>NC_091939.1:23168065-23482838 GCF_041260155.1 Ptychodera flava | reverse complement strand
ATCATCAGAAGAAGTGAAGCAATTTTGTGTTATTATTTATATAACACTCTGCTTTAGCATCGAGCACTGTGATTTACCACGAGGACATATATTCATTTCATTTCATTTATTGCCATAAAGAAATAAAAATAACAACTACTATAAACGTTTTACATATTGCATGTGCATCACTGTTAAAAGGGCTAGAAAGAAAAAAAATCCAGTAAATACAACGAGCTTAAAATATAAGAATTTACATGACAGTGACTACTTTACGATTCATCGATGAGGTGTTGTTTTAACTCTTTTTTAAACAGGTGTTGTGATGTGAGTGATTTCATGTGAATGGGTAAACTATTCCACAGTTTAGCGCCTGAATAATTAATCGCAAATTTACCGGCATCTGTGTATATCTTCGGAATAGCTAAGTTTTGCTGAAGTTTAAACCTTGTATGTCGGCCATGGTCGACCATATTGAAATAGTCACTAATATGGTGGGGAAGATTATAATTGTACAGATCAAAGATGAAATTTCCTATACCAAGTTTATACAGTTTAAAGATATCAAGAAGACCTAGTTCTTTGAATAGTGGTGCAGACGGATTATATATATATATATATATATATATATATATACAGTACAATGCTCAGCACAGAGTACACGGTACAATAGACAAGCAAAGATCGGTAAATTGTAGCAGTCACGTTATCAGCAGAAAATAAAAACTTGCTTTGAGATTCTCTGACCTTTTGGTCGCAGAAAACAATTTTTCCTCATTCTGCAAATTTCAAAGTCGACACACTTTGTTTTCACAACAGTTATTGATAGCTGCTTTCTGGTTTTGTGCCATAAGGGATGGCAAAAACATGTATTTTTAACACCAAAGTCCCTGACAAGCTGCTAGGCGAAAGACGCCCTCATTGATAATGTCATTATACATGTACATGGATGTGTATCGACGTCTGTCATGCGCGGCAAGTAGGTGCAAAAGCTTGCAAAGTCCATTTCCAAATGCACATCTCGAAGAGGTCTCAACAGCATACGTATACTGTCAAGATATACAGTGAATCTAAAAACCATAAAAGTATTAAATATCACTGTCGTTATTATAGGTGATAACTGGTTCAAGTTAGAGTTCAGGTAAGCTGTCACAGTAGAAACGAACGCCGAGAGTGGAGACAGGGACATTGCAACGTGACATTGAATTCAATTTCAAATCTTTGATACCCCGTGACACTGAAAAATTAAGAAAAACGAAGGACACATACTAGTACTATACGTTTGAGGTAGCAAATATATGTACACTAGTCCTGGGTCAATATTTTGGATATTTTCGAACTCAAACTTCCATTGACCAAAAACTGTGAGCAAGGTTTGGATGCATGCCAATAGTGGCCCTGCACAATTTGGTTACGGTAGCCCTATTGAATGACTAGTAATACAAGGTCACATTTTACAACCGCTTCAGCTTACATTTTAACCAGCTTTTCTTAAGGTAGAACGCGCCTCGGGGACTCTCAAATTTCGTCAATTCTATTTTGATCTACCCATAGTGGGGGCTCATTTTAAAGCTCTGGGAGAGAGAAAAACTTCCATGGTCTTGGTTTTTCGAAAATCCAAAATTTAATTTTCCCAATAGAGTTAACACAGGGATGGCGACAATTTTGAATTACAAATATCGCAAAATGTTAGGTAATTTGCTTCGCTAGTTCTAAACTTTGCACGGTGACCCCCGATTTTTTTATTTGGCAAGAGAATTATTGAAGGTTTTATGTAGGAAAGTTTGAGCAAAATTTTAAGTCTTTCACTTTAGAGGCGCATACTACCTTAACAGTACAACCAATATAATATAAACAGAAAGAGAATTGTACTTGACTGTGTAGAAAAAATAAATTAGTGATCAGACGTCCTGCCATCGAAGAACGATTGTACAATTTTAACTCGAATTATAATCATGTGGCTGTTGATATCCTTTGTCTTTTATTTGAGTCCTTTATCTTCAAATGGAATGAAAAATTTCAAGGTCGGTGGGGTATCTACCGGCACACTGTGACACATGTGCTTGTGTTAAAAATGTGATGACGTTCGTTTGTTAATCGATCAATTCCATAATTCGCTGTAACCTGTGTTCCTATAGTGGTGTCAGCTGGCCACGAGCTTGAACTATCAACCATTGTGATAAATCAGAACTCATCTTATCTTATCCGGCAGCATCTGTTCACTTTGATTGTCTTCGCAAAAAAATTAAAGCCACACTCTGTAATGGTGCTGCGAAATGGCAAACATGCTTCCAGCCCGCGTTGGTTTCTTTAACAAGAAGTCTGCTACTGTCATCGCTTTTTGTCTCGGCATGTTCTTTGGAGCTGTTGTCTACACACAGGTGAGTGAGTATCGCCATTCTTTTTCTTCAGTCCAAGGTAAGTTTGCCTGTAATTCATTCGACCAAAAGGGTCTCGGAGGGGGCCAGTACAATGAACGATAGCGTTCATGAACCGAAGTATGTGTGATCAAAATTTGTCATGTGCATCCTTTAACTAAAGAGTTGCTACGAGTTTTGACTGTGCATAATTATGTGGGTGGCCAGACATGCCACATATACATATACTTATCATACGTTACTACAATGTCGTATATGATATTATAACTCAATTGCAAAATCTGTTGACAGATCTTTGAGACTAAAACAATCACGCTGAAAGAAAATCGGGAAGGATCATTCTCTGAAGAAACAAAACCCACGCCGGTCAGACGATTGAACCTTTCTCCCAACTGCAAAGCTGATATACACCCTCAAGAAGTAAGCCCTGTACGCTTTCCGTACAATGAGTATACAAGATTCGGGCTTGAATGGACAGGCATTGTAGACGAATTAGAATGGTCAAGTAAATCGCTACATCCAATCGGAAACGACGACGCCCAGCCGTTTAGAATACGTGCCGGAAGCGCTGATCTTACATCAACAGAAAAGACCAGGTATGATATCATTTGCTACTTTGACAATGAAGAATGCAACAAACTTGAATACAATACTACCCCTTTACCAATTTGAATGAATTTCACCAATCTTATTAAAAAGTGACAGTGAAATTAATGTCTAACATGTAAAGTCCAAGTACTGGCCATAGCTGGCCGAATCAAACGGAATCTACATCTGAACACAAGAGGTAAAACGGGTTAAGTATCGTGTCATAAAACATAAGACCATTTCGAAAACTATCTTTGTGGATAGATATCGTGCCATCATTTAGTTAATAAAAGTTCATCGTGACCTAATCCTTCCACCCTTTCCTCTAAATAATTTCAGAGTGTTTCTTTATGAAGACAAAGCGAAATACAAGATCGGAGACTTCGTACACGTGGTCATCGAGGCCCACGACAAATATGGAGGGAAACGGAGTAAAGGTGGTGACTTCTTCGAGCCTGTTATGTTCAATGAGAAACTGCAAAAAAGCACGGCGGGAAGAGTGGTTGATTACGGTAACGGCACGTACAGCGTCTACTTTTACGCTGCCTGGCAAGGCGCTGCCTTCATCAACATCACACTTGCATTCACACGCGAGGCTATACTCTTCCTGGATAACGAAATCAGATACAAAGAGCCGCCTGGCTGGAAAGGCACCTTCGTCCAGGGTAACACGTCAGAATCTACCGAGTGCTACGTCATCAGCGATGGATCATGGGAAGACATGTGTGAATTTATCAACCACAATGCTCTTGGAGGCACAGCATTTGTGTGTGAGAAACCGCAAACATTACCATGTAACACCCTTGATTCCATTTTGCATTCTATTGATAAGGTGGTCAGCGTCACCGAAGAAGGAATCGCAGATATAAGGCCCTTATTCTCAAAGTAAGCAATAATTTGACTCGATTACGTAAATTATAGATTGCATTTTGGAACGTCGTGTCAACAGGTCAACCCATCCCTTTACAACAATGGGTCTAATAAAGCCATGGTAAGGAACTGGTCAGTTTCTTCGGCCTGGGGGGGGGGGGGGCGCGGTGGATTATTTTTTGCCGACGTCAAAAAGTGGCTGACCCCCTTATTCCAAATTTTGAAAACAGGGTGACCCCCCTATTCCAAATTTCGAAAACAGGGTGACACCCCCCCCTATTCCAAATTTCGAAAACAGGGTGAAACCCCCCCCCCGGGGCGCGCGACATAGGTAAAACAAAAGGTGGACATAAATTTTATATATATATATATATATATATATATATATATATATATATATATATATATATATATGTATATTATATTTTACATTTTACATATATTTATATTTTAAATAGTCATTCTATGTTTTAATGAAATTGTTGACATGTCAGTTGTAAGATAGGAATTTCAAAGTGTCAATCTTAAAGTTTGAATACAGTATATTTTGAATGCGCTGTATTTTGAATGAGCTGTGAATGTATTTCACACTTTCTATGCTTAAACCAGATGTCCTGAACTGTTGTACAGAAATGGATGTCAATCATTAATATCAAAGAGGAAAAAGCAGTGAATCAAAAACTTTGATGGGTGTTAAGACTTGCCAACCATCCAATAAATCTCCTGAGGAGCCATAGAGAGCTTTTTTAGCCAAATCTGATGTGTACAGTGTCTGAGAGGACCTTTTCTTGTAACATTGAAACCATAAAAGCACAGCTAATAATGACAAAAACTGCCTTTTTTAACTGTTATTTTGTTCATAAAAAAGCATCTTTCTACAGAAAACCTGTGACATAAAGGAAAATAATTGCATCGATGAGAAGGAAAGATATTTTGCCATTCTTCTATCTCTAAAATAAGTCACTGTATCAAATATATATTGTGAAATATTTGTGCATGTTGCTTTCTCATACTGAATTCTCATAGAGAGAACAGAAAAGTATCAGGGATTTGTCATCCTTTTCATATGAAATGCAGATTTCATAACCCCTCTCTCTAACACAGAATTTGACTGATCCCCTCCGAGTCACCTTGGAAAAGTTAAATATCAATACATGGATTTGTATAATTAACGGGTACTGTTCGGGTACAGCAATCGTAAAGACCTTTCAAATCCTGGTTTACCCTGCTAAATTATCATCAGTTGCCTCATGACTAGATTCACCTTGCCAGGGAATGTCCCCTTCTCTTTACAGAGTATATAGAGAGGAGACCCGTTCCCCAGCAATTTAAGGTGAAGCTGTTCTGTTTCATAGAAGTCTCACTATTGATCCATCAAACGTTTGTTTGTTTGTTTGTTTACTTGGTTTTTGTTTACTTATTTTGGCTTGTTTTTATTTACTTGTTGTTGTTCGTTTTATTTTGTTTACTTGTTTGTTTTTGTTTATTTTGTTTCTTTTTTGACCTTTTTTCTATTTTTTATTTTTATTTTTCTATTATTTATTCACTTGTTTACTGTTATTAAATCAGAGTTCCCTGTAGTTAATCTTCAAATTTCAAACTTCATACGGCCTGAAACCAAGATAAGTCGGCCTCATTCTAAACACAAATTATAAACTCTCACATTATTTGGTATCATCAATATATACTATGGTAAACGGAGGATGACTGGACTATCTTTAACTCTGTTTGACTTCCACCTCATGATGTACACCAGGGGCAGAATCCATGGTGTCATACTCGCTAACAACAAAAGGAGACATGATCCTTTCGTTGGCAGTCCTGTCTGAACCCTCTATACTCAGTCATAACCCTTTAGGGACTGTTCAGTTTCTTCAGCCTGGGGGGGGGCGGTGGATTCATGGGGGGGTCACCCTGTTTTTGACTTTGGTGATAGGGAGGGTCACCATGTTTTTGAAATGCCCAATAGGGGGGGGGTCAGTGTGTTTTTGAATTTTGACACAGGCTCACCATTGCCTAAAATGCAAGTGTCAGCCACAAATTTCATCATTCAGTTGTATTTTTCGGCGCGCCCTTCGGGCGCGTAACTTTAATAATCAGTCATATTTTTCAGCACGCCCAACTTTAACATATGAAGCATACATACATCAGAGATACCTGTATGTTCAATATTTTTCAGCGTGCTCTTCAAGCTCATTACTTTAATATATCAGACATTTTTAGCATGCCCTTCAGGTGCATGACTTTAATATACAAGGCATATATATCAGAGATATCAGGATGTTTCATATTTTCCGGCGCGCCCTTCGGGCGCCATACTTCAATAAATCAGAGATATCTTGATGTTTGCTAAGTGAAAGTGTACCATTACTCAAAGTCATCATGGTTGGCTAGGGATTACTCGAAATTTCGGAGTTTCTAATGTAATTCCTCCGACCCGCAGGCCGTAAATAATGACGGCCCCCTTAATCTATTCGGAATACAAGGCGAGACACCGGTGAATCTATAGTGCTTTGACTTTGGTCGTGTGTCCTTGGTCCCCGTGAAACGGTTTTATGGTTGTGATTCGTCCTAACAGTGTTTCAGGACCAACGTGCAGTCGCTTCATCAGTCGCCCTTCTTGAACGTATCCCCCTCCTGTTTGTTTGCTGATAGCCATCTTCCCTCTGAAAGGAGAAGCCAGATTCGGTATTGAGAGAGTAAATCATTGTTGACTGACTATATTGTCCGGTGTGTGGCGTCACAGTTGACCCATTATTGACCAGAGGTCTGGACGCTTTGCGTTTTCGAATTGGGGCATATTAAATCCGTGACATTTCGTGGCCAAACAATATATGTATTTCGAATAAACACATCGACTTATGGATGTTTTGTTGAAATGCCATTTTCTTTTCGATCAAGTAATAGACCCTCCAAAAACGTTTTTTGGAGGGTCTATGGTTAAGTACGCCAAAACGACACGCTTTTACAAACTTACAACATGCTATTCTTTTTTCGTCGTACACAATGCGGCCATTCAATTATTTCATTAATTCGGTTTGTATTTGACGATTACGAATGTCGTTTGGTCATAGGCATGTAATTTAACTGAAGTGATACTGTCTATTCGGTATTTCCGGCTTTTAGCCTAATAGATTTATATATTGCCCGAATGTCGTAATGGATTTTGGCGGGGATTTGTCAGAGGGGTGTTGAGGGCTAAATTCGTTGCTACGTGATTAGGTGACACTGTGGCAAAATTTAAAATACAAAAATTGTCAAAAAATGTCAAAGTTTAAAGAATTTATACAATCTTATGTTACTACAGAGCCTTGTTGGTGGTGGCATTCTGCATTCTTTTGGTCGTCACAATTTGCAGTTTCTTTATGGATTGTTTTACTTGAAGCTAAGTGTCGACCATATAAAAGTTAGTGTGGAAAGGGAAATATAGCGACGACTGTGATTATCATGGTGTAAATTAGCTCTCTCGAAGGATTAAATTTGATTGGTCATAAGATGAGCTCAGGGCTACTAAATTTTTGCCCGAGTGATACCGTGAATGCTGTGCGTCGGTTGCCCTTCTCCCCTTCCCCAACTCTGAGCGTACACAAGTCGAACTGTGGGCAAAAATTCTTTATTTCACTTCACTTGACCATCAAATTTTGATCTTAGATAGTTTTCTCAGCACCGTGTTTCTGAATTAAGGATGACACTTTCAGTGCGGTATCTCTATCGGCCAACCCTATTTTAAATCAATAAATGCAAATAGAATGGCGTAAAATGCTACATTGTAGTTGGTTTTCCCGAGTACGAATAACGATGTTGCTGATGAAACCTCTAGTTGTGCAATGTTGACAGCAAATCGAAATTCGAAATTTACACCATGTGATTCCAACCTAGGGAACATTCGTTTTTGAAGGGAGGGGGGTCTATGGATAGCTGGGGGTTTAGTTTTACAATACTGTTTGGGAGTTAGATATTAAAAAGTTTGGGGAGTTACATTTTACAAAACCTGCTTAACAAAATTGAACGCTGAGTAATAGATGACCATGAATCGAATGATGTAGATTGAAATGATAAGATATGAGTATAATTTTAACAGTTTACAATCTCTGTATTAGTACAACTGCCATGAATGTCCACTGCATTTGATGGTAACTGCTGCAGTTGTCTATATCAATACAACTGTGCCGGCTTACGAACATTCAACGAATAGAACAGTTTAAAACGAACAAGAACATTAAACTGCTATATGCACCATAGTTATGACACTTTTTGTCTTCGATTCAATCTTTTGATTCAGACGAGTTACACTGAGTATCAAGTTCACTGATGTCAACTCACTTTACGGGAGGTATGAACTTGACACTAAATTTGACCCCCTCAGAATCAAATGATAAATTTGACGCGGATTATGCTCGTTTCTAGTTATGACATTTTCCCTAAAATTAATTATTGGCTTCTGAGGGGTCACTTTTAGCGTCAAGTTTACTATACTATAGATGGAGTTGGCATCCATGAACTTGACATTCAAAGAAACTCGTCAGGATCAAACTATTAATTGTAGGCTAAAATGTCATATCCATAAGTGTATATACCGTTTAACTTTCGTTTTCGTTTCAAAATTGTAGTTCTATCGACAGAAAGTTCGTAAACTGCCACAGTTTTGCAGACAACTGTTGCAATTATATCCATGTGCTCATATCATATATTTTTAAACTACATGGGTTTTTTGACGTTTCGTTCAATTTTGTTATCATTGCCATAGTTCCACAAAAAAAAACTTAGGTAAAATACGCCCCCCAGTCTTTTGTTTATGTCTGACCCCCCGAACAGTGTTGTAAAACTAACCCCTGCTATCCACCGACCCCCGATCCCATCCTCGCCCGCCCAATAAAAAGTGAAAGTTCCCTAAGATGGAATCTCGAGGTGCAAATTCCTCATATCGATTTGCTGTCAACATTGCACAGTTAGAGGTTTCGTCAGTAACGTCGATACTCGTACTCGGGAAAACCAACTACAATTCAGCATTTAAACGCATCCGGAATTTCTATTTGGATTTATTGATAAAAATAAGGTTTGCTGATAAAGATACCATGCTGAACGTGTTATTCTTACTTCAGAAATACAGCGCTAGGAAAACACATCTAAGATCGAAATTTGGTCCAATTTTAATGTAAATGATCATGTATAGACAGTAGAGAAACGTCGCGGATATATTTCAAGCTTAAGTGGTGCTACGGCTCCATCATCGGAGCGTTGAGGTACAACCAGACACGGGCCCAACGAGTAAAGCCACGTGGGAGCAAATTAGCCGTATTGGGGTGTGTAACAAGATTGCCAGGGGACGATGGGAGAGTGAGTGCGTGTGTGTTATTTACATCGAAACGACTGTTTGTTAGTAGTGGCAATACAATTTGCTGTCTGTTGGATCTATTTCTTTCTACTTTTCATTTTATCTTCATTTCGCTATTTCATCATTTCGCCGAATAACATTCAGCCATTTCTCTATTTTTCAGGGGTTCTTTATTTCTTCATTTTGCTATTTAGCAGAATTACATTAGCCTGCGCGACTTATAGTACGGGCACGAGCGCTCGTTGGCTTAGTAGTCTGCTAGATCGATCGATCGATCGCGTACTCGTTGCTCTGCCGTGGAGGGAAGAGCAACAAGTACGCGATAGATAGGTCGAGCAGATGATCGATCAATCAAGCAGACTGCTCAGCCCACGAGCGCCTGTGAGTACAAGCTGCGCTATGAGAGTGCAACTGTGACTTGAATTATAGCCAAATCGGAGCAGGTTCATTGCTATTATCAACATTTGTGTTTATGGAGTTAAGTTTGATTTATAGTTTTTACAGCAAGGAAAGAAGAGAAAGCAAAATGAAATATCGATAGCTGTGGTGTGTCTCTCGCGCTCTGGTCAGGTCATCGCCCCATGTGTAGACCAGCTGCGAGCCAAACCATGGCCGTTCAAGTTCTCAGCTCGTTTATTACCACACCAAACGGTGTCGCGGATTTAGCTCGAAAAGTTATGAGATATATTTAGTCTTTGAATAAATCACCCCATACCAGCTTTATCACAGGCTTTTTACGTGTATTTCAAGCATTTTTCCATGAGCCGTCGACGGTTTCTGCTCGAATTTGGACTTTTGCCCCTAGCGTATTGCATCCATGGCCAGTAGTCAAGAATGCTGAAAGTTTTACATTATTACATTTGTTAATGCACGAAATACATTTTTTTACATTTAATACATTTTTTTTCCATTAAATGTCCGCACGAGATACATTTAACTATAAGGATTTCGTCGGGAGGGCCGATCGGACTTCGACGCGAGTTTGGGAGGGCCTATAATGTAATAAATGCAATACATGTAAAAATGTATTATTATGATGTATCTCGTATGCAATCCCATCTATACCGAAGCCAGCCCATCTCAAAATTTAATTTATGCAGACCTTTAATTATAAATGTAATACATGTGAATGTCTTAAATGAAAAGATGTAATTCGTGCAAGCCGATCTGGACTAACCCAAATCTTACAAACGTATTTCATGTAGACTGTAAAAAAATGTTTAAGAGGGCGACTACATTGGCCATAGCTCGCGTATTTAATACCTCACTCTAGGAGTGGGGGATTAGTCGTAGCAACAGACTAAATGTTTAAGGATTTTGTTGGGAGTAAAACAAGGAATTGGAGTTAACTACACAGAGCAAAATTCAGAAAATAACAAAAAAGGCACAGATAGTGTCCATGTGCAAAGTGACGTGGTTGTGCCGTTAAATTCCAGCGCCAAACCTAGATGACACATCATGGCTACATTATAATCTTTTTTTAATCTAATCAGATCAATTATGTTGACCAGGGGATCACATTTACCATTGATGAATTGATTGGAGGGAGGGGGTTACATTTTGCAATGACAATTTTAGAAGGTCAACTTTTACATTTCTTATGTTTCTTAAATTCCACCACTAGTACTGTCGCTGCCTCCCCGTAAATAATGAAGGCTCGCTTGCTACGGTCGGTGTGTACTTTCGTACAATCAGACGCACTTGCATGACTGAATACGCTCTAAAGTTTGAGCCTAAGTAGCTGCCTATTTTTACAACACTTTGGGAATTCATTATAGTTTCGAACGGAATACGTGGCATGCTATTTTATGCACTGAAAGTTGCGTGACAGATTGTAACTACATTTTTAAAACATGAATATGTGTTCTTATAACAAGCCACATACTCATTCCGTGTTGCGATTGGCCAGAATACGTCACGTGACGGGGAAAATAGATACATTCAGTCACCACAGAATCGACAAAAGTGACGCCAGAGGGTATTTTTGAAAGATATTTCCCTAAGATATTAGTTTTTGACCAAGTCTGGAAAAGTGCATGGTCACGTGACCATAGTGTCGCCTGCAGCTTTGAATAAATGGCGGGAAAGCCTAATGAGCGCCCATGAGCGACGAACCTCGCCCTCTAAAACAGCAAGCTTTAATTTCCATTCCAACAGGAACTTGAGCAGCTCATTAACGAAAAAGATTCAAGTGCAACCAAGGATTTTGCTAGGTATGCGTAGAATATTTTGAAAGAAAGTGGTACTACTGTTGCCGCAGTGAAGAGTGGAGAAACCGCCAAGTAAACTAGTGAACTTGTCACAATGGATTACTGCGGTGCATAATATCAAAACACAGTACAAACCATAACATAGTACAAAATGAGCGTGTAGCATGTTATAAAACACCCATAACCTGCTTTTTATTCGAGCTATAGCGCCCGTTTATTACCTATCCTGGCCGTGTGTTACCAGAAGCACATCGCTAAACCCCTCGGTCTACGGCCTCGGGGAATAGCGATGTGTTTCTGGTAACGCATGGCCCCTCCGGCTAATAAACGGGCACTCCGTGAAAATAATATAAATTTGTATAGATACACTTACATTTTCACTACACCATAGCGTGTTCTGGTACTCAGCAATGATGGCGCTATTCAAATAGCATAGAATTCGCACGTTTTCTTCATCGACAGGTCAGTACTGGGTTGGGGTGGACACACCATCGTGAAGAGCATAGAGACTCCGCGAGAAAAACTTGATGATATTCTGCGAAAGGAAATGCCGAATAAAACGGCACCAATGGGACTTTAATGGTAGTGAATTTACCTAACATCAAACTTGTCTTGCAGGGGTCATTACAGAGGCTTATTGGAAGAAACTCCACTGAAGGTACAAATATCCGGTAAGCATAGAGCATGTGGGATCTTTGGTTAAAGCTCCATAAGCTGTATCTTTTTGAGTGTTTTTTTTTCAGAACTGTTGTTTTGTTGTTTCCCTACACTAATTGCATTGAATCCCTAAACTGTTATTTAATGCCAAGTATTTAGCATATCAACACAACCTATATAAGTATAATCTCTAATGTTATTGTTGAAAATTGTTTTCAAGTCCGGACTAGAATTCATTTGTAAAGGATAAACAATGATCACTAAACACATACAAGCTATGTTGACAAAAACAATAAGCTTACTCAAAATTCAGCATGACAAACAGATTAGGGTCAGACATGGTAGTTAGTATACAGAAGCAGAATACTGAAAAAACTTGCCATAAGTTACAGCTTATGTCCCTTTAAGAGGCACACACAAATATTTACTCGCTACTTGGTCTACTGTCCGTCGTGAGCTCCGTGTTTAAGCTGTTCCAATACAAGGTTTACACTTTCCAAGGCTAGGGTCTTTGAATATTGATATCACAAGGTCACGTTCGTTTTTTTAGGGGTCGGTGGCACTTAAGCTACAATTGAAATGCGAAAAGCGACCCCTACAATTTTTTATCTACAGTATGACCCCCCCATTCATCAATTGTAAAATGTACCCGCCCCGACCCCCAATTATTTATATGATTACCCTTTGTGCTCCAAGGCCATGGGGTACGTGAAGTTGACATTTGGAAGTACCACCTGGCATGACGTCAGACTTCTGAAATAATCAAAAACTGTCTCAACAACTGTATATTTTAAGAGCCACCATAACATTCTTGTCCCAAAATATACATGTTATGGTCATGTAACCTCATTATATATTCCAATGGCCGCCAACATATATCAATTTGTGTTTTTCCACATATTTATTTTTATGGAGATCCTCATTTATTTATCATTTCCAGTACCTAACCAATTGTTTCTGCCAAAACAGCAAAGGCTGACATAAAATTCTTAAAAAAAATTGTGAAGATACACTGATATTTTTTTGTTTCGACTTAAGAAGTGTAGTGTAAACAAATGGCCTTGTCGTGGCAATGTACATAAGTATAAAAGTTGGTGTTCTTGAACACAACACTGTCAATATTGATGATATCCCTGTCTTTTCCTATTGTTTGGTATCCATGCCTTCCTTTTTCTATCTACCAACAGTTGAAGGTAATGAGTCACCTGTAATCTAAATATGCCCATATATGGTCAAAGGGGCGTTCCTTGGTATTCAAAATGCCACGTGAGGGCGCTGTTTTTAAAAAGCGGCCACCTGCTTAAAATCTGTGATTGGTTAGATATTCTCTTTCCATGGTAACTGTGGCAAAATTGGAACAGGTGACAGTATACCTTTAATCTGAGGAAAATAAAACAGAAATGCCTGCAGTATATTGTGTTTTCAAAGTATTTTATATAAAACCTAATTAATCTTCTTATTTGTTTTCCCGATTAAAATCATACACAATAAAGCTAATTCTGCATGCCCTTTGCATTTGTTGCTATCAAAAAAGTTACACTGAAGAAAACAAAAGAACCAGGTATGCAGTATATTGTTTCAAAGTATTTTGTATAAAGCCCTTTTTAGCTCACGTGCTCACACACGTGAGCTAGTGTCGCAGCGGTCTGTCTGTCTGTCTGTCTGTCTGTCTGTCTGTCTGTTTGTGGGGCCCGATATTCCGAAAATGACTCTTCAGATTAGAATAAAATCAGGTACACAGATTCTGTTTGAGAATTGCAAGAAGTGATTAGATTTTGGTGGGTATGGTCTGCATATTTAATGCTCATTTGCATAATTAATGATTTTAGAAAAAGAGACATACAATGTGAACAACTGCACAGAATTGGATAAGATCTACTAAACATGTTGATTATGCAAGGATTTATCCGCCATGAAAGACACAAAGGTGTGACGTGAAAGTTAATTGCTAACTTGCATATTTGATGAACTTTCCTGGAAAGGAAGATATTATGATACCACTATTATACTACGATACAATATTATTGAGCGTCATTAAGCATTTTGACTTCAGCCCTTCCTAATTTGCATATTTCATGAACTCTCCTAATTGGGGTTATAGGGCTTGATTGACTTGACCAAAGTTAACTAAACTTGCTGTTTACATGGAAGATACTATAGTTTAACACTATTGAAAGTCATTAAGCATTTTTACTTCACCAAATTCCTTATTTGCATAATTAATAGACTTCCTTATTAGGGATACTGAATTTACTAGACCAAACTCGATGAAAAGCACAATGTACTTTGATAGTAATATGATGTAACATTATTGAAAGTTATCAATCAATTTTACTTCAGTCAATTCATCATGTGCATATTGAATGAACTTTCATTTTGGGGATTAAACTTGGATTTACTTGATTAAAATTGGCGAAACATGCTATGCACATTGATGGTGCTAGCTTAAAACAATATCGAAAGTCATTTCGCATTTTCATGTAAGCTTATTTATAATTTGCATATCAAATGAGCTTTCACAGTTAGGCATATATAGTTTGAACGACTTGACCAAGGCAATTACACTTGCTATATAAAGTGGTGAACGAATGACAGCAGTCAAATAATTTTTTTTTCAGCTAATGACATATTTGTATACTTAATGACTTTTAGAATTAATCTGCGATGAATATTGTTCATGATGTTGATCATACCACTTTCAATGAAGCTGCAAACATATGGCAGAAGTTTAAATTTACACACAACTGCAATACATAATGAAACACAAGAGCATTTTCAGTTCATATCTGGTTTAAATTTTGTAGTACACCCCTAACTTTATACTAGGAAACAAAAAATTGGAGCATCTACATGGTCCTAAGGCCTCATCTGATATTGATACACAGTCGATGACACGCCATTGTCCTCCGAATGCTGAAAGAATAGGTGACAGAAAATACAGTGGCTTACTATCCATCAGTCAAAGTTACTCGTCAGACCCAAGTACGAAAGATGCAGTTTACCTCAGTGAAATCGAACTTGACAGTCAAACTGACTCGTCAGAATATCTTATCATAAAAAGCACCTGTCCCATTAGTGTTCTTATTTATATTTGTTAATCCTGTTTGTTCAAATTATGTAATTACGATACCCTAAAATCTTTGTAAACACTCCATGTAACTTAAGATTTTCAGAAACTGGCTTTTTTTCGATTTTAAAAGTGTTATAAAATCATATCGCGAACATTGGTAAACTTGAAAACTTTATTTTCGTGAACAAAAGTGTTCTCTGATACTTGTTATCACCTGTTCAGACAGGATAAAGCATGTTCGTATTCTGTTTCATGTATTTTTCGGTCAATTCTGTTGTTTTTTGCCCTAATTCCATGCAAATCTTTCGTAAAAATTGAAGCCCCCCCAAAAAAAACAAAACAATGGTTGTTTAATTTAACCAACCAAAAAAAAACTGGTTTGTAAAAGTCAACCCCTGAGTTACACCGACCCCCCCCCCCTTGTAAAATACGCTAACTGTCTCATTTGAAGGAATAAACTAGGCGAGCCAGTAACTATGAGCCGAAGCAAATTTACAGACAAATGCCACATGACTTGTGGGTAAGTCTATCACGCAAACACAGGTTGGTAGATAGATGGACGGATGGATCGGATGAATGGATTGATATAGATGGATGGATTGATATAGATGGACGGATGAATGAATAAATGGACGAGAGAGACAGAACGACGCTAAAACCGATACAAATAATCAAATGTAGATAAACACAAATTTATTTTTTGTTGTTTAGTTATTTATTCATTTACTTATTATGATTGTAGGCTCCAAAGAGACGCCGAAATTGCCAAGATGTGGACCTGATCTCAAAGTTCCAATGACAGACGGCTACTGGAGTGACAATTTGACCTTTGTACCTATGGTGTGCAGAGGTCGGCAATGGACTCAAAATAAACGTGAGGCGTGTCTCAAGAGTAAATATATTCGACTGAGTGGCGGATCAACAATGAGGCACGTCAGCGAAGCTTTCTCGCGCCTTTTTGACAGGTCACGCCACCTTGACAAAACGCATAAGTTCGTAGCTCTCCGTATCGGTCCGTATCCACAACTGGTATCCAGCATGCAGTTTGAGAGTGATTATATGGATGGAATCACGACGGACGAATGCAAGACAGGAACGGTGGTTTTCATTGTCAATTTTAGTTTCCATTTTGTTACCTGGTCCAAGAGATCCTACCTCTACAGGATACACAGCGCAAAACTAGCTGCTGTGAGGCTGTTTCAAAGATGCCCCGATGCGATGGTTCTTATAAGGTTGTCTAACCCAAGAGAAAACGTCAATCCCCCTCAGTGTGTTCACAGCGGGGATTGGATTCTGTATGACATGAACCGCATGATTCGGCGTGTGTTCGGAGGTATTGGAGTCCGATTTATTGATGTGTGGGATATGGTACTCTCACATCCCGACCCTAACAATGTCCACATGGGACCCCATGTTATCGACCAACAGGTACAAATGATGTTGAACTATATTTGTCCTGGTATGGTAGATTTGTAATGGTCAGGCCCCTGTCCACATCATTTTGTATACTTCTCATTTTGTCCTCGGGTTTGGTTGATTTTGACGTTTTTGTACTCAATCTGTGACTACGTTTTTCTTCCAATCTATACACGATAATTTTGTTCTCTCTCACAATACCTGCAAGAATTCTCGCGATCAGTCGGCTGGGGTTTGGTAGTCTGTCAAGATGGCTGAGAGTATATCGTGCAGACATCCTGTAGGAAAAATAATTATTTTTGGCTTAGGAGGCAGTATCCAGTTTATGTAGCACTCACTTGAATTATTAATAAAGGTTTAACCGGGGAATAAACACGGCCAGCTGAGTATCATCTCGTTTTGATATTTAAAGCTAAAAGACATCCTGACCATCGGAAGGGTTTGAATTAGGGCTGTATTTTTCGGGGTCCTGTAAAACCGATCTTGGTAGTGGATAGCGGACACAGCGGCAAGTGTGGTCGAGTAGCAGAGATGTAGGCCTATACAATTACAAAGAACTATTTGTAATGTTTATACCCAACACTTGTCAGAAAATGAGCATCATACATCCATAATTTTGAGGGCGGTATATTTAGCTAATGAAGGCGTCCAGAGTGCGTTCGAATCGAAAACATGACAAGTAAAAACCGGTACAATAGATTCTGAATAATAAAAAACCGTATTTACATCTGCTTGTGTAACCAGAAATGTGGAAGTAAAAAGCTATGCATCTGAATCAAACCTATAGAGGGCGATTGACAAAGGCATGCCCTAGTAACACCTTTATGGGAAATTTTGCAAAATTAAGTAAAAAGTAAGTTCTGAAAGTGACAACAGTATGCTTTTGACTTGTGTCCAGATTTGAACGAAATTATTTGTATGAAGGTAGATAGATAGATAGATAGATAGATAGATAGATAGATAGATAGATAGATAGATAGATAGATAGACAGACAGATAGGTAGGTAAGTAGGTAGTTGCTAGGTAATGTCAGTAACGGTAATACCAGTTACTGAGGTTTACCCAACACTGTCATACTGATTACCAAAATCAATCTCTCTCTCTCTCTCTCTCTCTCTCTCTCTCTCTCTCTCTCTCGTTCCCCCGGAGACAATATATATTGAAAGTATTCTTTTATCTCAAATGATGTCATATCCGGGCAGGTGCGTATTCAAATTTTCAGCTGACGGGCAACGTGCGCGTACCGCTTGCACTGAACTGTGCAGACAACGACGTTGCTTTGCCCGTCCCTTGGTAACGACAATGTCGTGGGTCACAGGTGTAGATCACGTGATTGGCGAATAGTAATGGAAACGCTTCCCTGACACTTATTTTACAATCATAATTCAATTTTATTTTGTCAAAATATATCTCTAAACCGTCACAAAATCTCAAACTGAAAATGTTAAACAACCTCCGAGGGCATTACTTTCATGATTTGCGACTCTTGCACGAATCCTATGATGCACGCACATCCATTATGATGATGTGGTTGTTGAGTGTCCGGTCCTGCACGCAGTCGCACTCTCTCTAAAAGCACCGGACGATATACCAGCACCGACGATACCAATATCCACCACCGAGGTAGGTATATCTACAGTACCTTACCCAGTAGCAACCACGTTTATCACGGTCTGTTGAGAAAATTGTAGATGCAGCCGTTTGTTAATGACCTAGCGGTTTGAACTCCACGGGTCTACGTTTTACAGTGTTATATACTGTGGAAGGCATGACCAAAGTACAATAGAGCTAGAAATAGAGGTCTGTTGCCCCTGCTTTGTACAAGATACCTACTTACTAGCACTATAGGTGGAGCTCCCCTACATATATGTATTAGCCGGCTTGTTAAAATTATTCAACTACTAGATGCCGTGTCTAAATCGTATATACAGAGGTGTGTCTAAGGTCAAACTGTTTTTCCATTTTCATGATTTTGGGCCAGTTGATATTTCAGATCGCATTGAAATTGTTAAACTGGCTCAGTTTTGTCCAATATATCCCTACAAGTACAACTCAGATTATGAAGAACAGATTTCCGTTTTATTTGGACGATATTTCAAAAACTTAATTTTTCGAAGCTGACGTTAATACATCGGAAATGCAATTACACGAAGAGAAGAATGCCAGTGATTGTCGTGAACACCAGTTATATTAGTTAACAGTCATTTTGGTTTCAAATATGTTGCTTTGAAAACGACTGGCTAAAAATCTAATGACAAATGAAATTAAATTTGAACTTTGAAAAGGGAAGTTTTAGATTTGTTATTATATTTGAATTTTTAAACCATTCTCCTTTTATAATCAAGAATGAATTTGAGCCGGCAAGGTGCAAATTTTAGGATTACAAAATCGAATGACCTCAGATACAGAGACAATAACAATTCAAAATGACCCGCATTGGTTCTTATTAATTCTATGGAGAAACCAATTTTCGATTTCTACAAAAACAAGATGGAAAAAACTTGATTTCATCCTCACGTTTCAAAATAAGCCTACAAAAATATCTTATACACAATTGAGGCAGATGAATATTTCACAGTGATAAAGAATCATTAGCATAAAATTTAAATACCGAAACTGCTCATTAATATAATTGCATAAATTAATACTAATCTGCTACGTATCTTGCACTAATAGTACCAAAATGGTACACCAGCGAATATTTCTAAGAAGATCGAAGAGTTTAATAGCCCGAATGTCAGTACCCAAAGCGAATTAACTGTTATTTGTGGAAAGCTATGAAATCCCGCCGCGGGTTACCAAAACGTCACTTACCTTGATCACCATGTGGAATTGAGGCCAGCCAATAGATATCTCTTCCTTCACATTTGTTAGCAATGGTTTCACCCACGACGGATTTGTTTTTGATTGGCCGGCCAGAGAGCGTGTAATAGCTTTCTCCTTCGTTCTCAGATTCTGACACTTTATCCTGGAGAAGAAACAAATAATGATTTTATATCGGAAAGAGATAAAGAATACTCTGCCAGCCATGCACTATTGGATTATTTACTATGAAATATTTTATAACATGCTATAAAATTACTTGACTGTCCAGCACTAACAAATCAAGTTACATCATGCTCTCCGTGTCTTTTTATGAAAACAACCGGATATTGAAACTTTTGGAATTCACTGAGAAAGTGAACACATGTTATCATAATGAGACTTTCTCGACATCATCTTTATTCAGAAGGATGTGTGATATACAGCTTTTTTCAAAAACCCATGCAATTGACATAACTCTCTCTGAAATAAGGCAGACTTTGCCTGTTCGTCCTAACAGAAGAAAATTGAAACTTCGTGACCCCCCTTGAGCTCTCGCAGCCGAACAAACGCTAATGTCGTAAGCTCCCTTGTGTATCTTCGTCGTCATTTTGAAATAAACGTTTTTATTCCACGCTGCTGATATGGGGGGTTCCGAATAATTTTCTCTAGAAATGCTGACGTGTCTCACCTCTGACTTCAGGCTCTCAAGGTCGGACTTCAGCTCAGCCGGCGGCATGTTCTCAGCTTCATCCATCGGTTTGACGTAGCAGGAGTCTCCGTTCTTTGGAACCGTGGCTTCAAGACCCTTCAAGAAAAGTTATAAATAATAGTCTTGTAAACATCAGCCCCTCGACTCGAAGGTAGTGTGCACTTCTAAAGTGAGAGTTTTCAAATTGCAGAGACGCATGTTCGCTAATTACAATATCACTTTTTGCCGGTATACCTCCCACCCAAAGTCATCATGAGTGCTATCAAACAACGCTGGCTGTTTGCAAATTTGTTCGCTGTCAGTTTCAAACAACAATGGACGGGCATTTTTAGCTCACATTTGGTATATATCATAAATGGCAAAGAGACCTTATTATGGTGGGTCGGCGGCGTCGATATGTACGTAGGTATTTATGTTACTATGTATGGACGTATGTCCGTCCACATCAAAAACTCCATAACCGCAGCTCCTACCAGATTAGTATTTGGTGTATAGGTGCACCCAGGGTTGGAGATCTGAATTTGTTCAAATGAACATGTCAGTGTCAAAAATATGCAAATGAGGTAAAAAAGGGGTAAAGTCCAGCAAATTGCTAAAACTCTGTAACCACAGGCCAGACGTGGTTGAAACTTGGTATGCAGGTTTTTATGGTTACTTTAGTGGGATTCTCCAAATTATGGTGAAATTTTGATAGTTGTATTTTGGGGCAATTTTTCCCGTTTTAAGTCAAAAAATCTACTTGGAAAGCGCTTGTCTCATGAAACTTGGTATGCATAATCCTAGGGTTAGCCTCTGTCAGATTTGTTCCAATTGTGGTGAGATTTTCATATTTGTATTTTTGGGGCAATTTTCCCCATTTTGGGTTAAAAAAATTATTTTATCCCAAGCTTCTTATTGTATTGCTTTTAAACTTGATACTCTTGATCCTTTGGTTGTCTTCTGTCGGATTTTTAAAATTGTGGTAAAATTTCATATTTGTATTTTTGGGCAATTTTTCGCATTTTTGGTCAACAAAAATCATATCATTTTCTCTAAATGAACTATTCTCATTGCTTTGAAACTTAGTATGCATGTACCCAGAGGCAACCTTCCTTGAGTGTCTCTAAATTGTGGTGAAATTTTCATATTTGTATTTTGGGGCAATTTTTCCAATATTTTGATCAAAAAATAATTTTCTCTGAAATCGCTCGTCCGATTGCTTTGAAACTTCGTATGCACGTTCCCAGGGATAAACTTAATTAAGTTTACTCACTCTGGCCTGCCACATCGAACCAAACGGAAGCCAAATGTCATTGACGCTATGTTTCTCGTTAAAGCGAAAGAGAGAAGAACGGATGAACAGTTTTCATCATGTGTAGGCAGGGAGCTTCGTTCGTTCGCTCAGCAGACAACGTGGAAAAAAAATCCGGGTGAGCAAAGTACGGTTGCATCACGGAATTTGCTGGACTAGACTATCGTTGCTTAGAGAGGGCAGGGGAATTTCGTACGTAGTGCTGAGAGAGCAATGTGAGGAATCACGATAGAGAGAGGGTTGACCAGAAGTTTTGTCGATGGGAAGAGAAAACATGATGGCAGACAGGTACATTTTTAAAGTCGTAGCGAGAGGACATTTGAGGAGCTTTCACACTCCTTCTTGATGTTTTATTTCTCTTCAGAATACCAACAGTTTGAAAAATTATTATGTAAACACATCCCTCGCAACTATTACGCCAACTCGGCATACTGGTTGCCCCTGCATCAAATGTCGACCTCACGAGTGTACAGAACTCCAAATTACGACAAAGAAAATTTATACAATTTTCAGTTTGAGATGGCTGATTTTTAAGGTAGCATGTGTGTCTAAAGTGATAGACTTAACTTTAACTTTGCTAAAGTTTCCCTAATAAACTTTAAACCGTTTTTGTACCAAATAAAAATAAAAATCAGGGGTCACCGTGCAAATTGTGGTACTGCAGAAACAGATTACTGAACATTTAACAATATTTGAACTTCAAAATCATCCCTGTGTTGACTCAACAGGGAAAACTAAATTTTTTGGAAAAAATAAGACGGTTTATGTCGTACGCCACCAGTTTTATGATGAGCCCCCTCAAGCGGTAGACCAGAAAATTATATGGAAAAGTTTTAGAGTACGAATGTCTGTCTTGAGGCGCACTTTACCTTAAGGAGTCACGAGACAATTTGATTCGATGCGAGAAATTTGAACAAAAAGCGGAACCCGTCCAATTCCAAACAACCGTTTGCCCAGATATAATTCGTGAAAAAGTCACTTGAGTAAACAAATATTAAATACCAGTTTCATCTTACCGCATCAAAATCTTCAACTATTTCTGCGTCGTCTGAGCCAACAGTTTGGAATATTTCAACGTTCCTTTCTTCATCAATGACGATTTTCTCTTCCTGTTCGACGCCATGGTCCTTGACAACGACAGTGTATGTCTGTTGCTGAACAAATAAGCAAAATTAGTCCGAGTGAGAGAACACGTGACCATGGAAGGTCTCACAATTTTGTGTCGAAATGAACACTTTTTGAGAATTGCGTACGTAACAATATTTGATATTGTCGATGTCAAATTCCAAAGAGGACCTGGTTTGCCTGTTGTCAAAAGTTGTGCTAGTTCCATCGGGAGACGATTTCAGATACGAATCAAACAGCCATGCAGGTGTGAAAACAGTTTTAAACCCAGGACCTACCTTTGACTCTTCTTTGTCGGCGGGTCCGGGAGCCGACTTCACAGCTCCCACCAACAGACATGCGACGAATACCACCACAGTTTTCATTTTGTCGTCTTCTAAAGTAATGTGTAAAGTAGTTGCTTAACTCCTTGCTGCTCGAGTTATTGCGATGTGATTCCGCTGGCTCCAACCGAAGTAACTTTCGCTCCCGATTTTGCCTTTATATACATATTCGTTGAAAGGAAATTTGTTTTAAACAACAAGGTCGGTTTCCCTCGACAAGCATTCTACAAGCAAAATAGTGTTCTATTCATTGGCACGGAACCGTCGAGTGTTTGAATGGCAAAGATCTAAAGAGTTTTTTATCTTATGTTAATTTAGAGAATAAGGAAATTGAGGGGGCGAGTGAGGGGAGGTGAAAGGGGATGTCCCGGATAGCAACACAAGGGCGAATGAATCTGCACCGGCTTGTCTGTGACTCTCACGTGATGCACACGAGGAAGACCAGAGACAACGTCTTTCTTCTTTGTCTGTGAATTTAGGAGTGCAACGGGTGTCTGATTCTGCTCCATGCATGTCTGCGACTTTCATGTGATGCACAATGAGAATGCGAAAGACACATTAATCACGCAAGGATGGTGGTTGGAACGCGGAACCTGGGAGGGATGTTATTTTGAAGGGTTTAATTTCCAGGCATTTATAATCACCAACTTTGTCAATGCGCAGAGTTTGAATTATGAAGATAAAATACATGTATGCGTTTAGGTATGATTAGGGTGATGTTGGTTTTATATTGTAATTTTTGAACCTTTGTCTTGTGACAAAGGAAAATATGGGGCTGATAGTTCAGTCGGAAATGGTCACTTGGAATACGATTAAAGTTACCTATGATGTTATACTATTATATTTAGTTGCCGTTAAAGCCCGGTAAGCTGATCCCCATAATTACACTGTGAAGATACCTGTACACAGCAACCGCACTATGTCCAGAAGGCATTTGGTGATAGGAGTAAGGCGCGCACGAACATTTCTTCTTTGGTGACAGAAATCATGCGGGGTTGTGACCACAAACGACAGGGATGAAGGAGACAATTGAAGAAACAGTGGGATGAAAAAATATAATCCGCCTAATACATGACTTCTGAATCAATAGAAGCAAAAACAATAATGAATTTGCCAAACTGTGTTTGTGAAGCAGAAGAATCGCTATAGAGCGTAATGTCCTGCCTGCCGAAGTCATTCTGTTTACCATAACGCGCTGGTAAGCCAATTACCTACACACGATGAGAATCCTTACTAAAGTGAGGGTTGGGACCCTTGATACCACAAGGTGACATTATTAATTGTTATCAGGTCCACTTTCAACTAAGTGAACTTTTGTATTACTTCTGAGGAATGTTTTGCTAGTACTCAATGATCAAAGATATCAATATACATGAGATGCGCCTTACATTTGATAATAAGTTTTAGGCAGAAAACACGGACAAACACAATAACGGAACGATGGATGGATGGATGGATTAACGCCTCAGTCTTAACTTTTTATCAACTAATTAATGCAATCGTATTGTATCGTTCAAACTTACGGTAAATTGTTACGTGCAGAAAACGAACAAAAGGGTGAACTCAGCAGTTTCCGTTTAAAACAAAATTATTACGAAAATAAAACTAATTGCTAAGTCAGGGATAGAGTACAAGCTTTAAAAGTGTACAGACTACTTATCTCAGCTGGGACGGCAAAGCTCCAGTCTCAGAGTTGTAACAGTCAGTCGGATGAATGAACAGTCCTTTGGCTTGCAAGGCTTGAAGCTGCACAAAGTCCACAGTATAAATCCAGCGTTGACAGTGAAGGTCTTGAAAAGTCTTGAGAATGACTACTGCTGGAGTTTAGTAACACACAAGAGACACGATCCCAAAAGTCTGACTGCGAGCCTGCTGTCCCAGTATTTATACTTGTGTGCTTACATAAGCATATAAGAACAATCTAGAACTTTTATTGACATGCTAATTACTGTTCTAAAATTATCTCTCTTACACAACTAATTAAATTTCCAGAACATTCCAAACATGACTAATTGAATTCAAGGTTGTGAGGTCATTAAGGGCAGTGACCTTGAGAATGTTCTAGACTAATTGAATTCAGGTCATGATGAGTGTGGGGGAAATGACCTACATAACACACACCCCCTCTTCAAAAAAAAGAAAATTTTTCAAAGAAAAATCTTTCTTTTGCATATGTAATCTTGAAAAAGATTTAAGTACTCAATTTTTTTTTCTATTTTTTTTTATGAAATCACAAACATTAATACAAATGACAATTATTGTAAATTACATACTTTTAAGATTCTTTAGCGACCCTCCTCAAAACCAGCAAGGTATCACCCGTTATTTCTGTAAAAGTAGACCTCGTATCAGAGATGATGCAAAAATTGGTCAGATAAAGCATACGGGCCAGAAAGCCACTCTCTTTATAGTGCATTAAAATGACATCTTCGGGATTAAAGATGCCCCATTTTTGGTGTGCTGAGCACACTTGCTGATTAACTTTCATAAAATGTACAGCGGCTTCCAAATTTTGGAGTTCAAATTTAATAAGTCTCTCTGGTTGTGCCGTAAGGACGTTACCTTTAAGTATTGATGAGTTTTATTATGTTAACCACGGTTTCTGAAATATCAACCACGGATTGTCAATTCAGCTTCCCATTTATCGTTGTTGAGGTGACGTGTCATAAAGGATGCAGAGGGCGAATTTCAGGTGTTTCTAACAAACACGGTACATGATATGGTTACACATACAGACAGTGTCTACGGGCCAAATGGACTGGGCAATTTGACAGGGTTTTGATAAGTGAGAAGAATAAACTATCTGAGGACCAGTGCAACATTTAAAAAGTTTTCAGTAAATTCACTGTCGGGAAACTATGAGCATGTCTAGGTGTAAATTAGAAACATGACATGGCATTCACAATTGTCTCCAATGAGTTTGCCCGGGCAGCGATGGAAACGTTACATAGTGCTGCAATGACGCACAGAAAATACAAACAGGGGTATGCCAGAAGGCACATTCCAGTAGTTTTCCCCTTTGAATTCTTGCTAGCTTGTCATTTCACGTTTTGTCAAGCCATTTGTGGCTACTTTTTATCTATTGAAGCCTGCTAGGAATCCATTTTTCATATTTCAGCCCGTCGATCCTCCGAATTTTAAATGATTCATCCCTAACAGCCAAGAGTTTTATTGCTGATGCTTCGCCACAGCGATCCTCGAAGGGTTGTGACTTTACATTGCCATCGTTATGTAACATCAGTCAGTGCGCTCAGTATATCCGGGTTCCACATCCGTGTTGTTTCCTTCTCAATAGCACAGCGAGACAATTAAACAACAAGACTTAGAGTTTCGAACAAACAAGTGACTTTCAAGTCGATGACTATACGTATTCATCATCCTGGTCCGTGTTAGAATATGCAGGGAAGGTGGGGTGAACAACCTGAAGTTAAAAGATGTTGCTTTGCATTACTTTATGATTCGGCATTTTCTCAGTACAAATAGTTATAATTTTATTGCCAGCGACCAAGAGAGATTTCTGTTCCAAAACCCGCCGATGGACTTCATCGATAGCAAGTCAATGCTTCATGCCAGTGATATATATTTGAATTTTTGCTGTGGCCCATATCCAACTTTTCCTTTCACGATCATTCCTACAGTTTCCGACAGAAAATTGCCACTTCTGTTCAAAATTGTTAAGGTTGCTTGTGACAACCAAAATGCAGGATTTTAAAACACATATTATTGAGTTACAGTGTAATTTGGGTCTGCACGTCTTATTACGAAGATGACGCATGCGCACCGTCCGCTTTTCCTGAACTGGTACACTTCTTCCAATGATAAGCACAAAGTGTTGAAAAATATCTCAAGAGAGTTTACAGAGCAGAGAGATTCAGTTGCCAAATACCGAAATGGATAGAATTTCAACATTTCCTGAGCTTTTCACAGGTAATTTGGCAATCTAGAATGTCAAATCAAAATAGTTCAAGCCCCACTACTGCTAGACTGAAAGATCCGTCGCTCGATTGGGGGGGGGGGGGGGGGCTAGAGAGCGCTCTTGAGCGACGGACCTTTCAGTCTTCACTATACCGCATGTCCCATATACAAACATTGATTTCTCTTTTACATCCATGATACAAGGTCCTAGTCGACCGATATTATCACATGTGCACGTGGTACAGATTGTTATCAGCTTAAGACAGCAGTGATATTCCTTTCATTCAGATTGAGTTAGGAAAAATTGAAACGCTCTAGGGAAACGATGTATCAATTTCTTTTCCTTTCATTTATTCACCCTGTCCCCCCTCTTTTGACTGTGGTTTAATTTACTTTATTCCTTGACTGACAAATGACAGGGATACAGTATGCATGTACTTGGCAATAACAGAAAGAAGAAATTCACACTTTAAGTCTCAAATTGTAAACAGCTTCTGTAATCGGAATGTCCGTCGTCATCAATAAAATAGACAGGTCATTTATTTGATGAAAAAAGTGGAACAGACAGCTGTATGATCCCACCAAGGTTTGAGGTATGGGTACCTCATGCATTCTCATGTCCTTTATTAGTATTCAAAAACTTTGCCAACACGGTAGAATTCCAGCAAGTTATTTAGGCAATCTGATGTGTTTGGTGGAGGCGATGCAAGTAGTCATTGTGCGTGTGGTTTTGGGGTGTGTGTGTGTATTGGGGGGGATGTACAGTGAGAGTGTGTGTGTTCATTCATTCAGTGGTGTCTTATTGGAAGATTGATACAAAGCTGCAAATTGACTTTTGAATGTATTTTAATGTATAATTGGCCACACAAGCTCACAGACACAGACAGACATACAGACATACACGCACATATATATACACACACACACACACACACACACACACACACACACACACACACACACACATATATATATATATATATATATATATATATATATATATGTGTGTGTGTGTGTGTGTGTCTGTGTGTGTGTCTGTGTGTCTGTGTGTGTGTGTATGCGTTTGTGTGTGTGTGTGTGTGTGTGTGTGTGTGTGTGTGTGTGTGTGTGTGGTGTGTGTGTGTGTGTGTCTGTGCCTGTGTCTGTGTGTGTGCTCCTCCAGGGAACGAGGATGCTGTTTTGACATATTTTCTCTTTATGGAAAACTTCGTCTTGTACGACAGATAAACAGGGATAACATTAAAAAAGGTTTGGGAAACCGGATGACTTGCCTCATCTGTCAGAAAAACTGTACATAATTCACATAATTGTATAAAAAGAATATTACCTGTAGAGTACCCTTTGACCAATTTTTCAGTTCGTCTTGTTTTTGTTTCTTGTGCTACTCCTCAAAGCATTCTAGAATAAAAAATATTCTGTTCGGAAAAATACTCTGTATATGTGTAAAGACCGTAATTATTGTTGTTGATGACAAATTAATTCTAGTCATGATTTGAATTCTATTTTGAACAACATATACCTGTTCTAGACTTTTCACCACGCTTCAGGGAGTACAATAAGAAACTGCAGTAGATACACCACACAAAACCACAACAAAATTAACCCAAAGTTACAGCTCCTTTTGGAGTCACACTCTGGTCATGTAAATTGCCAATCCTCACCCATAAATCTGAGTTATTACTGAAAGGCCAGAGTGTGTATGCTGTTCCATTTGTGTTCTATTAAAAGTGGCCCGTTGTGTCTTCCACTGTTGCAGTGCCAATGTATGGAAAGGGGTCTCAATTGCTTTAAGTACGGTTGCAACAGCTGCCTATATTAGTTTTGCAACTTTCAGCTTTAACGTATTGGTTTCATGTCCCTGCTATGAAATGCTGCAAAGGTTGTAGATGAGATGTTTCATAAATTCTAAGTATTGTAAATCAGTACAAGCGGCTCACTGTAATCTTTGTACCGCTCTATAAAAACAAAAGTACCGTTTCTGTTGACACAGAGACCAAAGAGGCTTGAGTGGTGTGAGAAAGTACCATGTATGTTTGTGTATGCATTCTCAACAATAAATACACAATACCGAATGTGTTTTCCGCTACAGTTTGTTTTTTGAGACTTTTACTGTTTCTCTACCGTCTATGAGACAAACAAACAAATATTTCATATCAATCTGAGACAGTTTCGTTTTGAAATCCCTTATTGAACATGGTAGCTAGATACCGTAAGGACAAATTCAGATTTTTATTTTTTCTCGATTATAGAAGTCCCAAACCCCAATAAAAATATATTTTTTCTGAAAGCCCCGATAATGGGAAATCCGACTGTGCACATCAGTACACAGTCATTATGTGCATAATAGTCACGTGACAAACGTTTTGCCGAACTTTCCAAGAATCGGTTTTTCCTCCCTTTAGGAACACGCTGCACTATTTCCGGTTGAAATTTATGCATTGACAAGCCTTAGTAATACCTTTCAAATCCGTGTCTGCGATTTTTCTGCGAGTCTTCATTCAAATTATATGGCGCGACAATAACAATTCCTTGAGAAACACAATTTTTCAACCGGAAATCGTGCAGCGTGTTCGCTGAAGGGAGGAAAAACAGACTTTTGGAAGGTTCAGCAAAAACGCTTGTCACGTGACTATTATGCACATAATGACTGTGTACTGTGCACGGTCGGACTTCCCAATATCAGGGCTTTTAGAAAATGTATACTTTATTGGGGTTTGGGATTTCTATATGAAAAAAAATAAAAATCTGAAAGTGTCTATAAGGTATCTAGCTACCTGAATATTTTCAAGTTCGACGGCATCATTTATTGTCAAAAGGAACCCATTTTACACTGTGGTTACAAAATCAGTAATCATAGAGACACCGGCTTTTGGATGGCTAGTAGAGCGAGATTTGGCAAACGATTGTAAGTATGAAACTTTCTAATCCCAGTGTCACTTCTCCCGGCCCCTTTCCAGAGATGCTTACGAATACAGTCTGTATTATAAGTTTTGATGATTATTTCTCACAAATGTTGTTTTAATGTCGACTACGGTTACTTTTTCTACGCTCTAGAGCGTTATGAGATCCGTAGTATTAAACTTGTCATCTCAGTCTGTACATGTGAAAACTGCATTGTTACTGTTGACGAGAGAATTCTGGTCCGGACAAGAAATTAAGCGATAACAATAACAATGCATTCTACATGTATAGAGTTACTTTACTTCATAAAGAAGCTCTATATGTTTTCAACATGTTATTGGGAATAGATCAAGAGATTACGGTTGACATAATATATAATTAGTGATTCTCAGTAGTAAACGATATCGTCAAACTCTTCTCCAACGTTGGAGTAGTTCAACGTGGGGCACAGAGGCACTAGAAACTTGGTTAGAGAGCTTTCATCTACTATAGGAAACTCGGACAGGATCACATTCAGAAAACCTGCCGGGGAGTTAAATTCGCAAATATATATTTTTAAAGCGAACACAAATGCTCAATATCCAAGTTCACCTGTTAAAGAGGGACAGGGACACGCATTATAAAATAAGAGCTGCCAATAAGATATAAACATTTAATACGACTTGGAACTTTATTTTCAAAAATGTTACTTGAAGTTGTTAGTATTCCTTTTCTTAAAAACTGCATGCATTAAAGGAATACTTCTATATAATAAAGGTAAGTGGAAATTGCATTAAAGTTTTAAAGTGTTCTGATAAAGGTCATACAAGTGAGATATTATTGATATGGACTCTGACCCGCCAGTGAAAGGTCACTGTTTTTTGTGCATGATAATTTGGGAGGTTGCTAATTTTATTGCAAACACTTTTGAATGGTCGCTATTTTTCGTGCAACGTTATTTTGAAAAAAAACCCACCATCCTCGTAATTTCTTTCCAGTCCCTATATAAAGTCTGTCACAATCTACATAGTATAATTTAAATGTTGCAGCTATGTTGATGAGGTGCGTCTAGATATCGTGCACGCAATACATTGTTTGTTAATAAGAAACTCGCACAGGCGCAGTTCCGACGACTGTTTCCCTTTATGATTGGCAATAACTTTCAAAGTAAATTAGGGTCTAACCTGATGTTCACAATGCAGCGAATATCAGCTTTTACTTTTTCCCCGCGCACCTAAATTATCTCCCAACATAGTAAATAATAATTAAATATCTCATAGTAGAGAGCTAGGCAACATGTCGCATTTTTTGTGTTTGTTTAAAGGCGGGGATTCCTGCAATCGCGCACTCTGGATATAATACTGCTATACAGAAAGTAGCTTTACATATTTTGCAATCGAATATTAGAAATATCCTCCATACCAGGGATTTTTGTTCTAATCCCTAAAGGGAATATTATTGACTTCCAATACCAACATAAACTGTATATGAATATATAAACAACTGAATTGCACTACAGACTCGTGTTGACTTTATAGAATATCAGCTTTTGACAAGAAGGATTATTTAACGCACCAAAGATATAGAAAATTATTATCCAAATTGCAGCTCCTGTCCCTTTCTTTTATTAGCAACGAAAATAAATATAATTGTTCAGGTTGTGTTGGGTAAGGTGAATACATGGACAGTTCAGTGATTTTTGATATAATGCGTTTAAAGAACATGCTTTTTTCACACACTGGCAGAAGAACAAATGATTTATACAAAACAAAAAAAAATCTGATAAAAATTTGATAGACAGGTTTCAGTGAGCTGATATTAGTAGAATTGGACACTGTTAGATACTTTTGAAAAGTGCGCAACCAATAAATTTGCACACAACCCGAGTATTGCCTGGTAATTGCCTAATATAATGCAAATATGAAAATCTTATACCGAGGCATGAGGCATAACGAAGTTGCCTTTGTGCAAAGCGCCCCCAACGGAAATTACCAGCGTAAAGTTGGCGTCATCCTCATCCTCATCCTCAGCCTCAGGTGACCTTTCTAGCTGACGCTGAAAACGACGCTGCTCAGCGTCAGCTTCAGCGTCGTATCCGAAGATTGCCGAAGTGACGCTACCCGATGACGGATAATGATAAAATTCGCCCATAACTTAAGAAAATAACAACTCTATTCTTTCTCAACTTTCTTTTGAATCGTAAAACTGGTTCGCAGGTAATTTTTAATCGTTAAAATATCTCATACAGGCTAGTTTTTTGGAAATGTACGTAATTTTCAGTCCATGGCTCCGTGGATGTGTTTGTTGGTATCCTCTCAACTCTTGCGTTAAGATTTTCCAAAAATTGGTGCAAAAAGGTACACATGGTCCGAAATTTGTAAAAATCGCCACTATGAGAGGCGATATGAAAGCCCTAATTATTCAGAGGATATATAAAATAATTAACTTGCAGAACTATGACTTGAGGCCTGAAAAGTCAACGCCACCTTTGAACTTTAAATTGAAATTAAGGCTAAGAATGTTGCATTGTAACTACATCGTGAGAAGCAGAGAGTTTACTAAATATTATGAAATACAAACCCAACTGTGTTCTGATTAACATTTACAGTGATATGAAACTTGGAGCACATTTTTAAAGTCGTTTTTACACTTACTATTCCATCAGACGCATTCGGGAATAATCGGATCTGACGCCGGTGAAGCTGACGCTGTAGCGTCATCCTCATCCTCATTTTCGCGTGACCCCTGAGGCTGAGGATGAGGATGAGTATGACGCCAACTTTACGCTCGTACGGAAATTTCAAAGTTCAGTTGGTTGAGGGGCATAGTTGAGAGGTCAAAAGTTCATATAATGTAACCAAAGTTTTGTGAATTCGTACTCGACACAGCTGTAGCCGCGGTTTTTGTGGAGTGACTGTGGTTTGACGCAATCTCAGATTTGAATTTTACGTCCGTCTGAAATGTTTGTGTAGCAACAATTGTACTTCAAAGATGAAATCGGCAGAAATAATCAACAAGGACTGTCTTTCGGATTCGGATCCCTGTGAGAGAACAAACTGCAATGGCGGCTGTGGCTCTGGAAGTGCATTCAACAACAACTGTGGCGTTCCACGAGCCTGTCAAGGTATGATACATACCCGTATATAGTGCACAGTCGCTTGTGGTCAGGTACACCGTGGACGGCCCCTGTGACCCAGGAAAATGTATTTTTTTCAGGGTCAAAAGAGTTTGTTCGCTGTGTACCTCAGCCACACACAGGCACTAGTACTACTAGACACTAGACACGTCGCTTCGCGATCGGTACTGACACTGATTCATAGGAAACAGAAAGAGCTCGAGCCTTTCTCTCTGTGTTTACTGTAAATCAGTACCGATCGCGAAGCGACGTGTCTAGTGCTTGTGCCTCAGAACACTACAAGTACCAGATGTGAACTGAATGTGCTCACGTGGTTTACAACAGGTTCATTGCATCATGGAGGTAGTAGAGAAGGAGTCACAACTAGGCGGAGATCAAAGGGACCATGTTTTTGCCGCTGTTTGCCTTACTAACTACTCCATTAGCACCAACGGGACTTGCGAACGCGTTTTCTCGGATTTAGGAAACAAGATTAAGTTCGTTCGGGGTCGTTCGGGTGTTTCGGCCGTCCCTCGGCAGTTGACAGATCTTCAAACATGGCGTCACGTGTCCAAGCGTCGCGTCGGGAAGTTCGAGTCGTTCCACTGATTTTGATGTACACGATGTTAAAGAGGTCGAGGAACAGATAATTGAAGAAAGGAGCTTTTGCATCTGCAAAGGCACGGAGACTGAGTTGATGATAGCTTGCGATCACAAAAAAAAAATGCCATACATCGTAGAGCAGCATTGTTAACACGCCAACTTTTTCCAAATCCAGTTCTTGGTTCTTGCCGTGTTTTATCATGTTGTACTTGCATTATGATAGGGTTAAATAGGAAAGCATAGCTTTGAACTGCTACGTCCATGACTTTAATATGAATGGTCGCGATATAAAAACAACACGTACGATGCATTGAAACAAAGCGTCGCAACGTCGCCTATGGCGTCGCGTCATAAACACCCGGGAAACGCTACAAGTTTAACCCACGCTCACGGCAGTGCTGCAGTCCGCTGCACCATACTCAGTACATGATTGAAAAGTTCGTGATCAGAACTTCATTCTAACAAGGAAAGGTTCCTGCGATCGAATGTAAAGTATATAAAAAACGACGTTAAAATTACCAAGATTTTGAGAATGAAAAACTTAAATTCCTTGTAACTTCACTTTTCGTGGACGGAGCGTGTCGGTTCTTACACTATCATGACGCACTTGACCCAAGCTACGCAAATACAGTCTTTGCGCATGTGTTATGACACTGTGGAGAAACTGAGTCGCATTAGCAAACCCAGGTTAATTTCACTCGGTTCGGTTGCGAAGGTACCGTCGGCAACGCAGATGGCGGGAAAGGGGTGTTAAACAATGGACATAAAGGATTAAACCAATGGTGCACAATAGTAATAAACGTAATTATCTCAGTTGTGACTCCTTCTCTACTACCTCCATGGTTGCATGTAGTAGTATGCTTCACAGATCAGATCATTGTATGTAGCAGGTTTCATTTACTTTCGCATAGCTCTGCGTGGCAGGGCTGTATGTTACCGACGTTATGCGGAGGCCGTATACGCCGGTAAGACACAGCCCTGCCATGCAGAGCTATTTCGCACAGTACTGTGGGAATCACTCATTACAAAACTTCATTCAATATGCAAATGAACTGTTTATCAGCTAAAAGCTTTATGGGACAATTAGATATCTATCAGATAAACATCTGCAGCTCGTTTTATCAAATTTAATGCTGTACTTTCGGAGTAATATCACTAAATACAAAGTTCATTAAATATATAAATAAACCCTTAATTAACTTGACACTGCTCAGTCTTCACTTGACAATAGGGCCGTTCACAGTTTACGTCACTGTTCTCTCATTAATATGCAAAAATAAATATCTGTCCGCATTTTTAGATTACGTTTTGAAAATTACGCATGCAAGAATGACGAAAATACATCCTTTTTGGCGACTGCTAGTGTAACATTGAATACTAAAACACATATTAACGACTAAGAGTACAAGCTGCAAAAATAGCCACACATGCAACATTGATAAAATTTGTCGGCATTTCAAGCTGCGTGTCCGATGTCGCGCGCGTTCAGCTATATTTAGTAACAAACCTGTAACCGTGAACAGCGCTATTAGACATAATTTATAAGATCAATAACTGTAGCAGGAAACACCAAATTAGGTGTCATAATTTCAGAGTTATCACTAATTACAAATTTCATTAAATATCAAATGAATCATTAGTTAACTTAACACTACCAAATGCTTCTCAACACAGTCAGATATCTGTCGGATCAGTATCTGCAGCAGATTTCATCAAATTTCGTGCAGTTATTTCGGAGTTACATGACTAATTACAAAACTTGACGCTGCCCAATACTTCTCAGTACAATTAGATATCTATCAGATCAGTATTTGTAGCAGGTATCAAGGAGGTGGTGTAATTACCTTATATTGATGCCCCTAGTCAATGTCATGGACAAGTGCAGAATTTATGAATGTCCCACCCATTGGGGCGGGGAAATGTGGGGGATTTACTTGTTTTAGTTGAGGGTTTTCCAGATTGTCTTGCCCCAGGGAGTGAGGCATTTGACAATTTTCGTGACAAATTTTCAAATCGCCCACTATGCACCAAGGTGGGGGGTATCTTGGTTGACATTGCCTGCAGCATAACCCTGCCACTCCCTGACTGTTTGTATCGATTCCCCAACCAAAAGACAATGGAGAGACCTAGACTAGGCTGTGTGTGTCCGACTTTAGGACTCAATCTAACCACATGAGGCCATACTGTAGCTTGAGGTTTTGCCAGGGTATTTTGGGTGGACGGTACTAACTACATTACTGCAGCTACATGTAGTGAGGCCACAGCCCTGGCACACAGAGGCTACAGAGCTACATTGACACAGACATGATGCATGAGTAAAGAATAGTGGACATACCACTTGTTTGCAACCTTAAAGGGATTTTCTCAGGGACGCTAAAGTGATCGGTTTAGTGGACTTCATAAGTTACCAACAATTTTTCAAACAAAATTATTTTGTATCCACTAATTTCCAGTCTTGCCCTTACATGATACAGTGAAAGCAATAAGATGTCACTTTTATCAATTGAATCATCCAATAATTCACAGAACTATGTTAAAAAAGTTTTAATGTCTACAGGATGTGATGAAAGAGGTTTGCCCAAAGTATGTTGATATTGTGAACATGACTTCACTGAAGATTCCAGCAGTCTTTTTGAAACTGTTGTGCTGGAGCACATTGTTATGGTGCTTATATTTTCAGTGAATGTGACTTTATCTGACTATTTTCCTCGTTTCAGTTTGGGAATATCATAGATTGGCTGTTAATGTATGGCTTCTTAACCGTAACATTAAAACATTCTGTATTTCTTTCAGAGTGTTGTGCAACTTTCCAATCTCTCAAACATTTCAACAAAATGCATGAGCTAGTGAAACCATTAGAGACACTGACTGAAAACATGTGTCAACGATATCAAGACAATACATTATCAATGAAAGGTAAGGTTATGTTATATGCAGGGCAGATGTCAACTTTTTTTTGGTATAGTATGTATATGTGTTTGTTTGTTTTGTGTGTGTGGGTGTCAGTGTGCGTGTGTGTGCGGATCTGACACTAATGTGCCACATAGCAAACATGTCTTCATCATTTTGTTGTTCAACGCAATTTTATAATATGGCTGCTGTTTTCTCATGCTCTGATCTGCTGCATGTAAATAACTCACTAGCTTTTATTCAAACTTGACTGTGAGTGTCACAATGTTTTGCGGTAAGTGTCAATAAGTCTGGTGTCAAATGAATTGCTTAAGAAAGGATTCACTAAATCCTAAGAAAGTACAGCTGAACTGGTCTCATACCTAAATTTCACGCGTATATGGAAATACAGGTATTTCTGTGTGCATTGGCATACATACTAGCTTCATGAACTGTCTCAAGGTTTAATTTTTTTGCTTTGGATAAGGCTGATATTGACCAGCTCCTTCCAGGAATAGGCTGACTTTGCACTCTTTTAAGTTGATGTTGTGTACTTAGAACTGTTGAAGGCAAAATGTGCCTAGAAGTGCATGTGTTTGCCAGAATTGATTCATGTATATTTCATAAATGTTTAGAAATAGCTTTGGGTGGTCAGTCAACCAGGTGTGCAATGTCAAACTGATTGTCAGACATGTTCATGTCTTTTGCACAGTTTTACTTTATATCGATCTCTGTGACCACCGATGGTTTTAATAGCCATGCTTTCATGTATGTTTGTATTGGACTGTAGAGTTGCATATTGCTTTCACGACTTTGACTTTGTTACATGTTTACCTGTACTTTGTTCATAGTCTGTGCCTTGCTGTGCTGTACTGCCTTTGGTGTGTTCAGTAACTATATGTGACCTTTCACCTATAATTTTGGATTAAAGATGGCATAATGGCTAAGCAGCTGTGCTCTTAAATCCAATAGAAAATCCATGAAAATGTCCCAGTTTGACCAATATTACATGAAGTCATTAGTAGTAACATCAAAAGCCCACATCTCTCTCTGTCCGTAGAGCACATTATGGAGCCTTTTTGTTACTACCTTACTCTACTGAACTGTTTTATATTAATCTTTCTACCAACAGATGCATCAATAATTGTACAGAGCATTATGCAACATTGCTTTATAACATTGGAATATGGCGTGTCCAACCGAGACAACAGCAACGAAGACCTGAATCCATTGTATGAGGGCAATCATGTTGAACACCGAACTACATTACACAAAGATTCCTTCCATTTGATGGAGTGCCATTCTCATAATGGGGACAGCTATGAAGGTGAAATCAGCACTGAGTGTTGTGGAAATCATGTGAAGAAGAGCAATGATGGAGCACATAGCTTGAATCACTCAGGGGCACAAGTAATGGAATACGGAGAAAGTGTGGAGACCTACAGACACAACATGTATCTCAAGGGCCTTACAGTGATTAATTCTGATCTCACGCCATTCCAACACAGTGAGTGCGGTGAAGCATTTATTCAGAATGGCAATCTTGAGGCCCATGTGATGACCAACTCAAATATCAGCCCACATGAGAGCAAAGAGTGTGGTAAAACATTTAAAAGAAAGCAGGGACTTATTGGGCATATGTTGATCCATTCTAGTATCAGACAACATGAATGTAAAGAGCGTGGTCAAACATTCACAAGGAAGGGCAAACTTGAAAGTCACATGCTGATCCATTCAGATATCAGACCCCATAAATGCAGGGAGTGCGGTAAAACATTTAAAAGGAAGGCCCATGTACTCAACCATATGTTGATCCATTCTGGTGTCAGACCACATGAATGTAAAGAGTGTGGTAAAACATTCACAGAGAAGGGCAGTCTTAAAAGGCATATGTTGATCCATTCTAATGTCAGACCACATGAATGTAAAGAGTGTGGTAAAACATTCACAGAGAAGGGCAATCTCGTAAGTCACATGCTGATCCATTCAGAGATCAGACCCCATAAATGCAGGGAGTGTGGTAAAACATTTAAAAGGAAGGCCCATGTACTCAACCATATGTTGATCCATTCTGGTGTCAGACCACATGAATGTAAAGAGTGTGGTAAAACATTCACAGAGAAGGGCAATCTTAGAAAGCACATGCTGACTCATTCAGAGATCAGACCCCATGAATATAGAGAGTATGGTCAAACATTCACAGAGAAGGAAAGTCTTAAAAGGCATATGTTGATCCATTCTGGTGTCAAACCACATGGATGTAAAGAGTGTGGTAAAACATTCACAAGGAAGGGCAATCTTGAAAGTCACATGATGGTCCATTCAGATATCAGACCCCATAAATGGCAGAGAGTGCGGTAAAACATTTAAAAGGAAGTCCAATGTACTCAACCATATGTTGATCCATTCTGGTGTCAGACCACATGAATGTAAGAGTGTGGTAAAACATTCACAGAGAAGGGCAGTCTTAAAAGGCATATGTTGATCCATTCTAATGTCAGACCACATGAATGTAAAGAGTGTGGTAGAACATTCACAGAGAGGGCAATCTTAGAAAGCACATGCTGACTCATTCAGAGATCAGACCCCATGAATATAGAGAGTATGGTCAAACATTCACAGAGAAGGAAAGTCTTAAAAGGCATATGTTGATCCATTCTGGTGTCAAACCACATGAATGTAAAGAGTGTTGTCAAACATTCACAGAGAAGGGCAATCTTGAAAGTCACATGATGATCCATTCAGATATCAGACCCCATAAATGCAGGGAGTGCGGTAAAACATTTAAAAGGAAGTCCCATGTACTCAACCATATGTTGATCCATTCTGGTGTCAGACAACATGAATGTAAAGAGTGTGGTAAGAAATTCACAGAGAAGGGCAGTCTTAAAAGGCATATGTTGATCCATTCTAATGTCAGACCACATGAATTTAAAGAGTGTGGTAAAACATTCACAGAGAAGGGCAATCTTAAAAAGCACATGCTGACTCATTCAGAGATCAGACCCCATGAATATAGAGAGTATGGTCAAACATTCACAGAGAAGGAAAGTCTTAAAAGGCATATGTTGATGCATTCTGGTGTCAAACCACATGGATGTAAAGAGTGTGGTCAAACATTCACAGAGAAAGGGCAATCTTGAAAGTCACATGCTGATCCATTCAGATATCAGACCCCATAAATGCAATGAGTGTGGTAAAACATTTAAAAGGAAGTCCCATGTACTCAACCATATGTTGATCCATTCTGGTGTCAGACCACATGAATGTAAAGAGTATGGTAAGAAATTCACAGAGAAGGGCAGTCTTAGCAGGCATATGTTGATCCATTCTAATGTTATACCACATGAATGTAAAGAGTGTGGTAAAACATTCAAACGGAAGCACAATCTTAGAGGGCATATGTTGATCCATTTTAGTGTCAGACAGCATGAATGTACAGTGTGTGGTAAACATTCACAGAGAAGGGCAGTCTTGAAAGGCCAATGTTAATCCGTTCTGGTGTCAGACAGCATGAATGTAACGAGTGTGGTAAAACATTCACAGAGAGGGCAATCTTAAAAAGCATATGTTGATCCATTCTGGTGTCAAACCACATGAATGTAAAGAGTGTGGTCAAACATTCACAGAGAAGGGCAATCTCGTAAGTCACATGCTGATCCATTCAGAGTTCAGATCCCATAAATGCAGAGAGTGTGGTAAAACATTTAAAAGGAAGGCCCATGTATTCAACCATATGTTGATCCATTCTGGTGTCAGAACCACATGAATGTAAAGAGTATGGTAAGAAATTCAAAGAGAAGGGCAGTCTTAGCAGGCATATGTTGATCCATTCTAATGTTAGACCACATGAATGTAAAGAGTGTGGTAAAACATTCAAACGGAAGCACAATCTTAGAGGGCATATGTTGATCCATTTCAGTGTCAGACAGCATGATTGTACAGTGTGTGGTAAAACATTCACAGAGAAGGGCAGTCTTGAAAGGCCAATGTAATCCGTTCTGGTGTCAGACAGCATGAATTTAACGAGTGTAGTCAAACATTCAGAAAGGAGGGCAATCTTAAAAGGCACATGCTGACTGACATTCAAAGATCAGAACTAGTGAGGTAAAACATTCATAAGGAAGGACATAGGTACATTGTTGATCCATTCTGGTGTAAGACCTCATGAATGTACAGAGTCTGGTAAAACATTCACACGGAAGCGCACTGTCTTAGATGGCACATGGTAATCCATTCTGGTGTCAGACAGCATTCATGTATAGAGTGTAGTCAAACATTCACAGAGAAGGGCAATCTTGAAATTAACATGCTGATCCATTCAGAGATCAGATCCCATAAATGCAGAGAGTGCGGTAAAATATTTAAAAGGAAGTCCCATGTACTCAACCATATGTTGATCCATTCTGGTGTCAGACCACATGAATGTAAAGAGTGTGGTCAAACGTACACATTCAGGTTTGTTTTTGAAAGGCATTTGTTAACCCTCACAAAGATCACATGAACGCAAAGGCTCGCTTATTTTACTGGATAACACAAAGAGCATGGTGAAACTTTATCTAAAAATTGATTCTATCAGACATATATTGATCAAATCTCATGTCAGATCATACCATTGCAAGAAGTGTCATACACCATTCAAACAAGATGGTGATCTTAGGAGACATACGTGACCATTCAAGTATAAGACCTCATGAATGCAAATAATGATGTAGGACATGCATGCAAAAGTTTCACTCGTAAAATATCAATGTATGAAAGCAGGTTAAAAAATCCAGTAGAGAACAATCTAAGGGCTCGAGGGTGCTTTCTGTGTTCCCCCTAATTAGAGGAGGGGAGTGGAGGGAGCGTCCTTGAGTGACAGATCTTTCAGTCTAATATCATGTCTGACCTTACGAATGCAGAGGGTGGGACTGAGGAGAGATATTAAGATACACATTTTCATCTTGTTAAATATAAGGCTCTGCTTAAAGAGTATAGGGAAATAATCCTGATAATACAACCATCTTGATATACCTAGATGTATGCAATTGAATATGTGACCTTGTGAAACGAAATAGAACATATGAATTAAGTATTCAATGTCTAGATTCCCAATATGTTCTTGACTGTATCTTCAGAATATTGTTATCTTATAAGGGATGTGTCATCATGGTGTTACACTCATAAAAGTAATGTTCGAGTTTATTTTTATTTACAAATACTGTCACAAGTTTTTTTTAGAGAATATGGCTAACAATAGCTAGCTTCATCTCTGTGAAATAACACCAAAGCTTTAAAATGAATTGGCTCCGCTGTATTCTTAAACAACACTGCCATGAAGAATATTTTTCGTATACTGGTGTCATTATTACTGATACATGAAGTCATCGCTTGATGACAGTCCCCACTGGATTATGGTGTTTGAATAACTGTGTTTGAATTACATATTGCTTGGTAGCTTTATTACAGGGGAGCTGTTAAATGTTGGGAAATATACGATCCAATATGGCCGCCCGGTGGCCATATTAGATATTATTATGAAATAAATCAATGTGCACATATATGCAATAGTACTTTATCTTTGTACCAACATTGAACGAAATGGGTTAAGGGATAGTATTTGGTTCAAAAACATGAAAAATTTGCAAATAATGGCCACGCCCGGCGGCCATATTGGATTTTCTTATCACGAAATAAATTGACTTTCATATGTATGTCACAGAACTTTATCCTAGCACACATTTAAAAAATTCGGCGCAGGGGTGACAGAGAAATGGCTACTGACGGAGGATGCACAGATGGACGGACAGACGGTTAGTCCCCGCCGGACACCGTCCGTGGGGACTAAAAGTCACAGTAGCCCTTACGAGGGCGCTGTTAGAATAAATTGTTTGAAAAATATTTTGCCAAGTGTTTCTATGTGACAAGTCAGTCATTGTATGGTTGATGTGTTAACACTGAGAGGGGTAATTTTGCTGACTGTAACCAGGCCATGAACATGATATATTCAAATCATTAACTTATACTTTCAGATTATTTTTCGAGCGTTATGTGAAATGGAGGTCAAAGATCATCTTTGTCTCATGACATTTTAATGAGAAGCTTTGCTCCCATACTGATCCCTATCCAACAAAAATCAGACTTCTGTTTGTGTGGCTTATACGTATTCTGAAGTTGTATTTGGATTTCTCGGCATTAATACCAAAGCTGCAAAGCTTTCCAACTACCTGAGGCAAATGCCGTAGATGTCGACAGCTGGATGTCAACTTGGTGATGCTGCACATTTCTTTCCCAGTTCGCATTTGTTATGTCATTTACAGAAAAAAATCTCAACAAAAAGAACACGAATATTGGCAGTGAACGGTGCACATGCACACTTGGGGGGGGGGGGGGGGGGGGGGGGGGGGGGGGGGGGGCGTAGAGAGCAGTGAGCGACGGATCTTTCAGTCTACACTATATCGCATGTCCCATATACAAGCATACCGTATTATCACATGTGCATGTGGAGATTGCTATCAGCTTAAGACAGCAGTAATATTCCTTTCATTCAGATTAATTTAGGAAAAATTGAAACGCTCCAGGGATAACGATGTATCAATTTCTTTTCCTTTCATTTATTCACCCTGTCCCCCCTCTTTTGACTGTTGTTTAATTTACTTTATTCCTTGACTGACAAATGACAGGGATACAGTGTGTATGTACTTGGCAATAACAGAAAGAAGAAATTCATACTTTTTTCTCAAATTGTAAACAGCTTCTGTAATCAGAACGTTCGTCGTCATCAATAAAATAGACAGGTCATTTATTTGATGAAAAAAGTTGAACAGACAGCTGTATGATCCCACCAAGGTTTGAGGTATGGGTACCTCATGCATGCTCATGTCGTTTATTAGTATTCAAAAACTGCCAACAGGGTAGAATTCCAGCAAGTTATTTAGGCAATCAGATGTGTTTGATGGAGGCGATGCAAGTAGTCATTGTGTGTGTGGTTGTGGGGGGTGTGTGTGTGAGGGGGGGTTACAGTGAGTGTGTGTGTGTGTTTGTTCATTCATTCAGTCACGTGGTGTCTTATTGGAAGATTGATACAAAGCTGCAAACTGACTTTTGAATGTATTTTAATGTATAATTGGCCACACAAGCTCACAGACACAGACAGGCATACAGACAGACACGCACATACACGCATATATACAATATATATATATATATATATATATATATATATATATATATATATATATATATATCTGTGTGTCTGTGTGTGTATCCATGTCTGTGCTTGTGTCTGTGTGTGTTCCAGGGAACGAGGATGCTGTCTGACATACAATTTTCTCTTCATAGAAAACTTCGACTTGTACAACAGATAAACAGGGATAACATAAAAAAGGTTTGGGAAACCGGATGACTTGCCTCATCTGTCAGGAAAATGCACATAATTAACATAATTGTGTAAAAGGAATATTACCTGTAGAGTACCTTTTGACAAATTTTTCAGTTCGTCTTGTTCTTTCTTTCTTGGTCTGCTCCCAAAAGCATGCTAGAATAAAAAAATATTCTGTTTGGCAAAATACTCTGTATATGTGTAAAGACCGTAATTATTGTTGTTGATGAAAAATTCGTTCTAGTCATGATTTGAATTCAATTTTGAACAATAATAATGCTAACTGTACACATATGGCTGTTATAGACTTGAAATTTTATGAAAGTTTATAATCCCCATATGTCACTTCTCCCGCCCCTTTCCAGAGGTGCTCATGAATACAGCCTGTAAGTTTTGATGATTATTTTTCACAAATGTTGTTTTGATGCTACAGTTACTTTTTTCTACCCTCTAGAGCGTGATGAGATCCGTAGTATTAAACTTGTCATTTCAGCCTGTACATGTGAAGATGTATTAGTAATGTTGACGAGTGAATTCTGGTCCGGAGCAGAATTCAAATGTAAACAATAACCGTGCATTCTACATGTATAGAGTTACTTTGCAAAGAAGCTATATATGCTTGCGACATGTTTTGGGGAATAGATCAAATGACCATACGGTTGACATGTAGTAAATAATTCTGGGTAGAAAACGATGTTGTCAAACTCTTCTCCCACATAGCAGTGGTTCAACGTGGGGCACACAAGCACTAGAAACTTAGTTAGAGAGTTTTCATCTACTGTAGGGCGGGCCGGAATTCGGACAGGGTCACATTCAGAAAACCTGCCGGGGAGTTAAATTCGCAAATATATTTTTAAAGCGAACACAAATGCTCGATATCCAAGTTCACCTGTTAAAGAGAGACAGGGGCACGTATTATGAAATAAGAGCTGCCAATAAAATATAAACATTTAATACGGCTTAGAATTTTATTTTCAAAAATGTTACTTGAAGTTGTAGGTACTCTTTTTCTTCAAGACTACTTCTATATGATAAGATATAAGACTACTTCTATATGATAAAGTTAAGTGGAAATTGCATTAAAGTTTTAAAGTATTCTGATAAAGGTCACACAAGTGAGATATTATTGATATGGACTGTAACCCGCCTGTGAAAGGTCACTGTTTTTTGTGCATGACAATTTGGGAGGTTGCTAATTTTATTGAAAACACTTTCTGGTCGCTATTTTTCGTACAACGTTATTTTGAAAAAAACACCATGCCCCGTAATTTCTATCAAGTCCCTAAATAAAGTCTGTCATAATCTACAACGTATAATTTAAATGTTGCAGCTATGATGATGAGGTGCATCTAGATATTGTGCACGAAATACATTGTTTGTTAACAAGAAACTTTCACAGACGCAGTTCCGACGATTGTTTCCCTTTAAGATTGGCAATAACTTTTCAAGTCAATTAGGGTCTAACCTGGTGTTCACAAGGCAGCGAATATCAGCCTTTACTTTTTCCCCGCACCTAAATTATCTTCCAACATAGTAAATAATAATTTAATATCTCATAGTAGAGAGCTAGGCAACATGTCGCATTTTTTTGTGTTTGTTTAAGGCGGGATTCCTGCAATCGTGCACTCTGGATATAATACTGCTATACAGAAAGTAGCTTTACATATTTATTGACAATTGAATAATAAGAAATATCCTCCATACCAGGGATTTTTTGTTCTAATCCCTAAAGGGAATCATTGACTTCCAATACCAACATAAACTGTATATGAATACATAAACAACTGAATTGCAGTACAGACTCGTGTTGACTTTAGGCCTATAGAATATCAGCTTTTGACAAGAAGGTATATTTAACGCACCAAAGATATAGAAAATTATTATCAAAATTGCAGCTACTGTGCCTTTCTTTTGTTACTACACCATAGTAAAAAGAATTCAGGTTGACCTATTTACGCCCGGATCTTTTTTTCACCCCGTTCTCCAAGCACAGATCATAAAGAGACCCTGTTTTGTGGCCACACGTTTTCTTCTCATTCAGGAACATGGCGGTACAGAAATATGTTGATAAAAATTCATAATTTTGATAAAAAATGCGATTTTTCAAAATCTCTCGCAAAATCCCGTGTACTCTCGCTTACCCTAACAATTGACGGTGCCCCCGCGCGAGAAATTATAATAAAGGCAAATATAAACAAACACAATCGCATTTAATGAGGTACATTTTGCTAAGTTTCTTGCGGATTATTCTGACATTCACCTGGTTTAATTTGTTTGCTTAAATTATCTCCGTATTTGCGATTAATAATTATAATATCCCGTCTTCGGTGGGGGGCTCGCGACCGACTTTTTGTTTGTAAGTGCGCCCGACCGCTATACGTGACCCCCGTCGCTTACCCTATGTTCTAACGGAACAAATTCAGAACAAACGAAAACCGCTAATTTCAAGTATCTTTACGCGTATAATGTCCTGAAACATGTTAATTTACTCCAGCCATACCTTTGTTTACTCGTCCCGTCTTTAAAATTGTGAATGGGTGTGATTTAATGTGAATTAGCGACATCAAACGAACACTCAGGACAAGCCGGAGTCGCACCCCCGACCATGTTTTGCCTGTGCTGACAAACATGAACCTGTGACCGAAACGGGATACACTCGTAAAAGAGGCATAGATTAGATCAATAGATAGGAATATGATAGGAGCCATGAGCTATTAAAGATTATAACCTTCAAACAACATGAACTATTCAAAACTTCCAATTTTTAAAAGATATTTCGATTTCGCGCGCGTCGCCCAGTCGCTCGCCCAGCAGACGTACAATGAGGTCAACGAACTCCTATGTATATGTTACAAGCCTATGGCGCGCCGTATCTCCTGGCCTGGGAAAACGTAATATGTGCATATCGCGCAAAGTCAGGAGTTTGTGAAAGGATGTTTGGAAATTAATGTCAGAAAGATAAAGTTTTACAATGAGTAGGGATGTAGTGTATTTCTTTTCAAGTATTGCTGTCAAATTGCCGTGATTAAACACATCCAGTCCGGCCGGGGCTGACACCGGGATGGAGTGGCGGCGGAGGTCGATCGATCATCACACGAAAGGACGTGAAAATGTTCTGATGTGACGTAGTCCGTCCCTTGGTTTATTCTCAGTGCATGGAGCCTAAGCTTATTATTTACGCGATTGGAAATGTGTGATTTACAAAATGTCCGCAAAAAAAGTAATGCGAGATATTTAATGGTAAGGAAATTTTACATGGTATGATCTATGAACGCCAACGCCGCGGTCTCTGGGTAAATATTGTCGAGGCCGGGTGATCGTACTCAAACATCCCCGGGTCCACGTCCGGGCTCTCGCTTTGTTCAAAGTTGCGACTTGGCATCAATGAATGACTTTCCTTCAGGATGTCTATAAAATAAATCCAAACTATCATTGGATGATATTTTAAAAATAAAGCCCTCCCATATCCCTCGGGTTGATTGTCTTCTCTAAAACTTGGGCAATGATTGGTCCTTTCCGAATATTGTTTCAATTTTATACCACGTGGGGGGGGGGGGTTTCATCAAGAACAAGGTCTGTGTGTGGTTCACAAATTGTAACTTTCGTCTCACAAGATTGTCAATCAACAGTGTGGCGTCCCATAACGTTTCGTCGCCGCACTCCAGGGTGAAAAAGAATCACTTTGCGAGCAGTAACACCGCACATCGAGTCAGAAAATCCTATCGAAAGTACTGAATCTTTTTTTTTTACTCAACAATCCGAATTTATTCTATTTCTGTAAATTAGAGACAAAATACACAGCAATCATGGGCCTTAATGGCGTACATCATGTAGCCTAATCATGTCATGGTCTCCAAGCAAATTCTGTAAAACGGTTTTAATATCGTTTTATATCATATGCAAATTTGTTGTCAACTTACTTTATATTTCAGGCGGGATAACCATTTAGTGAGATATGTTGCTGATAAAAATGACTCGCGAACTGACTTTACAATTTAAAAACTGAAAACTGTGAAAGTATGTGCATTTTTTTGATATCTATGTTGTCGACGAATTTCATCATGTCAAGTCACTTCAGCAATTTTGGTTCTGACGCTTTGCTAGACCAATCATTTTGGTAGCGCACAAAGCTTACACAACATATTGAATTGGGAACTATTTCATTCAGGAGCATTCTGCGAAGCATCTTGTTACCAACGAAAATAAATATAATTGTTCAGGTTGTGTTGGATAAGGTGAATACATGGACAGTTCAGTGATTTTTGAGTGAAATGCGTTTAAAGAACATGCTTTTTTCACACACTAGCAGAAGAACCTGCAATCTGTCTTAATCGTAATCAGCAAAACAACAGAGAAACAAAACAATACCATGGTGGAGACAACAGAAAAACAATACCATGGTGAAGACAACAGAGAAAACAATAACATGGTGGAGACAACAGAGTATCTTGAAAAGAGGAATGATAATCATGCTTTCTAAACTATCGGTGTCTGATGAAAAATGTAAATAATGATGGATTGTAAGTGATTTACACAAAACAAAAAACAAATTGATGAAAATATGATAGGCAGGTTTCAGTGAGCTGTTATAAGTAGAATTGGACACTGTTAGATACTTTTGAAAATTGCGCAACCAATAAATTTGCACACAACCCGAGTATTGCCTGGTAATTGCCTAATATAATGCAAACATGAAAATCTTATGCCGAGGCATAAGGGATGGACCATTAGATCTTGGGAGGGGGGTGGTCACAATGAAATTGTGAAAATTTTTTTTTACAATTGTAAATTTCTAAAAAATTTTTTTTGCAATTGAGATTAGCTGTGAAATTTTTTTTTTCAGAGTAAATTTTCAGATTTATAAATTTTTTTTAGTTCGTCGCTGTCTGAGGATAAAGAGGGCAAACGTGCACCACAAGCGGCCACGCAAGCGGTCACTGGGAAGAGGTCAGGAGAGGGGTGTCCCCCTGCTGCTGTTGGAGCTTTTGAAAAATAGAGATTAAAATGGTGTTATTTGGTGGCACTTGGGGAGTATTTTTGCGGGGGGGGGGGGGGGGGGTGGTCAGGAGGGGATGTCCCCCTCCTGCTGTTGGAGCTTTTGAAAAATAGAGATTAAAATGGTGTTATTTGGTGGCACTTGGGGAGTATTTTTGCCGGGGGAGGTCAGGAGGGGGTGTCCCCCTCCTGCCGTTGGAGCTTTTGAAAAATAGAGATTAAAATGGTGTTATTTGGTGGCACTTGGGGAGTATTTTTGCGGGGGGAGGTCAGGAGGGGGGTGTCCCCCCTCCTGCTGTTGGAGCTTTTGAAAAATAGAGATAAAAATGGCGTTATTTGGTGGCACTTTGGGAGCATTTTTTTCGGATTACACATCTTCCTCTGAAACATGGTCTTCTTGCTCCTCAGTAGCTTCGTATAGTTTTGAAAATTGACTATTTTGGTTTCCTGGCTTCCCTTTCTACTGCGTGGTGAAATGCCTACATTCACCCCACCAAACATCATGCATATCTCATGATTTACAATTGATTTTGACAAGCTGATAAGCTAAAATAAGCTAAATAATAGAGTGAAATTTGCATATTTGTGTTTTTAGAGCAATTGTTGCCCTTTTTTGATCAAAACATCGATTTCTCTGTAGCAGCATGTCCAAATTGATTGGATGTGTATAGATGTGTTGAAATTTCAATATTTGTCTTTTCAGGGCAATTTATGCCATTCATGGTCAAAAAATCTGTATTCTCTGAAAGGGCTTGTCCAATTTCTTTGAGAAACTTTCAAAGTTCAACCCTTTTATGTGTTTTTGTGTTGGGATTTGTTGGATAGATGGCATTCTACGTAGTGTATTGTTGAATGTTAAAACGTGTTGCTGTTGTTATTTGAGGCTGTTTTTTGAGAAAAAAGAATTGAAAATGCCTTTTTAAAAGCAAAATAATACATAATGACTGATATGTTGTTTTTATCATATTGACGTGTTTCTACTTGTTCACCCATTCTTGCATTCATCATTGTAATAAAATGCTGTGAAAAAATGAAACTGATGTGGCCTGCATCTGTTTACACTTGATCTTAAAAGGCAAATACAACTTTCTGTCTTGACAACCATACCATAGTTTCAATGTTTTACCTTGTGTACCTGCTTGGTTTGTACGCAGGAAACAAGTAGAAAACAGGCTCTATAATTTCATAATTTTCAAGTGATCAGAATACAAAAGTCCTGAAAAGATAAGATAATCACAACTTCCAGTATAAGGGATACAGTCACTCTAAGTCTAAATGTATAAATTAAAATTAAAAATGTGCCGGGAGGATGTATTAAAAATACAGAAAGTTGCTTACTGTCGGTAAAATCTAAAAAAAATTCAAGATTTTAAAGACTTTTGCAGATTTTTTTTTTACGCATTTGTCTTCTTATTTATTTTTTTTTTTATTTTGCAAACTAGTTTGAAGATTTTTTTTCCTAACTTTCTGCTCTGAATTTTTTTTTTTCTGTTTTTGACCATCCCCCTCCCAAGATCTAATGGTCCATCCCTAACACAGTTGCCTATGTGCAAAGCGCCCCCAACGGAAGTTTCAAAGTTTAGTTGAGAGGCATAGTTGAGAGGTCAAAAGTTCACATTATGTAACCAAAGTTTTGTAAATTCGCACTCGACATCGCTACACAGTCAGCTGTAGCCGCGGTTTTTGTGGAGTGACTGTGGTTTGACGCAATCTCAGATTTGAATTTTACGTCCGCCTGAAATATTTGTGTAGCAACATTTGTACTTCAAAGATGAAATCGGCAGAAATAATGAACAAGGACTGTCTTTCGGATTCGGAGCCTTGTGAGAGAACAAACTGCAATGGCGGCTGTGGCTCTGGAAGTGCATTCAACAACAACTTTGGCGTTCCACGAGCCTGTCAAGGTATGATATATATAATGCACAGTCGCTTGTGGTCAGGTACACCGTGGACGGCCCCTGTGACCCAGGGAAAATGTATTTTTTCAGGGTCAAAAGAGGTTGTACGCTGTGTACCTCAGAACACAGGCACTAGACACGTCGCTTCGCGATCGGTGTACTGATTCATGAATAGGAAACAGAAAGAGCTCGAGCCTTTGATCGCGAAGCGACGTGTCTAGTGCTTGTGCCTCAGAACACTACAAGTACCAGATGTGAACTGAATGTGCTCACGTGGTTTACAACAGGTTCATTACATATAGTAGTATGCTTCACAGATCAGATCATTATATGTAGCAGCTAGGTTTCATTTACTTTCGCACATAGCTCTGCGTGGCAGGGCTGTAGTTACCGACGTTATGCGGAGGCCGTATACGCCGGTGACACACAGCCCTGCCATGCAGCTAGAGCTATTTCGCACAGTACTGTCGGAATCACTCATTACAAAACTTCATTCAATATGCAAATGAGCTGTTTATCAGCTAAAAGCTACATGGGACAATTAGATATCTATCAGATAAACATCTGCAGCTCGTTTTATCAAATTTAATGCTGTAATTTCGGAGTAATATCACTAAATACAAAGTTCATTAAATATAATATGTAAATAAACCCTTAATTAACTTGACACTGCTCAGTGCTTCACTTGACAATTAGACATTTATAAGATCAATAACTAGCGGAAAAACCAAATCAGGTGCCATAATTTCAGAATTACATCACTAATTACAAAGTTCATTAAATATGCAAATGTTCCCTTAATTAACTCCACACTACCAAATGCTTCTCAACGCAGTCAGATATCTGTCGGATCAGTATCTGCAGCAGATTTCATCAAATTTGGCGCAGTTATTTCGGAGTTACATGACTAACTACAAAACTTCATTAAATATGCAATTGAGCTATTTATTAACTTGACACTACCCAATACTTCTCAGTACAATTAACTATCTATCATATCAATATTTGAAGCAGGTATCAAGGAGGTGGTGTAATTACCTTTAATATATTGATGCCCCTAGTCAATGTCATGGACAAGTGCAGAATTTATGAATGCCCCACCCATTGGGGCGGGGAAATGTGGGGATTTACTTGTTTTAGTTGAGGGTTTTCCAGATTGTCTTGCCCCAGGGAGTGAGGCATTTGACAAATTTCATGACAAATTTCCAAATCGCCCACTATGCCCCAAGGTGGAGGGATGGGCGTTGACATTGCCTGCCGCATAACCCTGCCACTCCCTGACTGACTGTATCGATTCCCCAACCAAAAGACGACGGAGAGACCTGGACTAGGCTGTGTGTGTCCGACTTTAGGACTCAATCTAGTAACCGCATGAGGCCATAGTGGAGCTTGAGGTTTTGCCAGGGTATTTTGGGTGGACGGTACTAACTACATTACTGCAGCTACATGTAGTGAGGCCACACCCCTGGCACGCAGAGCTACATTGACACAGACATGATGCATGAGTAAAGAATAGTGGACATACCACTGGTTTGCGAACTAAAAGGGATTTTCTTAGGGGCTCTAAAGTGAACGGGTTAGTGGATTTCATAAGTTACAAACAATTTTTCAAACAAAATTATTTTGTATCCACTAATTTCCAGTCTTGCCCTTACATGATACAGTGAAAGCAATAAGATGTCACTTTTATCAATTGAGAACAGGACAGTGTCATTGTGACTTCCAGAGTTTTATCAAATGTATAGTGTAGTATTTTCATAATGGTTAGTCATCCAATAATTCACAGAACTATGTTAAAAAAGTTTTAATGTTTACATGATGTGATGAAAGAGGTTTGCCTAAAGTATGTTGATATTGTGAACATTGACTTCACTGAAGATTCCAGCAGTCTTTTTGAAACTGTTGTGCTGGAGCACATTGTTATGGTGCTTATATTTTCAGTGAATGTGACTTTATCTGACTATTTTCCTTGTTTCAGTTTGGGAATATCATAGATTGGCTGTTAATGTATGGCTTCTTAACCGTAACATTAAAACATTCTTTATTTCTTTCAGAGTGTTGTGCAACTTTCCAATCTCTCAAACATTTCAACAAAATGCATGAGCTAGTGAAACCATTAGAGACACTGACTGAAAACATGTGTCAACGATATCAAGACAATACATTATCAATGAAAGGTAAGGTTATGCTATATGCAGGGCAGATGTCAACTTTTTTTTTGGTATAGTATGTATATGTGTGTGTTTGTTTTGTGTGTGTGGGTGTCAGTGTGCGTGTGTGCGGATCTGACACTAATGTGCCACATAGCAAACATGTCTTCATCATTTTGTTGTTCAACACAATTTTATAATATGGCTGCTCAGGGCTCGAAATTAACTTTTTACCTTGGTAGTCCACTTGGGCTACCATTTTCTGAAGTTGGTAGCCCAGTGACAATGGCTGATAGTCCAGGAAGATTTTGGTTTAGGGATACTATGCTCGTTCCAGTATAAGCCCCCCGGTTCAACAACACAAAACAGCAGTAAAACTAGGGTTTTTACTCGAAAACCCATGTTATGTGTCACGAACGCTTAATTTATGCTTATTTTTGTACATTTGTAACACTTTCTATCACTTTCTAAATCGGCTAATATACATCCAAAGAAATTGTAACTTTAGTAAAGAAAAACAGAAAAAATATTCTCATGATATTTATGAACTGGCATGCCATGTTACACCCGAGTCTCTCTGTACAGAACGTAATAAATTGATACTGATCGACAACCATAGATAAAAGACAGCGAAACTCAGCCACGGTTGCCAAGCACAGTGTATTATTAGCGACGAAGTTACGTAACTGAGGAAGCTTATAGAGTTGGGAGAGGCAAGGTGACGTCATTTCCGTCAACAACTTCCGTAAAACTATTTTGTCACACACCACGTGATCACAACTCTGGTAAAACTATTTTGTCACACCACGTGATCACAACTCTGTAAAACTATTTTGTCACACCACGTGATCAGTGTTATTTAACGACTGTAGCATACCTCCATGGCATACCATTCACGTTGCACACTCACTATCAGCGAAAATACGAGATCGTGTTGAATTGACATTATAATTGAACTTAGAGCGTACGTGTGAGTGTATTGGCTTACATGAAAATGCGATAGACAATAATGCATTTACGTTAGAACGTCCATGCTCGTTCATGTTGTTTTTGTTCTGTCAGTGTAAATTACGAGATTGGTGGATGTTGACGGACATCTTGCGTGCGTTTGGTCCTGACATGCATGTCGTTTCGATCTCCTTTTTACTGTGCAGGGGAGAATGAATTACGTTCCTCATGGGTTTCAAATATGTCAAAAAAAATACGAAGTTTTGAGTGGATTTACGATTTAGTTTGTAAAATTACGAGCAACAATTTCAGCTTCCCATTTCATCGGCGCGACCGTGCAAGAAACCTCAGTCTCTTACTACCTCCATGATCACATGTTGTACCACACGAACATGAAAGGCCGGCCTCTGAAACACTCAGTGTGTAAGCGTGTGGAAATTTGCGTAGTGTTTTTTCTCATTTAATTTGGCAAATTATCAGCAAAAACCTCAATAAGTAAAGGTAACCCTTTCTTCTCAATCGCTTCCTGGAGTTTCGAAGTCATACCAACGAAAATGAGTGAAAACATTCGATGCAAAATTGTGCATCGGCGAGAGTAACATGCGTAAGCTTAAAGAGACTGAGAGTATTCATAGAGAAATAGCCCATGGTTTTCCTGTTTTTCGTTTGAATTTTGGCCAAATAGTCGCTTTTTAGCGGGCTTTGAAATTTTTAAAGCATCTAAAAATATTAAAATGACTTTTCATTAACAAACGAAATAAAAAAGTAAGAAATTCAATTATTTATCTACAAAATAAAATATTTTGGCAGGCTGAATCATGCAGCTAAAAAGTGAACAATCAATGTTTTGGACGAGTACATACGTGTGAGTGGTTTTTCGCGGGGATTCCCCGACCGTTCATTGCTGTGGCGCTCGAATACGCAGTCAGTTTCTGTGAAACGGGATGAAATTTTCTTTTAGGCGAGGCGTTTCAAGTTACTCTTGAGAAAAGTTACTTATTTATCAGTTGTTGTTTTACTGTTTCATGACACATGTTTCTGATTCAATCACTTGTTGACCTGAAAAACAACGATATTTAGTACTCTTTTTCAACAGACTTTTAGTAAGTAGCCGCGGTACAGCTGTCAAAAATACTATCGTTTTCAAAGTACATTTTGAGTGAACTTTGTAAATTAACATTCTGAACCATCGTGTAATGTTATGCTTGGAATTTTGTTGCTTTTGAGGTTTATTCGTGGTTTTTTTGTTTCTTTCCATCATCAAACATTGACAAGTAAGCTTGTAAAACTAGCCTTAAATCACTTAAATTAGAATTATGTGTTACTTTCTGGTTTTGTAACATGTAAAGAAATAAATAAGTTGATTTCTTTTGATCCTTTCCACTTATTGGTATTTTTTCCTGGTTTAAAGTTACTAATATCCTTAACCTTTAGTCTCTACAATCTTAGAAAAAATGAAACGATTGATTTAATAAAAGAAACTTATTGTGACACAGTTCAGTCATTTTCATAACTCTGGTTCAAAATTCAGTGTGCATTGGCATACAAAAGGAATTTGTTGATAACTGACAATTTAATTAATACAATCAATTTTGAAATTTACTCAAAACTTTTGAGACTGAATTTGAAACTTTACTAAGAATTTTCAGTAGCTAGAGGGGAAACAGACATACCAGTGTGATGGGCGGACCAGAAAGTCCATGGAAATCAAGCAGGTTGTTCTTACATGAACATTGCTGTTTGGTGTGTTGATTTGTAACACACTATGCTAACATGTTTCAACACCCAAGGAAACATTTGTAACTTTATAGTCAATGCGACATATTAATAAAATTATTTTAATTTTGTATCGGAATATCACAAAACAATGTTGTGATCATCGCAGTCCAGCTAGCTGTTATGAGTAAGCATGTGTACTTGGCTGGACCGATCAAGTTTCTCTGCAAAAAATCATTTCACCATCAATGACAAGCTAAAGTGACATCTTTAATAAATGTGTCCATTCAATATCCAAAGAAAATCAAGGCTATCAATGACACGAAGAAAGTTTGTTTAGAATTATATTTTCGTTTTAAACTACAAACACAATTGGAACTATTTTGTGATTATAAGATGAACAGTGAAAGTCACAAAATATGCTCTCTAAGAGAGGGTTTACTCAAAGCATTTAGTAATTATCAATTTTTCTAGTGAAAATATCAAAACTGTAATTATCGAACTAAATGTTAAAGTAGTATAAAAAATTGTAGTATTTAATGCCATCTGCTATTCAAAAATTGTAAATGTATCCTTTTTGACAATTTTTTAAGGATATTTCATCTCATTGATACACATTCTTGAAAATGTCAAGATTAAAGGTCAAAACTTCATGATTGCTGTATTGTTTAGAGGACCTGGATGCATTTGAAGGTTTCGGGATCATATCTGATTGGTTCTTTACTATTTCAAACAATGTTTAGGGGTCATATCTAAGTGGTCCCTTAAAAAATATTGAGGGACACATCAGAGTGGTCCCCGAAAGTTTCAAGGACTCATGTGGGTGGTCCCTCAATGTTTCAAGGTCACATTAGGATAGTCCTTGAAAGATTCAGGGACACCTCAGGTTGGTCCCTGAAAGTTTCAAGCACTCATCCGGGTGGTCCTTGAAAGTTTAAAGGTCACATCAGAGTGGTCTCTAAAAGATCCAGGGACATATCAGGGTGGTCCCTGAATGCTTCAAGGACTCGTCTTGGCGGTCTGTGAAAGTTGCTCGGTCACATTAGGATAGTCCTCGAAAGATTCGGGGACACCTCAATTGGTCCCTGAAAGATTCAAGGACTCATAGACTTAGTCATGTTCATGCTACGATCACAGTTGCATGCTGACATCATTGTCGAGATCGGGAACAGCACTGTCACTCCACAAAGGACCTTGGTAACATACATCAAATTCATCGGCGATATCCAGTATTCCGTTGCTTTCCATGTAGTCCTGTCATTAAATAACTGAGGTAATGGACGTCCTACATTCAGAATCGGTAACCTTTCCCGACAAAGGAATTAGTGCAGTGGACAAAATTCATTCGAACGTCGCGTCGTTTACACAATCGACTTGAAACAATGCAGAGTCTCACAACAATGTGACCCGTGACCTTTATTATGTTAATTAGCAAGGACCATATTATTTGGTGTACGATTTGGTGTCTCGCTTAACGAGAAAAGCATCATTGACAACATCTCCAAATTAATCATGAAGACTGTAACATACAACCACAGTATTTTAAACGGTGGGAAAACTTTACAGCATGAAAGAGCAACATGTACCTTACCCGGGACCTTACACAATCGCGCGATGTGCCCTAGGTGTCCCTGTAGATTAATATGGAATATGCCATCATGCAAATTGTTTACCAGCGTCGCGTCGGCTCGGACAGCATATTCAACCATGGATGTACAACAAACGAGTACATTGCCATTAATCGTCAAGAGGCTCGTTTAAATCGACTGAAGGTTCAGCCACTGCCCAGTTCATCACATTTATGCCAGGGAGAACATGCCTTGTAGATCTCGTCGCGTGATTAATACGCAAAGACGTGTTTCGGCGCCGCCGACCAGTCACACATCGGAGCCATGAGGACGCCGGGTTAAGCCATTACATAATCTTAACTTCGAGGTGTTGAATATTGACGCTTATGTGCAGGAAGTTGGACCAAATCTTTCCAGTGATTCCTCTGCCTGTGATCAGCTTTACCAAGTAATGCTTGTGAATGCACAAGCTGATGAGCGAAGGTCACATTAGGATAGTCCTTGAAAGATTCAGGGTCTCATCTGGGTGGTCCCTGAAAGTTTCAAGGACTGATCCGGGTGGTCCTGAAAGTTTCAAGGTCCAGGGCTGTCAATGTTTTTTAGAATAGAAGGGTAAGCGCGGGTACAGCCTGTGGAGCGAAGCGGAGAAGTGTGCGCGCAAGCGCACGCGGGGGGAGGCCAGGAGGGGGGTGTCCCCCTCCTGAAGCTGAAGCTTTTCTAAGTATTCATCTTCAATTGGTGGCCTGTGGTGGCACTTTTGAGGGCAATTTACTGTCAAGTTTATTATAACTGAAGTATAAAAAGTAACATGAAATTGAATCTTGTGAAATAAATTATGGAAGACAAACAGAAGTATTACATAGTTTTATATGTTTATTGATACACCAGGTTATTATTATTATTTGCCTACAAATTGTGTTGAATTACAACCTGCTTAATAAAGATCATAATCTGAACCATAATCAGAATCACTGGGGTACTCATCTAAGCCCAAGGCTTGTATCGGTATAGCAGTACCAGCTGACAATACCTCAATATTGTGTGATTCTCAGGCTGATGAAACAGTAGCTTCAGCAGAAACCACATCTGCAAAAACTATTTCTTCAGATCACGGTCCCTCCACAAAAGACCGTGTTCAGATGTAGCTTTAGAAACTACACCTGCAGAAACTATTTCTTAAGAAACAACATCTGCAGAAAGTATTTCAATAATTGTAATACGTTCCCATTCAAAAACAGCTAATCGTATTAGAATCTAAAAAAATCTTGTCCCCACTGTAAAACTGATGTCATAACGTCACGACAAAAAATTCCGATCTGCGTCTGGTTGATACTGCTGTAATTTTATTTTGTCTGTTTCAAGACCTCTCCTCAGAGTTACCGGCTATGAATTTCCAGTGTGAAAATTTACAAATGTAATGGGGTAAATACGAGACCATTACCAGAGACAATTTGAGTAGACGCTACGTCATACAAACAATTACAATACTCAAGTTTACATCCACTAATGAAATTGCGTGCCTTCGTTGTCCGTCGGCCTCTCAGTTGACAAGATTGAGAGTATGTTGATTTATTTACGTAGTAAATCCTTGCGCGTGAAAGTTAACGATCAAATATTTTTCCTGATGACTATCATAGTATCTATTCTGATATCCCTCACAATAGTCAGAGTTTTGTCGAAACCCACGCCTGCCAAGTGGGTAGGCTCACTACATGCATGTTATATCCATATCCAAAACATGGTTTACCGCCGCGCCGCACGTACGTGCAAGATACCGCGAAAGTATATAGTCAAGCCTAGCTAAATTTTGTGATTGCCCTAAACATTAAAAAATGTTGGTCTTGTAAATGATTTTGAAGGATCGGAATACCGATATTTGCTTTTGAGGAAAGATTTCGGATGTCGGAAAATATTTATCAAACTTCAATACTCGGGCCTTCGAAACAATCACAGTACACAGCATGTACTACCGTATGAATACATTTCATAGAACGGCGGCTTGGTGCAAACAAATTCAGTGGTAGTCAAAACTCACTAAAAATTATGTCAATCCCCACAAAGTTTGTTTTGCGTTGAGTAAACGATTCTTACTCATTGTAAAGAGCGTTCACGATCTGCAAACGGGAAAACAAATCAAAAATTCCAGTCGCTAAATACACGTAATGCTATGGCATTTTGCTCAGACACGGCGTGAAATCTGCATTGCATGCTATACCATGATGGATTGAAACCCCGATCACTGAAATTCCTCAGGAAAATAAAATGATTTACAAATATTGACATTACTTTTATATCCAGAGCTAGTGTGAGCCTCTCGGGGGTCTTTTTTGGACCCATACATCCAACGAGGCTGTCGACTTTCGTAGCCATATATCGATCGTGTACGTCCGAAAACCAATCAGAACACGTAAAGCTTTTTGACAGTACCGATTAAAACCAATCAGAAATCGGCTACCAACGAGCCTTAGGGGCTGCGCCTCTGTAGCACAGCGCAGCCAACGGTAGAATTTGGACAGGAAAGAATTCATAACGTGTGTAAAGATCATTATTGCAGGCCTTGAATAGGGAAAACAGGCGGCGGCAAGACCTGTGTCAGACGGCGATTTGCCGCCGGTGACCGGCTATAATTGACTGCCCTGAAGGTCACACCAGGATAGTCCTTGAAAGATTCAGGGTCACATCTGGGTGGTCCCTGAAGTTTCAAGGACTCATCCGGGTGGTCCCTGAAAGTTTCAAGGTCACACCAGGATAGTCCTTGAAAGATTCAGGGTCACATCTGGGTGGTCCCTGAAAGTTTCAAGGACTCATCTGGGTGGTCCCTGAAAGTTTCAAGGACTCATCTGAGTGGTCCCTGAAATTTTCAAGGTCACACCAGGATAGTCCTTGAAAGATTTAGGGTCACATCTGGGTGGTCCCTAAAAGTTTCAAGGACTCATCAACGTGGTCCCTGAAAGTTTCAAGGTCACACCAGGATAGTCCTTGAAAGATTCAGGGTCACATCTGGGTGGTCCCTGGAAGCTGCAAAGACATTTCTGCACAGTCCCTAAAAATTCCAGACAAAAACTGTTGGTTTCCGCCGTTGATATTTTTAAAGGTTTCAACAGATATTGATTACATTTCTTTGCATCTACCAAAAATAGTTCATTTTTAATAGAAGAGCTGGAATAATTCAGTGATTTTGTAAAATTTTCCAGCATTAATTAGCACACTTACAAGAAAAGGGTAGTTTAATCAAATTTACCAGGTCTCATTTCCTTGTATGTGAAATAAATAAATGTACAAGACATTTTCTTAACATCTACCAAATCATTTGAAAGAGAGATCACCAAAAAAAGTACACTACAGCATAACTGATTTGGGTAGAGGTAGAAGGCCATTTTCCCATCGAAAATTTAAAATTTTATCATGCATCGTTTGGTGAGAACAGTAAATGCCTACAAATCAACCTTGGAAAGGGCATTTGTATTTTCACTTAAACCACAGGCGACCCAAGTATTACTGAGTTTTTCACACTGTTTTCTCTATCATTTTCTCTTCTTTCTTCATGCTCTGAATGATCGGAATAAATAAAATAAATGGTTTATATAACCTAACCTAGCCTCTGTGACTCTTTATTTATTTTACACTCCATTACAAGGACGATATCTCTCATACACACATGCTGTAATTAATTAGTCAACACAACTAATTATGTTAATCCGTGGACTTATCAGGGATTTTACGGGTTGGTCAACATCGCGAAAGATAGGAATGGTTACTAAAACGGCAAGGTAAGAAGCTCTCCTGAAATGTGTCCAGAAATTACCAAATTGCGGCCAGTCATGACCATTTATCCAAAATCTACTGCAGCCAATGTATTTCGATGGCCGAGGAGAACCAGCTACTCTTATTCAAACGTTTAAATGGTCGCGAACAGTGCAAACCCTGCCAGTGCCTTGCCTGCAGTTCATGGCATGAGGACGTCCGTAAAGCAGGAAGTCGGAAGTTGAAACCTTTGACCTTTACGTTGTTTATATGTGGGCAAACTTGTAAACATATTTCCCAGGGACAAGTCTGATTTTGACTAGGGTCAAAGTTCGTGTGGTTAAGCGTGGTTCTCTCAATCGGGTGGTGTTGCTAAGGTTTTATCTGCCCGCCGTCTGTGGGTGTACGGACGGTGGTCTGCCTTCAGTTTAGCTGTGCGTTCTCGATAATTTTGCTGTATTTTTTCTCACAAACATTGGAAATTCGTTTAAGTTTTAAGAAACATTAATTTTTATATGAGGAATATTCTAGCTCGTATCCTCGAATTAAACCAGCCGATTTTCTTTGATACAGTTTTTATATGGTTTGGAGAACTCTTTGGGGCGGCGTCAGATAACAAGTGGAATGAGACAACAACATTTCGTTCATGTAAGGAAATCATATAGCAAGTACTTCTTGCGCTGGTGCAAACTCTACGAAATATTATGATATCAAAGATGTTTTCCATGATAATTTACAAGGTTTCTTGTCTAAATTCGCGGAAATCATCAAGGATAATCTAAAAAATACTACACGTAATTATGACTACATTTTGTATGTGTAGAGGTGTTGTTTGCCGTTCCGAACGTGTATGTTCTACACGTACGCGACGTATGGGTATCACTGATCAGCTGATGATGGAACGTTATTACGTGTAACTGAACTTCTCCATAACGATATGTTACCGGCAGACATGGAGATAATAGCGAGTGAATAGAAATGACGGTGACTGGTTTAAAAAATTCACAGTGCTGGTACAAATTCTCACAGGCTTCTTAACGTAGTGGCCGACATCATCGGTGATGTCAGTTTTTGTTTCGAGGTCACCGCTCAGGTGACTTTAGTGACGGGCTGCAGGCTGCTGAGCCTCGTCAATCGCTTGTACGCCAGAAAAAGAACGGTCTGCGAGTAGTCATGTCGAAAAACGCTGGAAAAACTGCGATAGTTTGGTGATTTTTGAGCGGATTTCTGGTAGTGGTAGGCCCCTAATAACCATGTTGTCGATGAGTGTTGGCAATTTGATTGGAAAATTTTCGAAATATCGACAAACAAAGTTGCGACAAGCGTGCTGTCGGGCAGAACATGGACGTTCCCATGGCTGTGGTGGTGACGTTGAAGTGAAAACCAGCCGTAAAAGAAATCCCGTCCGAAAACACCACAGCTATAGACCCAAAGCTAGCCTAACAGTACAAACGAAGTTTTATAGCCCGTGCGCCGCTTCTTTCGGGAATTTTGCTAACAGCATAAGGCACGATTGAAAATCGATGAATTCCTTAGACTAGTAGCGACCATGGAGCTAGAAACTAGCTCCATGTAGCGACCAACTCTCTTTTATTATGCGAAAAAAGAAACCGGCGACTCTTTGACGCCGTACAGTCATTCTAGTCATGAGCTTGGTTGCTACCGTACTACCAGAAAACAACCGACTTTAACGTCAAAGGCCTATTGCTGCTACGTACTTTGAGACAGAAAATAACGATATGTTAGCCGTAGACATGGAGTTAATAGCGAGTGCAGAGAAATGAAGGTGACTGGTTTAAAAAATTCACAGTGCTGGCCAAAATTCTCCAGTGTGTGCTCCTGCTAATGTGTCACCATTGTGCCTTGAATCACAACACGGTTTGTAAATTATACTCGGTATATACACTCGCAGAAAACGACGACGTGAAGCATACATTTATATAATTTTGTTGAAAAACTCATGAAACGGCAACTCCGGCGATCTTTTTCTGCTTGGTCGGTCGATACTTTCTGGGTGGCATTTGTTACACGGAGCAGGACCATGTCTGCTTAGTTATGTTAGAATTTGGCGCTTGGCAACGAAAAGCATGCGCGTTTCCAGCGTTCCTTTCGATCTAACTTCCCGTTTATTTTTGAATAATGAGCAGTGTTTGTTTGCGCATATCATGAATATATAAGCGTCCACTAGGTTTACGGACGTCCTCGGGACATGTTTCCCAAGATCTTCATACCTTCCCCTTTTTCATTAACATCACTATCTTTCCGATGTTGACCAACCCCTGATAAGTCCACGGATTAGCATAATTAGTTGTGTTGACTAATTAATTACAGCATGTGTGTATGAGAGATATACGTCCTTGTAATGGAGTGTAAAATAAATAAAGAGTCACAGAGGCTAGGTTAGGTTATATAAACCATTTATTTTATTTATTCTGATCATTCAGAGCATGAAGAAAGAAGAGAAAATGATAGAGAAAACAGTGTGAAAAACTCAGAACCTATTGGGTCGCCTGTGCTTAAACTAAACAAATTGACAAATCAGTTACGTTTAATTGGTTCTCATTTCCTAAGTTAGCAAAAAGCTAGACAAAATGTAAAATTTGTTCGAGGTGTATTTGATGATTGTGCAATTATCAATAATTTATAAAATTTGCCCCCGCCTTCACACAAAAACACTGTTAGATTGATGATTTTTAAATAGATCATAACAAAATGCTCAAGATCTTATAATCACAAAATAGTTCCAATTGTGTTTACAGTTCTTTGATGCAGTGTGGTCGTCTGGCAATCCATCATCACGACAGATGTAGTGCATGCAATACACAGTCCACACTGTCCAATCATGCGTGCTTGTTTTCCTGTTATAATTCAATAGGGTCAGAATTTTGTAGCAAGGAACATACAAAATCTTGCAGATAAATCAATTTGGAAGATCTATGTTGATCTATGCAAATTCCAAGTTTGGTGGACATGTGAAAATTATTTTTTTTGCCTTCATGTACAAGATGGCATGTTTACCAAGCTGGACGCTCACTGCTGAAAAACAATAGGTTTATTTACAGTTTCACATTTCAACCCTTTCTTTGCATCTTTCTCAGCAACATTCCCCAAACCTCTCTCCTTGCATCCCTACCGCTAAATGCACTGAGGAGCACAGTGTCATATCATTGACGCTATTATTTTATTACTATTTCAAATCAAACTGATTACACAATCTCTGGATACCGAAGTGACAGTTTTGTGAAATTTCAGCATCAAAACCCCAAAACTTGACACAAGTACGTCTTGTATGCTGCCGATCAACAGCATAGTGTGAACTGGCATGCAAAGACTGCACGCGGAAAAGCAACTCAACATTCTAGTATCAAACGCTCTGCATCTTGTGAAAACAACAACATAGCAGTGAAAATTGTAATAGTCACCAGAAAAAAACTCTTCTCAGATGAAAGGATAATTGCTTCAAACAAATGAAACTACATGTTGACTGCATTTAGATCGTCCAAAAGTGACGGATATCGCACGCCAAGTATTTCATGTCCCAGGCTTTGGTAGTCCATGTGGGCTACCATTTCATGGACTTTGGTAGCCCCAGGGAAAAGTTGGTAGTCTGTGGACGCGGGACTACCGCTAATTTCGAGCCCTGCTGCTGTTTTCTCATGCTCTGATTTGCTGCATGTAAATAACTCAATAGCTTTTATTCAAACTTGACTGTGAGTGTCACAATGTTTTGCGGTAAGTGTCAATAAGTCTGGTGTCAAATGAATTGCTTAAGAAAGGATTCACTTAATCCTAAGAAAGTACAGCTGAACTGGTCTCATACCTAAATTTCACGCCTATTTGGAAATACAGGTATTTCTGTGTGCATTGGCATACATACTAGCTTTATGAACTGTCATCAAGGTTTAATTTTTTTGCTTTGGATAAGGCTGATATTGACCAGCTCCTTCCATTAATAGGCTGACTTTGCACTCTTTTAAGTTGATGTTGTGTACTTAGAACTGTTGAAGGCAAAATGTGCCTAGAAGTGCATGTGTTTGCCACCATTGTATGAAGTATGAATGCCAGAATTGATTCATGTATTTCATAAATGTTTAGAAACAGCTTTGGGTGGTCAGTCAGCCAGGTGTGCAATGTCAAACTGATTGTCAGACATGTTCACGTCTTTTGCACAGTTTTACTTTAGGGGAGAACCATTTGATTTCGGGGGGGGGGGTATGGAGGATTTTGAGAAAAAAAAATTTGTCGCCAGGTGAGATAGAAGAAAAAAAAATTGATCCTGCCATGGCCTGAGAAAAAAAAATTGTCATAACAGACAGAAGTGAAAAAAAAAATTGTCAATATGCACCAGAAATTAGCAAAATTTGGAAACCCTATTCTCATGTATTCTTTGCCGGCGTGCCGCCATAGGCGGCGCAAATGTTTTTACCACAAGCAATTCTTATGTTTTTTTCCCAGCACTTATGATATAAGCATGCACTACATAGGTCTACTTACACCTCAGTGCACTCAATGTTTTCCTTCCCTTTCCTGACCCAAGAAATCATGTTTCAGGATTTCTGTTGCAATATCTCAATGGCATAGGCACTATCTAAAGGGGACTTTTTGACTTCTGTAAATTGTGAAAATTTTAAAACACAAGACAGGAGTCAATAAACTAGTGTTAAAATCAATATAGTATTCTCTCAATATAAATATATTAGGAAGATGTACAAGTTGACAATGAAAAATTGAGGAACAACAAATGTAATGAAATACAAGGGAGAGGGTCACTTAAAAAATTGAAAACTTCAGGGGGCGTTACTCAAAATGTGGAGAGGAAGAAGGGGGACGGGTTACTCAATTTATTTTGGCGAAATAAATTGAAACACATCTCAGATTGCACCATTGCACACATCCATTTCTCAAAATTTTCAATGCGAGAGGGGGGCACCCCCTCTCGTGCTCTCCCCCCCTTGGCTTTTCTAACAGTGTTACTCGTAAAAGACAAATTTAAAATACCTATCGGATTGCACTAAACTGCACCGTGGCGCACATCAATTTCTCAAAATTTTCCCAGGATCTAGAAATTGATGTGCGCCACGGTGCAGTTTAGTGCAATCAAGTACAGGGGGAGAACACGCGAGAGGCTTAGGGGGAAAGTGTTACTGGGGCTTTCCCCTATCTTGCATGTGAATTCATCGTTTATTATCACAGAGACATGTTTCCATTTACCTCACTTCAATGACCATTTTGACAGTTAAACATACCATATTCAAGCTTTTCATTAGAAGCTGGCAGCTGGAGAAATGACACAAGAAGGTCACAAATTTTCCGTTCCTGTATATTTATTTATCTTCAGTCTCTGGCAAACAGAACTGTTTTTCACAAATTGTATTGTCATCGTTTGGTTGTTGAATATTGTGACACAAACACTGATCATGCATAAAATGTAAAAATATTGCAGTGTTCAATGTCATTTTCAAACAGTTTTACCAAATGCAAAATAACCTGAAACTCCTCTCAGATTGCACCATTAAACACATCAATTTCCCAAAATTTCCAATACGAGAGGGGGAAACCCCCTCTCGTGCTCTCCCCCTTGAGGTGTTCTAACAGTTTCACTTAGTAAAAAAAAAATTAAAAAAACACCTCTCAGATAGCACCAGACTGCACCATTGCACACATCAATATCTTAAACTTTCCATGCAAGATACGGGAAAGCCCCTGTGACACTTTCCCCCTAAGCCTCTCGCGTGTTCTCCCCCTGTACTTTAAAATTCTGCCCGGTCAGATATCCTAGTGAAAACCTTGTCATAATACCCATCCAAATTAAACAATACCGTACGGTATACTATATGGTTAGATACTGCGTGAGCTTTTATATCTTTATTTTGTTGTGACTTGCAATTTCATTTTGATAGGTTCACCTTTTTTGAACCATCATGAGATAACTGATGATAGTCTAGCAGAGTACATCAGGATTTCAAAGGTCTTTACTGTTAAATTGCTGTATTTTGTAAATTTTACAAATACATGTATTTGTATTTAACTTTTCTAAGTGGGGGGGATCAGTCAAAATTTCAGTGTTAGAGAGGGGAGTTACTCAAATTCATCATGGTTGACGGGGGGGGGGGGGGGGGGGTGTGTCACTTGCAATTTCTGAGTTTCAGGCCGTAAATAAATACGGCTCCCTTATATACAACGCATCACAAACTTGATGACAATATTAAGAAAAAAAAATTTGCATTGCTACTCCATTTGAAAAAAAAAAATTGATGCAGCTCTGACAGTAGAAAAAAAAATTGCTGTCACTGTGACAGGAAAAAAAATCTGCTCCCATACCCATTTCCTCCATACCCCCCCCCCAAAATCAAATGGTTCTCCCCTTATATCGATCTCTGTGACCACCGATGGTTTTAATAGCCATGCTTTCATGTATGTTTGTATTGGACTGTAGAGTTGTATATTGCTTTCACGACTTTGACTTTGTTACATGTGTACCTGTACTTTGTTCATAGTCTGTGCCTTGCTGTGCTGTACTGCCTTTGGTGTGTTCAGTAACTATGTATGTGACCTTTCACCTATATTTTTTGGATTAAAGATGGTATAATGGCTAAGCAGCTGTGCTCTTAAATCCAATAGAAAATCCATGAAAAATGTCTCCATTTTGTCCAATATTACGTGAAGTCATTAGTAGTAACATCAAAAGCCTACATCTCTCTCTGTTCGCAGAGCGCGTTATGGAGCCTTTTTGTTACTACCTTACTCTACTGAACTGTTTTATATTAATCTTTCTACTAACAGATGCATCAATAATTGTACAGAGCATTATGCAACATTGCTTTATAACATTGGAATATGGCGTGTCCAACCGAGACAACAGCAACGAAGACCTGAATCCATTGTATGAGGGCAATCATGTTGAACACCGAAATACATTACACAAAGATTCCTTCCATTTTATGGAGTGCCATTCTCATAATGGGGACAGCTATGAAGGTGAAATCAGCACTGAGTGTTGTGAAAATCATGTGAAGAAGAGCAATGATGGAGCACCTAACTTGAATCACTCAGAGGCACAAGTAATGGAATATGGAGAAAGTGTGGAGACTTACAGACACAACACGTTTCTCAAGGGGCTTACAGTGATTAATTCTGATCTCACGCCATTCCAACACAGTGAGTGCGGTAAAGCATTAATTGAGAATGGCAATCTTGAGGCCCATGTGATGACCAACTCAAATATCAGCCCACATGAGAGCAAAGAGTGTGGTAAAACATTTAAAACAAAACAGGGACTTATTGGGCATATGTTGATCCATTCTAGTATCAGACAACATGAATGTAAAGAGTGTGGTCAAACATTTACAGAGAAGGGCAATCTTGTAAGTCACATGCTGATCCATTCAGAGATCAGACCCCATAAATGCACAGAGTGCGGTAAAACATTTAAAAGAAAGGCCCATATACTCAACCATATGTTGATCCATTCTGGTGTCAGACCACATGAATGTAAAGAGTGTGGTAAGAAATTCACAGAGAAGAGCGGTCTTAAAAGGCATATGTTGATTCATTCTAATGTCAGACCACATGAATGCACAGAGTGTGGTAAAACATTCAAACGGAAGTACGATCTTAGAGGGCATGTGTTGCTCCATTTCAGCGCCAGACAGCATGAATGTACAGAGTGTGGTCAAACATTCACAGTGAAGAGCCGTCTTAGCAGGCATATGTTGATCCATTCTGGTGTCAGACAGCATGAATGTACAGAGTGTGGTAAAACATTCACAGTGAAGGGCAATCTTAAAAGACATATGTTAATCCATTCTGGTGTCAGACCACATGAATGTAAAGAGTGTGGTAAAACATTCACACAGAAGGGCAATCTTAAAGAGCACATGCTGACTCATTCAGAGATCAGATCCCTTGAATATAAACAGTGTGGTCAAACATTCACAGAGAAGGGCAGTCTTAAAAGGCACATGCTGATCCATCCAGAGATCAGACCCCATAAATGCAGAGAGTGTGGTAAAACATTTAAAAGGAAGTTGCATGTACTCAATCATATGTTGATCCATTCTGGTGTCAGACCACATGAATGTAAAGAGTGTGGTAAGAAATTCACAGAAAAGGGCAGTCTTAAAAGCCACATGCTGATCCATTCAGAGATCAGACCCCATAAATGTAGAGAGTGTGGTAAAACATTTAAAAGGAAGGCCCATGTACTCAATCATATGTTAGTCCATTCTGGTGTCAGACCACATGAATGTAAAGAGTGTGGTAAGAAATTCACAGAGAAGGGCGGTCTTAAAAGGCATATGTTGATTCATTCTAATGTCAGACCACATGAATGTAAAGAGTGTGGTAAAACATTCAAATGGAAGCACAATCTTAGAGGGCATATGTTGCTCCATATCAGTGTCAGACAGCATGAATGTACAGTGTGTGGTAAAACATTCACAGAGAAGGGCAGTCTTGAAAGGCCAATGTTAATCCGTTCTGGTGTCAGACAGCATGAATGTAACGAGTGTAGACAAACATTCAGAAAGGAGGGCAATCTTAAAAGGCACATGCTGACTGACATTCAAAGATCAGGACCAGTGAGGTAAAACATTCATAAGGAAGGACATAGGTACATTGTTGATCCATTCTGGTGTCAGACCTCATGAATGTACAGAGTCTGGTAAAACATTCACACGGAAGCGCACTGTCTTAGATGGCACAAGATAATCTATTCTGGTGTCAGACAGCATTCATGTATAGAGTGTAGTCAAACATTCACAGAGAAGGGCAGTCTTGAAATTAACATGCTGATCCATTCAGAGATCAGACCCCATAAATGCAGAGAGTGCGGTAAAACATTTAAAAGGAAGGCCCATGTACTCAACCATATGTTGATCCATTCTGGTGTCAGACCACATGAATGTAAAGAGTGTGGTCAAACGTGCACATTCAGGTTTGTTTTTGAAAGGCATTTGTTAGCCCTCACAAAGATCACATGAACGCAAAGGCTCGCTTATTTTACTGGATAAACACAAAGAGCATGGTGAAACTTTATCTAAAAAATGATTCTATCAGACATATATTGATCAAATCTCATGTCAGATCATACCATTGCAAGAAGTATCATACACCATTCAAACAAGATGGTGATCTTAGGAGACATACGTTGACCATTCAAGTATAAGACCTCATGAATGCAAATAATGATGTAGGACATGCATGCAAAAGTTTCACTCGTAAAATATCAATGTATGAAAGCAGGTTAAAAAATCCATTAGAGAACAATCTTAGGGCACAGTAATCAGTCCAGTAACATATTAGACTGGAAGATCATCGCTCGAGGGTGCTTTCTGTGTTCCCCCTTATTAGAGGAGGGGAGTGGAGGGAGCGTCCTTGAGTGACGGATCTTTTAGTCCAATATCATGTCAGACCTTACGAATGCAGAGGGTGGGACTGAGGAGAGATATTAAGATACACATTTTCATCTTGTTAAATATAAGGCTCTGCTTAAAGAGTATAGGGGAAATAATCCTGATAATACAACCATCTTGATATACCTAGATGTATGCAATTGAATATGTGACCTTGTGAAACGAAATAGAACATATGAATTAAGTATTCAATGTCTAGATTCCCAACATGTTCTTGACTGTATCTTCAGAATATTGTTATCTTATGAGGGATGTGTCATCATGGTGTTACACTCATAAAAGTAATGTAAGAGTTTATTTTTATTTACAAATACTGTCACAAGTTTTTTTAGCTCCCATAGCCATATGTATATATGGCAATGGAAGGTATTCTTATAGGCTAGGGAAATGTCTGTATGTCTGTATGTCTGTATGTCTGTCCGTCAACATCAAAAACTCCAAAACCGCTGTACATTTCATCTTGATATTTGGTGTGTACATGGATGATGGGCTGTAGATGAGATTTTGTTCAAATGAAGTTGTCATTGCCAAAAATATGCAAATTAAGTGAAAAAATGTAAAAACAGTCAAAATTGAAAAAACTCAATAACCAATGAGCAGATTACATGAAAAATTAGCATGTAAGTACTTTGGGCTGACATGAAATGATTGTGCACATCTTGGGTCAGTATCTTGGACTTGCTATTTTTCATGAATTTTTTTGTAATTTTCTCCCATTTTTGGTCAAAAAATCTCCTGCTCTGAAACCACAAGTCCGATTGATTTGAAACTCGGTATGGAAGTGCATAGGAGTAACCTTTCCCAAATTTGGGCAAATCGTGGTGACATTTGCATATTTTTAGTTTACACGTCCATAGACTCCCATGTATATGGCAGATCTCCATAGACTCCCATGTATAAGGCCACGAAAAATAAAAATTTAGTTTCTCATCGTATTCATATTGCAAAAAGGATGCAGTGACACAATTTTTAGTCCCCATGGATGAAGTCCAGTGAGCTTATAGATTGGGTCATGTCCGTCTGTTCGTCCATCCGTGAGTCCATCCGTTCACGCAGATATCTCGGATATTTTGACAAAATGTCATGTGACCTTGATGACCTTTGATCTCAAATATACATATTTGTCCATAACTCAGTAACCACAAGTGCTACCACCCTTCATATATGGTATGATGGGACAGCTTATGACGCAACATATTGTACCTCATTAATTATGCACATATCTAATTTTGAGCGAGCCAATAGAGCTAGAGGTCTGATTTTTGGTATATAGGGATAACTTAGCAATACAATTTTTTTGACAAAATGTCACGTGACTTCGGTGACCTTTGACCTCAAATATACATATTTGTCCTTAACTCAGTAACCACAAGTGCTACAGCCTTCATGTATGGTATGATGGGACACCTTATGACGCCACATATTGTACCTCATTAATTATGCGCATATCTAATTTTGAGCGAGCCAATAGAGCTAGAAGTCTGATTTTTGGTATATAGGGATAACTTAGCAAAACAATTTTTTTGACAAAATGTCATGTGACCTCGGTGACCTTTGACCTCAAATATACATATTTTTCCATAACTCAGTAACCACAAGTGCTACAGCCTTCATGTATGGTATGATGGGACACCTTATGACGCCATATATTGTTCCTCATTAATTATGCGCATATCTAATTTTGAGCGAGCCAATAGAGCTAGAGGTCTGTTTTTTGGTATATAGGGATAACTTAGCAAAACAATTTTTTTGACAAAATGTCATATGACCTCGGTGACCTTTGACCTCAAATATACATATTTGTCCATAACTCAGTAACCACAAGTGCTACAGCCTTCATGTATGGTATGATGGGACACCTTATGACGCCACATATTGTACCTCATTAATTATGCGCATATCTAATTTTGAGCGAGCCAATAGAGCTAGAGGTCTGATTGTTGGTATATAGGGATAACTTAGCAATACAATTTTTTTGACAAAATGTCACGTGACCTCGATGACCTTTGACCTCAAATATACATATTTGTCCATAACTCAGTAACCACAAGTGCTACAGCCTTCATGTATGGTATGATGGGACACCTTATGACGCCACATATTGTACCTCATTAATTATGCATATATCTAATTTTGAGCGAGCCAATAGAGCTAGAGGTCTGATTTTTGGTATATAGGGACAACTTAGCAATATAATATTTTTGACAAAATGTCACGTGACCTCAGTGACCTTTGACCTCAAATATACATATTTGTCCATAACTCAGTAACCACAAGTGCTACAGCCTTCATGTATGGTATGATGGGACACCTTATGATGCCACATATTGTACCGCATTAATTATGCACATATCTAATTTTGAGCGAGCCAATAGAGCTAGAGGTCTGATTTTTGGTATATAGGGATAACTTAGCAAAACAATTTTTTTTGACAAAATGTCACGTGACCTCGGTGACCTTTGACCTCAAATATACATATTTTTCCATAACTCGGTAACCACAAGTGCTACACCCTTCATGTTTGATATGATTGGACACCTTATGACGCCACATACTGTACCTCAATAATTATGCGCATATCTCATTCTGAGCGAGCCAATAGAGCTGGATGTCTGATTTTTGGTATATAGGGATAACTATAGGAGAGAAATTTTTTGACCAAATGTCATGTGACCTCGATGACTTTTTACCTAAAATATATGTTTATGTCAATAAATCAGTAACCACAAGTGCTATGTCCTTTGTATTTAGTAGGATGGGAGACCTTATGACAACACACGCTTTACCTCATTAATTATGTAACCATCTAATTCTGGCAAGCGAACAGAGCTAGAGATCTGATTTTTTGGCATATAGGGATTAATTAGCAATATAATTTTTTTTTCAAAATGTCATGTGACCTCGATGACCTTTGACCTTGATTATACATATATATGCATATCTCAGTAACCACAAGTTCTATACCCTCCAATTTTGATAGGATATTAGACCTTAAGATGTCACATCTTGTACCTCATTTATAATGCGCATATGTATTTCTTGGCTGGCCAATACTGCTAGAGGTTTGATCTTTTTTCCCGATTTAGAACCATAACTTAGACATGCCTCATGTGTTTCAAATTGGGAACAACGACATAGACCTATGTGCCCATAGATCTCAACATATACACTCCAGTGATACTTCTTAATGACCACATTTTCCTGCCCCATCAAGACTAATACTCCTATTACAAGTGGGGACTATGTCATTGTAAATGACTTGTTGAGTTAATGGTTGTATCACAGTATTCGATATATCTAATTCTGTATTTTTTCCATTTTATATTCTGAATAATTACATTAAACATATTTCACTGTCTCCAGTACATTTCATTTAAGTATTTTCACTTCATGCACTTTATCCCTTTCACACATGTTCAAATATCTGACCAGAGAACAAACACTAAATAGTCCAGGATGGGAGCTACAGTGTCATTGACGCTATTTTTTAGAGAATATGGCTTACAATAGCTAGCTTCATCTCTGTGAAATAACACCAAAGCTTTATAATGAATTGGCTCCGCTGTATTCTTAAACAACACTGCCATAAAGAATATTTTCGTATACTGGTGTCAGTATTACTGATACATTAAGTAATCGCTGATGACAGTCCCCACTTGATTATGGTGTTTGAATAACTGTGTTTGAATTACATATTGCTTGGTAGCTTTATTACAGGGGAGCTGTTAAATGTTGGGAAATATACAATCCAATATGGCCGCCTGACGGCCATGTTAGATATTATCATGAAATAAATCAATGTGCACATTTCTACAATAGTAATTTATCTTTGTACCAACATTGAACTAAATGGGTTAAGGGATAGTATTTGGTTCAAAAACATGAAAAATTTGCAACTAAATGGCCTCGCCCGGCGGCCATATTGGATTTTCATATCACGAAATAAATTGACTTTCATATGTATGTCACAGAACTTTATCCTAGCACACATTTAAAAAAACCGACGCAGGGGTGACAGAGAAATGGCTGCTGACGGATGGATGCACAGACGGAAGGACAGACGGTTAAGGTTAGTCCCCGCCGGACTCCGTCTGTGGGGACTAAAAGTCACAGTAGCCCTTACAAGGGCGCTGTTAGAACAAATTGTTTGAAAAATATTTTGCCAAGTGTTTCTATGTGACAAGTCAGTCATTGTATGGTTGATGTGTTAACACTGAGAGGGGTAATTTTGCTGACTGTAACCAGGCCATGAACATGATATATTCAAATCATTAACTTATACTTTCAGATTATTTTTCGAGCGTTATGTGAAATGGAGGTCAAAGATCATCTTTGTCTCATGACATTTTAATGAGAAGCTTTGCTCCCATACTGATCCCTATCCAACAAAAATCAGACTTCTGTTTGTGTGGCGTATACGTATTCTGAAGTTGTATTTGGATTTTTCGGCATTTAAACTGCAAGGCTTTCCAACTACCTGAGGCAAATGCCGTAGATGTCGACAGCTGGATGTCAACTTTGTGATGCTGCACATTTCTTTGCCAGTTCGCGTTTGTTATGTCATTTACAGAAAAAAATCTCAACAAAAAGAACACGAATATTGGCAGTGAACGGTGCACATGCGCACTCGGGGGGGGGGGGGGGCGTAGAGAGCAGTGACCGACGGATCTTTCAGTCTACACTATATCGCATGTCCCATATACAAGCATTGATCTCTCTTTTACATCCTATTCGACCGATATTATCACATGTGCATGTGGAGATTGGTATCAGCTTAAGACAGCAGTAATATTCCTTTCATTCAGATTAATTTAGGAAAAATTGAAACGCTCCAGGGATAACGATGTATCAATTTCTTTTCCTTTCATTTATTCACCCTGTCCCCCCCTCTTTTGACTGTTGTTTAATTTACTTTATTCCTTGACTGACAAATGACAGGGATACAGTGTGTATGTACTTGGCAATAACAGAAAGAAGAAATTCATACTTTTTTCTCAAATTGTAAACAGCTTCTGTAATCAGAACGTCCGTCGTCATCAATAAAATAGACAGGTCATTTATTTGATGAAAAAAAGTGGAACAGACAGCTGTATGATCCCACCAAGGTTTGAGGTATGGATACCTCATGCGTGCTAATGTCGTTTATTGGTATTCAAAAACTGCCCACAGGGTAGGATTCCAGCAAGTTATTTAGGCAATCAGATGTCTTTGATGGAGGCGATGCAAGTAGTCATTGTGCGTGTGGTTGTGGGGTGTGTGTGTGTGAGGGGGGGGATTACAGTGAGAGTGTGTGTGTGTGTTCATTCATTCTGTCACGTGGTGTCTTATTGGAAGATTGATACAAAGCTGCAAACTGAATTTTGAATGTATTTTAATGTATAATTGGCCACACAAGCTCACAGACACAGACAGGCATACAGACAGACAGACAGACACGCACATACACGCATATTTATATGTATGTGTTTCTGTGTGTGTATGTCTGTGCTTGTGTCTGTGTGTGTGTTCTCCTCCAGGGAACGAGGATGCTGTTTTGACATACAATGTATTTTCTCTTCATAGAAAACTTCGACTTGTACAACAGATAAACAGGGATAACATAAAAAAAGGTTTAGGAAACCGGATGACTTGCCTCATCTGTCAGGAAAATGTACATAATTAACATAATTGTGTAAAAGGAATATTACCTGTAGAGTACCTTTTGACCAACTTTTCAGTTCGTCTTGTTCTTTATTTCTTGTTGTGCTCCCAAAAGCATGCTAGAATAAAAAAAATATTCTGTTTGGCAAAATACTCTGTATATGTGTAAAGACCGTAATTATTGTTGTTGATGAAAAATTCGTTCTAGTCATGATTTGAATTCAATTTTGAACAATAATAATGCTGACTGTACACATATGGCTGTTCTAGACAGAAATTTTATGAAATGTTATAATCCCCATGTCACTTCTCCCGCCCCTTTCCAGAGATGCTCATGAATACAGCCTGTAAGTTTTGATGATTATTTTTCACAAATGTTGTTTTGATGCTACAGTTACTTTTTTTCTACCCTCTAGAGCGTGATGAGATCCGTAGTATTAAACTTGTCATTTCAGCCTGTACATGCGAAGACTGTATAAGTAATGTTGACGAGTGAATTCTGGTCCGGAGCAGAATTCAAATGTAAACAATAACAGTGCATTCTACATGTATAGAGTTACTTTGCAAAGAAGCTATATACGCTTGCGACATGTTTTGGGGAATAGATCAAATGACCATGTACGGTTGACATGTAGTAAATAATTCTGGGTAGAAAACGATGTTGTCAAACTCTTCTCCCACATACCAGTGGTTCAACGTGGGGCACACAAGCACTAGAAACTTATTTAGAGAGTTTTCATCTACTATAGGGTGGACTGGAATTCGGACAGGGTCACATTCAGAAAACCTGCCGGGGAGTTAAATTCGCAAATATATTTTTAAAGTGAAACAAATGCTCGATATCCAAGTTCACCTGTTAAAGAGAGACAGGGGCACGTATTATGAAATAAGAGCTGCCAATAAAATATAAACTGCACTTAATAGGGCTGAGAACTTTATTTTCAAAAATGTTACTTGAATTAAGTTGTTGGTACTCTTTTTCTTATAGACTACATGCATTAAAGGAATACTTCTATATGATAAAGTTAAGTGGAAATTGCATTAAAGTTTTAAAGTATTCTGATAAAGGTCATACAAGTGAGATATTATTGATATGGACTGTGACCTGCCTGTGAAAGGTCACTGTTTTGTGTGCATGACAATTTGGGAGGTTGCTAATTTTATTGAAAACAGTAAAACACTTTCTGGTCGCTATTTTTCGTGCAACGTTATTTTGAAAAAAAACACCATCCCCCGTAATTTCTATCAAGTCCCTAAATAAAGTCTGTCATAATCTACAACGTATAATTTAAATGTTGCAGCTATGATGATGAGGTGCATCTAGATATTGTGCACGAAATAACAAGAAACTTTCACAGGCGCAGTTCCGACGATTGTTTCCCTTTAAGATTGGCAATAACTTTTCAAGTCAATTAGGGTCTAACCTGGTGTTCACAAGGCAGCGAATATCAGCCTTTACTTTTTCCCCGCACCTAAATTATCTTCCAACATACTAAATAATAATTTAATATCTCATAGTAGAGAGCTAGGCAACATGTCGCATTTTTTTGTGTTTGTTTTAAGGCGGGGATTCCTGCAATCGCGCACTCTGGATATAATACTGCTATACAGAAAGTAGCTTTACATATTTATTGACAATTGAATACAAGAAAATCTCCCATACCAGAGATTTTTTGTTCTGATCCCTAAAGGGAATATTATTGACTTCCAATACCAACATAAACTGTATATGAATATATAAACAACTGAATTGCAGTACAGACTCGTGTTGACTTTATAGAATATCAGCTTTTGACAAGAAGGTATATTTAACGCACTAAAGATATAGAAAATTATTATCAAAATTGCAGCTACTGTCCCTTTCTTTTGTTACCAACAAAAATAAATATAATTGTTCAAGTTGTGTTGGATAAGGTGAGTACATGGACAGTTCAGTGATTTTTGAGTTAAATGCGTTTAAAGAACATGCTTTTTTCACACATTTGCAGAAGAACCTGCAATCTCACGGTCTTAATCGTCATCAGCAAAACAACAGAGAGAGAAAACAATACCATGGTGAAGACAACAGAGTATCTTGAAAGGAGGAATGATAATCATGATTTCCAAACTATCGGTGTCTGATAAAAATGTAAATAATGATGGCAGATTGTAAAAGTGATTTATACAAAACAAAAATATCTGATAAAAATCTGATAGGCAGGTTTCAGTGAGCTGTTATGAGTAGAATTGGACATTGTTAGATACTTTTGAAAATTGCGCAACCAATAAATTTGCACACAACCCGAGTATTGCCTGGTAATTGCCTAATATAATGCAAATATGAAAATCTTTGCCGAGGCATAACACAGTTGCTTTTGTGCAAAGCGCCCCCAACGGATGTTTCAAAGTTTAGTTGAGAGGCATAGTTGAGAGGTCAAAAGTTTACATTATGTAACCAAAGTTTTGTAAATTCGTACTCGACACAGCCAGCCAGCTGTAGCCGCGGTTTTTGTGGAGTGACTGTGGTTTGACGCAATCTCAGATTTGAATTTTACGTCCGCCTGAAATATTTGTGTAGCAACATTTGTACTTCAAAGATGAAATCGGCAGAAATAATGAACAAGCACTGTTTTTCGGATTCGGAGCCCTGTGAGAGAACAAACTGCAAATGCAATGGCGGCTGTGGCTCTGGAAGTGCATTCAACAACAACTGTGGCGTTCCACGAGCCTGTCAAGGTATGATATATATAGCTCTGTCGCTTGTGGTCAGGTACACCGTGGACGGCCCCTGTGACCCAGGAAAAATGTATTTTTTCAGTGTCAAAAGAGTTTGTTCGCTGTGTACCTCAAAACACAGGCACTAGACACGTCGCTTCGCGATCGGTGTACTGATTCATAGGAAACAGAAAGAGCTCGAGCCTTTGATCGCGAAGCGACGTGTCTCGTGCTTGTGCCTCGGAACACTACAAGTACCAGATGTGAACTGAATGTGCTCACGTGGTTTACAACAGGTTCATTACATATAGTAGTATACTTCACAGATCAGATCACTATATGTAGCAGCTAGGTTTCATTTACTTTCGCACATAGCTCTGCGTGGCAGGGCTGTAGTTACCTACGTTATGCGTAGGCCGTATACGCCGGTGACACACAGCCCTGCCATGCAGCTAGAGCTATTTCGCACAGTACTAGTCCAGATATAGAAAAGTATTATCAAAATTGCAGCTACTGTCCCTTTCTTTTGTTACCAACGAAAATAGATATAATTGTTCAGGTTGTGTCGGATAAGGTGAATACATGGACAGTTCAGTGATTTTTGAGTTAAATGCGTTTAAAGAACATGCTTTTTCACACATGGCAGAAGAACCTGCAATCTGTCTTAATCGTAATCAGCAAAACAACAGAGAAAGAAAACAATACCATGGTGAAGACAACAGAGTATCTGAAAAGAGGAATGATAATCATGATTTCTAAACTATCGGTGTCTGATAAAAATGTAAAAAAAGGGAGCCGCCATTATCTATGGCCTGGGGGTCGGAGGAAGCTGAGGGGGGTCACTCAAAAATCGAAAGCTACAAGGGGGTGCTCAAAAGTGGAGAACAAGAAGGGGGGCTACTCAATTTTGCTGATATGTACTGAAGCATTTAGTGGAGTTACGAATTAATACAACAATAATAGTAAAGATATGTTTATTACACCTCACGTATTATTCAGGTACTGTGATTGGCTGAGCCTCACTCACGTGATATAGAACAAAAAGTGATAGAACATAGCTTAGGTGATATAGCCCTGTCGTTATAATCATAATACAGGTGGTTTCAAGTAGAAACTAAAATCTCATTACACTATGTGTTTCACGTTATTGTGATCTTTAGACGAGAATGATTAGCTATTCGACGTGGCAAGCCTTATGTTAGAGGCTAGTACTGAGTATATTTTTCAGTATTTCCTGATTAAAGATTGATATACTTGCCTGATCATTAATAATGAGAAACGTCTGCTTTCTATATTCTACATTGTATAGGTTACCGATAGGGGAAAATGTGTAAAGCAAGCTAATTCTGATTCTATAAAGTTTAAATCAGTGGAATACCTTGACAACAAACCCATCTTTTATTGCAGGAAAATAATAATAAATAATAAATGTGAATAAATGTATGTCTGTCGCTATTTTTCGTTTTCAAAAAATGTAATTGAAATCAGTGAACTGGAATATAAGTTTTGGAATACTGTCTCAGATTTCTGTTCCTTTGAGTTTTTATTTAAAAAAATCTGAAAAAAATACTCCCCAAGTGCCACCAAATAACACCATTTTAATCTCTATTTTTCAAAAGCTCCAACGGCAGGAGGGGGACACCGCCCTCCTGACCCCCCCCCCCCACAACCGCATAAGCGGTCGCTTGTGGTGCTTTTACACCACATCTTCCCCTCTTGTAAAAAATCCTACGGAGAACACTGCATGTCATCAGAGCACTGGATACAGACCTGTACATCAGCCCCTGTCACAGCAATGGAACCTCTTTCCAACACAGACCTGTACCACAGGGTTTAATCAGGGTCTGTGCAGGGCCTGTCGCAGCAGCAATCCATTTTACTGTATAGATATTTAACTTTCCCAATTTTTTTTGTGGGGGTGTCACTCAAAATTTCTGTAGCAGAGAGGGGGGATTACTCAAACACGTCATGGTTGGCAGGGGTTACTCGAAATTTGAAATTTTCGAAAGCAATTCCTCCGACCCCCCCCCCCCCAGGCTGTAAATAATGACGGCTCCCTAATAATGGCAGATTGTAAGTGATTTATACAAAACAAAAAAAAATCTGATAAAAATTTGATAGACAGGTTTCAGTGAGCTGATATTAGTAGAATTGGACACTGTTAGATACTTTTGAAAAGTGCGCAACCAATAAATTTGCACACAACCCGAGTATTGCCTGGTAATTGCCTAATATAATGCAAATATGAAAATCTTATACCGAGGCATGAGGCATAACGAAGTTGCCTTTGTGCAAAGCGCCCCCAACGGAAATTTCAAAGTTCAGTTGGTTGAGGGGCATAGTTGAGAGGTCAAAAGTTCATATAATGTAACCAAAGTTTTGTGAATTCGTACTCGACACAGCTGTAGCCGCGGTTTTTGTGGAGTGACTGTGGTTTGACGCAATCTCAGATTTGAATTTTACGTCCGTCTGAAATGTTTGTGTAGCAACAATTGTACTTCAAAGATGAAATCGGCAGAAATAATGAACAAGGACTGTCTTTCGGATTCGGAGCCTTGTGAGAGAACAAACTGCAATGGCGGCTGTGGCTCTGGAAGTGCATTCAACAACAACTGTGGCGTTCCACGAGCCTGTCAAGGTATGATATATATAATGCACAGTCGCTTGTGGTCAGGTACACCGTGGACGGCCCCTGTGACCCAGGAAAAATGTATTTTTCAGGGCCAAAAGAGTTTGTTCGCTGTGTACCTCAGAACACAGGCACTAGACACGTCGCTTCGCGATCGGTGTACTGATTCATAGGAAACAGAAAAAGCTCGAGCCTTTGATCGCGAAGCGACGTGTCTCGTGCTTGTGCCTCGGAACACTACAAGTACCGCCATTACCGGAAGTTGGTATTCACATCAACACGCCTTGCCCAATGAGGTGCACTTATTTTCACCTCTACAGGACCATCGGCATTGTAGCGCTACTAGTACTGGTGAGCGAAGTCGCAAAAACAAAATCACCGACTGCCTCACCGTAGCGCTACAATTTTGCAGCTACACACAGCCCTGCCATGCAGAGCTATTTCGCACAGTACTGTGGGAATCACTCATTACAAAACTTCATTCAATATGCAAATGAACTGTTTATCAGCTAAAAGCTTTATGGGACAATTAGATATCTATCAGATAAACATCTGCAGCTCGTTTTATCAAATTTAATGCTGTACTTTCGGAGTAATATCACTAAATACAAAGTTCATTAAATATATAAATAAACCCTTAATTAACTTGACACTGCTCAGTGCTTCACTTGACAATTAGACATTTATAAGATCAATAACTGTAGCGGGAAACACCAAATCAGGTGCCATAATTTCAGAGTTATATCACTACAAAGTTCATTAAATATCCAAAGCTTAGCTAACTTAACACTACCAAATGCTTCTCAACACAGTCAGATATCTGTCGGCTCAGTATCTGCAGCAGATTTCATCGAATTTGGTGCAGTTATATTGGAGTTACAAATTACAAAACTTCATTAAATTTGCAACCGAGCTATTATTAACTTGACACTGCCCAATACTTCTCAGTACAATTAGATATCTATCAGATCAATATTTGTAGCAGGTATCAAGGAGGTGGTGTAATTGCATTATATTGATGCTCCTAGTCAATGTCATGGACAAATGCAGAATTTATGAATGCCCACCCATTGGGGCGGGGAAATGTGGGGGATTTACTTGTTATTGGATTATGGATTGGTATGATTGCGATTATTTTTCCAAATCGCCCACTATGCCCCAAGGTGGAGGGATGGGGTTGAAATTGCCTGCCACATAACCCTGCCACTCCCTGACTGTTTGTATCGATTCCCCAACCAAAAGACGACAGAGAGACCCTAAACTAGGCTGTGCGTTTCCGACTATAGGACTCAATCTAACCACATGAGGCCATAGTGTAACTTGAGGTTTTGCCAGGGTATTTTGGGTGGACGGTACTAACTACATTTCTGCAGCTACATGTAGTGAGGCCACAGCCCTGGCACACAGAGGCTACAGAGCTATATTGACACAGACATGATGCATTAGTAAAGAATAGTGGACATACATGTACCACTGGTTCGCGAACTAAAAGGGATTTTCTTAGGGGCTCTAAAGTGATCGGTTTAGTGAACTTCATAAGGTACCATTCTAACAATTTTCAAACATAATTGTTTTGTGTCCACTAATCTCCAGTCTTGCCCTTACATGATATAGTGAAAGCAATAAGATGTCACTTTTATCAATTGAGAACAGGACAGTGTCACTGTGACTTCCAGAGTTTTATCAAATGTATAGTGTAGTATTTTCATAATGGTTAGTCATCCAATATTTCACAGAACTATGTTAAAAAAGTTTTACTGTTTACAGGATGTGATGAAAGAGGTTTGCCCAAAGTATGTTGACATTGTGAACATTGACTTCACTGAAGATTCCAGCAGTCCTTTTGAAACTGTTGTGCTGGAGCACATTGTTATGGTGCTTACATTTCAGTGAATGTGACTTTATCTGACTATTTTTCTCATTTCAGTTAGGGAATATCATAAATTGGCTGTTAATGTTACTCTGTGGCTTCTTAACCGCAACATTGAAAACATTTTCTATTTCTTTCAGAGTGTTGTGTAATTTTCCAATCTCTCAAACATTTTGACAAAATGCATGAGCTAGTTAAACCATTAGAGACACTGACTGAAAACATGTGTCAACGATATCAAGACAATACATTATCTATAAAAGGTAAGGTTATACTATATGCAGGGCAGATGTCAACTTTTTTTTTGCTATAGTATGTATATGTGTTTGTTTGTTTTGTGTGTGTGGGTGTCAGTGTGCGTGTGTGTGCGGATCTGACACTAATGTGCCACATAGCAAACATGTCTTCATCATTTTGTTGTTCAACGCAATTTTATAATATGGCTGCTGTTTTCTCATGCTCTGATCTGCTGCATGTAAATAACTCACTAGCTTTTATTCAAACTTGACTATTAGTGTCACAATGGTTTGCGGTAAGTGTCAATAAGTCTGGTGTCAAATGAATTGCTTAAGAAAGGATTCACTAAATCCTAAGAAAGTACAGCTGAACTGGTCTCATACCTAAATTTCACGCGTATTTGGAAATACAGGTATTTCTGTGTGCATTTGGCATACATACTAGCTTATGAACTGTCATCAAGGTTTAATTTTTTTGCTTATGATAAGGCTGATAATGACCAGCTCCTTCCAGAAATAGGCTGACTTTGCACTCTTTTAAGTTGATGTTGTGTACTTAGAACTGTTGAAGGCAAAATGTGCCCAAAAATGCATGTGTTTGCCACCATTGTATGAAGTATGAATGCCAGACTTGATTTATGTATTTCATAAATGTTTAGAAACAGCTTTGGTTGGTCAGTCAGCCAGGTGTGCAATGTCAAACTGATTGTCAGACATGTTCACGTCTTTTGCACAGTTTTACTTTATATCGATCTCTGTGACCACCCATGGTTTTAATAGCCATGCTTTCATGTATGTTTGTATTGACTGTAGAGTTGCTTTATATTGCTTTCACGACTTTGACTTTGTTACATGTGTACCTGTACTTTGTTCATAGTCTGTGCCTTGCTGTGCTGCACTGCCTTTGGTGTGTCAGTAACTATGTATGTGACCTTTCACCTATAATTTTGGATTAAAGATGGTATAATGGCTAAGCAGCTGTGCTCTTCAATCCAGGGGTTTCATTAAGTTTTGAAGTAGGGGGCTAGAATAGAAAAGTAGGCGGCTTGCAGCTGCCATGACCACAAAGCGGTCGCCGTCGGGGGAGGGTCCGGGAGGGGGTGTTCCCTAAATATGATAATTCATAATTAAAATGATGAAATATGGTAATGTTGACGATAATTTGAACAAAGAAAACAAGTCTTTAGAGTCTCTATGCTTTAGGAGGTAAACTATAATAATTCACTATTATTAATGATATAAATTTGATATGTAGATAATATTATACAGTGTTACATCTAGACAGGGGATAGGGGATTCCCCCTCTGTTGAAATGTTGGCACCCCAATTAATTTGTCTAGGGGACCACTCCCCCTTCCATGAAATTGTGCCAGTCACACCTTAGAGGTTCAAGTACAACACATGAACTGTGAAATGCCCCGAAATTTTCTGATTAGGGGGAAATCCCCCTTATTGATGCCATCCTGGATGAAACACTCACAATGTTATGCTTAAAATTAAGAACTCTGATGTTTGGTGTGGAAATCTGTAGATGAAGAACTTTGATACCACTGGAGACGTAAAAAGGATAATTTATATAGCGAATAATGATAAAAAATGACAATCATTACCATATTTCGCAAATAGAATCAAAGATCCTCAAGGTTATTTGAGTATATGGGTATGCAAAGTAAGAACCTGATAGGATATGGAAATTTGTACGTTCAGAAGCGCAAATTTGGATTTAACCTGACGATCGCTTTTGAAGTGAATTTAGAGGTCTGATCGTATTATAACCACTCTGGGCGACGTTCTTAAGTGTTGGCGTCGATAGACCGAAGAGCAGTACATATCATACATCCAGCTGGTTATATTTCTTCACAATTAGCCTACCGTAGTGCAACGCACATCGGCTTACTAAAATTCCAACTGTAATCGGAAAGTTTTTTCGTGAGAAAAAAATCAGGTCATTGCCTTCGAAAACAGTTTAAATCCACGTAATTATCCTTCTCTTGTTTCTTGGTCCACTTCAAAACCGAGGATCGTACAGCGAAGCTTGACCTTGCGATCACTTCCGTCTTCATTTGTTCATCGACCATTTTGAGTTGAGCTAACGACGGCCGACATGTGTAGTATGCACGTTTTCATTAGCGTATATAAATGTCACCAAATAGGAATCAGCAATTCAGGTAACCAATAGAATCGTCAATTGCAATTCCGATTTTTATTGAGGCAGTATACGCAAAACCGTATTGCATCGTAGTACAAGGCGATCGTAGTAGTCGCTCGTCTTCTAAATTTTGTTTCACATAAAAGCCGTTGAAAAGTTTGATTACACAGCTTGTGAAACTTGTCCGTATCATTTCAGAAGGTAAAAAATATTTTAGCTATGAAAGAGTTCAAATTTCCAAAAAAGTAGCCGGCGAAATCGTGAGAGTAACCGGTCAATTTCGCCGGCTGCCGGCTCTTAATGAAACCCCTGAAATCCAATAGAAAATCCATGAAAAATGTCCCAGTTTGTCCAATATTATGTGAAGTCATTAGTAGTAACATCAAAAGCCTACATCTCTCTCTGTCCGTAGAGCGCGTTATGGAGCCTTTTTGTTACGTAACTACCTTACTCTACTGAACTGTTTTATATTAATCTTTCTACTAACAGATGCATCAATAATTGTACAGAGCATTATGCAACATTGCTTTATAACATTGGAATATGGCGTGTCCAACCGAGACAACAGCAACGAAGACCTGAATCCATTGTATGAGGCAATCATGTTGAACATGGAACTACATTACACAAAGATTCCTTCCATTTGATGGAGTGCCATTCTCATAATGGGGACAGCTATGAAGGTGAAATCAGCACTGAGTGTTGTGGAAATCATGTGAAGAAGAGCAATGATGGAGCACATAGCTTGAATCACTCAGGGGCAAAAGTAATGGAATATGGAGATAGTGTGGAGACCTACAGACACAACATGTATCTCAAGGGCCTTACAGTGATTAATTCTGATCTCACGCCATTCCAACACAGTGAGTGCGGTGAAGCATTTATTCAGAATGGCAATCTTGAGGCCCATGTGATGACCAACTCAAATATCAGCCCACATGAGAGCAAAGAGTGTGGTAAAACATTTAAAAGAAAACAGGGACTTATTGGGCATATGTTGATCCATTCTAGTATCAGACAACATGAATGTAAAGAGTGTGGTCAAACATTTACAGAGAAGGGCAATCTTGTAAGTCACATGCTGATCCATTCAGATATCAGACCTTATAAATGCACAGAGTGTGGTAAAACATTTAAAAGGAAGGCCCATGTACTCAACCATATGTTGATCAATTCTGGTGTCAGACCACATGAATGTAAAGAGTGTGGTAAAACATTCACAGAGAAGGGCGGTCTTAAAAGGCATATGTTGATCCATTCTGATGTCAGACCACATGAATGTAAAGAATGTGGTAAAACATTCACAGAGAAGGAAAGTCTCAAAAGACATATGTTGATCCATTCTGGTGTCAAACCACATGAATGTAAAGAGTGTGGTAAAACATTCACAATTAGGTACAGTCTTAAAAACCATATATTGATCAATTCTGGTGTCAGACCACATGAATGTAAAGAGTGTGGTAAGAAATTCACAGAGAAGGGCGGTCTTAAAAGCCACATGCTGATCCATTCAGAGATCAGACCCCATAAATGCAGAGAGTGTGGTAAAACATTCACAGAGAAGGGCAATCTTAAAAGGCATATGTTGATCCATTCTGAAGTCAGACCATATGAATGTACAGAGTGTGGTAAAACATTCACAGAGAAGGGCAGTCTTAAAAAGCATATGTTGATCCATTCTGATGTCAGACCATATGAATGTAAAGAGTGTGGTAAAACATTCACAATTAGGTGCAGTCTTAAAAGGCATATGTTGATCCATTCTGGTGTCAGACCACATGAATGTACAGAGTGTGGTCAAACATTCACAGAGAAGGGCAGTCTTGAAAGTCACATGCTGATCCATTCAGATATCAGACCCCATAAATGCACAGAGTGCGGTAAAACATTTAAAAGGAAGGCCCATGTACTCAACCATATGTTGATCCATTCTGGTGTCAGACCACATGAATGTAAAGAGTGTGGTAAGAAATTCACAGAGAAGGGCGGTCTTAAAAGGCATATGTTGATCCATTCTAATGTCAGACCACATGAATGTAAAGAGTGTGGTAAAACATTCAAACGGAAGCACAATCTTAGAGGGCATATGTTGATCCATTTCAGTGTCAGACAGCATGATTGTACAGTGTGTGGTAAAACATTCACAGAGAAGGGCAGTCTTGAAAGGCCAATGTTAATCCATTCTAGTGTCAGACAGCATGAATGTAACGAGTGTAGTCAAACATTCAGAAAGGCACATGCTGACTGACATTCAAAGATCAGAACCTGTGAGGTAAAACATTCGTAAGGAAGGACATAGGTACATTGTTGATCCATTCTGGTGTCAGACCTCATGAATGTACAGAGTCTGGTAAAACATTCACACGGAAGCGAACTGTCTTAGATGACACAAGGTAATCCATTCTGGTGTCAGACAGCATTAATGTATAGAGTGTAGTCAAACATTCACAGAGAAGGGCAGTCTTGAAATTCACATGCTGATCCATTCAGAGATCAGATGCCATAAATGCAGAGAGTGCAGTAAAACATTTAAAAGGAAGGCCCATGTACTCAACCATATGTTGATCCATTCTGGTGTTAGACCACCCTAAAGAGTGTGGTCAAACGTGCACATTCAGGTTTGTTTTTGAAAGGCATTTGTTAACCCTCACAAAGATCACATGAACGCAAAGGCTCGCATATTTTACTGGATAAACATCACAAAGAGCATGTGAAACTTTATCTAAAAAATGATTCTATCAGACATATATTGATCAAATCTCAAGTCAGATCATACCATTGCAAGAAGTGTCATACACCATTCAAACAAGAGGGTGATCTCAGGAGACATACGTTGACCATTCAAATGTAAGACCTCATGAATGCAAATAATGATGTAGGACATGCATGCAAAAGTTTCACTCGTAAAATATCAATGTATGAAAGCAGGTTAAAAAATCCAGTAGAGAACAATCTAAGGGCACATTAATCAATCCAGTAACATATTAGACTGGAAGATCATCGCTCGAGGGTGCTTTCTGTGTTCCCCCTTATTAGAGGAGGGGAGTGGAGGGAGCGTCCTTGCAGAGGGTGGGACTGAGGAGAGATATTAAGATACACATTTTCATCTTGTTAAATATAAGGCTCTGCTTAAAGAGTATGGGGGAAATAATCCTGATAATACAACCATCTTGATATACCTAGATGTATGCAATTGAATATGTGACCTTGTGAAACGAAATAGAACATATGAATTTAGGCATTCAATGTCTAGATTCCCCATATGTTCCTGACTGTATCTTCAGAATATTGTTATCTTATGAGGGATGTGTCATCATGGTGTTACACTCATAAAAGTAATGTAAGAGTTAATTTTTATTCACAAATACTGTCACAAGTTTTTTTTAGAGAATATGGCTAACAATAGCTAGCTTCATCTCTGTGAAATAACACCAAAGCTTTAAAATGAATTGGCTCCGCTGTATTCTTAAACAACACTGCCATGAAGAATATTTTTCGTATACTGGTGTCATTATTACTGATACATTAAGTCATCGCTGATGACAGTCCCCACTGGATTATAGTGTTTGAATAACTGTGTTTGAATTACATATTGCTTGGTAGCTTTATTACAGGGGAGCTGTTAAATGTTGGGAAATATACGATCCAATATGGCCGCCCGGCGGCCATATTAGATATTATCATGAAATAAATCAATGTGCACATATATGCAATAGTACTTTATCTTTGTACCAACATTGAACGAAATGAGTGAAGGGATTGTATTTGGTTCAAAAACATGAAAAAATTGCAACAAAATGGCCGCGCCCGGCGGCCATATTGGATTTTCGTATCACGAAATAAATTGACTTTCATATGTATGTCACAGAACTTTATCCTAGCACACATTTAAAAAAATTGGCGCAGGGGTGACAGAGAAATAGCTGTTGACGGACGGATGCACAGACGGACGGACAGACGGTTAGTCCCCGCCGGAATCCGTCCGTGGGGACTCAAAGTCACAGTAGCCCTTACGAGGGCGCTGTTAGAATAAATTGTTTGAAAAATATTTTGCCAAGTTTTTCTATGTGACAAGTCAGTCATTGTATGGTTGATGTGTTAACACTGAGAGGGGTAATTTTGCTGACTGTAACCAGGCCATGAACATGATATATTCAAATCATTAACTTATACTTTCAGATTATTTTTATGTGAAATGGAGGTCAAAGATCATCTTTGTCTCATGACATTTTAATGAGAAGCTTTGCTCCCATACTGATCCCTATCCAACAAAAATCAGACTTCTGTTTGTGTGGCTTATACGTATTCTGAAGTTGTATTTGGATTTCTCGGCATTAATACCAAAGCTGCAAGGCTTTCCAACTACCTGAGGCAAATGCCGTAGATGTCGACAGCTGGATGTCAACTTTGTGATGCTGCACATTTCTTTCCCAGTTCGCGTTTGTTATGTCATTTACAGAAAAAAATCTCAACAAAAAGAACACGAATATTGGCAGTGAACTGTGCACATGCGCACACGGGAGGGGCGTAGAGAGCAGTGAGCGACGGATCTTTCAGTCTACACTATATCGCATGTCCCATATACAAGCATTGATCTCTTTTTACATCCTAGTCGACCGATATTATCACATGTGCATGTGGAGATTGCTATCAGCTTAAGACAGCAGTAATATTCCTTTCATTCAGATTAATTTAGGAAAAATTGAAACGCTCCAGGGATAACGATGTATCAATTTCTTTTCCTTTCATTTATTCACCCTGTCCCCCCTCTTTTGACTGTTGTTTAATTTACTTTATTCCTTGACTGACAAATGACAGGGATACAGCAGTGTTGGAAACTGGCCAAAATATTTGCCAGACATCAGGACTGGTAACTTTCAAAACTTGCCTGTCCTGCCAGAAAGTTGCCTGTCCTGAATTTTCATAAATCCATTCATTCAAAAATCACAAAACCATTATGTACTTCAAATTGTAAACAGCTTTATTTTCAACATGAGTATTAACTATGATCTTACAAACAAACTGTTCTGAATTCCACTGTTTGAAATGAATTCTAATCCGGACTTGAATACAAAATTTCTACAATAACAATGCTGATAACACTCTGATTAATTAATTAGTTAATTCGAACACACTTTGCCATATCGCTCAAACAGTTAAAAGGTTTCACGATAGCGGTTTTAACAACGGGGAAACATTTTTTTTTAAATTTGTCTCCATTTTATGCCACTTTATCGTATAAAACCAAGATGCAATCTGTCATCGAATTGGTACTACAATCAACCAAACTGAAAAGATTGCTGAGCAATACAGAAAACATCATCTGGCAAAGAAAATCAAAAACTGAGAGAGCTGCCATATAAGTAATCAAAGTTGGCGGCATGAATTAAATAAACCAATACTCTCCTCAGACCAAACCGATTTCAAAGGCCGTTTACAGCAAATATTGTTAACGAAACCATGAAACCTGGGAATGGCTAAACACAGAGAAACAAGATTTATTTCTCGAAGCAGCCCTTCACAACATGCTTTTCAAACACCAGAAAGCAGGCACCAATATCGACCCGAAATCTATTACAAAGTCCACGAAAAATTGACACAAAACTAAAAGTTCGGATAATCGATTTAAATACCTAAAACAAACTAATCGTTGACAGATATAACATTTACTGTTAACATAACGAGCACTAGCAACGCTCATAATATGCCCTAAAACAAAAATCCTTATAAGTGTCCAGAAACTCCGGTCGATGCTGGGTCAATATGACACCTGAACACACCGGATCGCTCACTATAGAGTCAGTCAATAGTGGCTAACTCTCTCAATAACGAATCTGGCTTCTCCTCCTGGAGGACGAAGATGACTTCATCACACAACCAAACGGATGGGATACAAAACAAGAGAGCGACTGATGAAGGAACCCCATTTTTGGTTCCGAAACACCGTTAAGACGAATCACTCAATCAACAAACCGGTTTACAGGGGACCCAAATCACATGACTAGGGTCAAGGCACAGTGAAGGCACTATCTATCCACCGGTGTCTCGCCATGTATTCCACACAAAATAAATGCAATGATCCTTTTATTCACCATATCGTAATACTAAACAATCTTGGTAGAGCCAATGTGTGGAGTTGCCCTCATTTTCCTTTATATCCTTTATATCTTTATATCTTTCCTTTATATCTTTATATTTAGGCTATAGCACTGGCTGATATCGCGCAAATCTCGCTTAGTGTGAGATTTACTAGTGAGCGACTTCCTGTTTACCCGTGTTTACATGTCTCGCTTGCATTGCATTCCGGCGTCACACAGTTGCACAGTTTCAGTAGCATAAGCGCGTCGAAGTCCAACATATTGGTATACTACATTTCGTTTAAAACAACATCTAGAAGCAGCTGATCATGATCGATGAGATTACTGGGTATGCCGTATGGGCTACTATCGAGAGCCCGACACACGGACGTGGAAGTACAATTTTCCTCCCGTCCGACTGAAAAGTTACCCGTCTCGGACGGGAGGACGGGCGTAGTTTCCAGCGCTGGATACAGTGTGAATGTACTTGGCAATAACAGAAAGAAGAAATTCATACTTTTTTCTCAAATTGTAAACAGCTTCTGTAATCAGAACGTCCGTCGTCATCAATAAAATAGACAGGTCATTTATTTGATGAAAAAAAGTGGAACAGACAGCTGTATGATCCCACCAAGGTTTGAGGTATGGGTACCTCATGCATGCTCATGTCGTTTATTAGTATTCAAAAACTGACAACAGGGTAGAATTCCAGCAAGTTATTTAGGCAATCAGATGTGTTTGATGGAGGCGATGCAAGTAGTCATTGTGTGTGTGGTTGTGGGGTGTGTGTGTGAGGGGGGGGGGTTACAGTGAGTGTGTGTTCATTCATTCAGTCACGTGGTGTCTTATTGGAAGATTGATACAAAGCTGCAAACTGACTTTTGAATGTATTTTAATGTATAATTGGCCACACAAGCTCACAGACACAGACAGGCATACAGACAGACAGACAGACACGCACATACACGCATATATGTGTCTGTGTGTCTGTGTGTGTATCTATGTCTGTGCTTGTGTCTGTGTGTGTGTTCTCCTCCAGGGAACAAGGATGCTGTTTGACATACAATGTATTTTCTCTTCATAGAAAACTTCGACTTGTACAACAGATAAACAGGGATAACATAAAAAAGGTTTGGGAAACCGGATGACTTGCCTCATCTGTCAGGAAAATGTACATAATTAACATAATTGTGTAAAAGGAATATTACCTGTAGAGTACCTTTTGACCAATTTTTCAGTTCGTCTTGTTCTTTATATTGTGCCCCCAAATCATGCTAGAACAAAAAAAATATTCTGTTTGGCAAACTACTCTGAATATGTGTAAAGACCATAATTATTGTTGTTGATGAAAAATTCGTTCTAGTCATGATTTGAATTCAATTTGGAACAATAATAATGCTGACAGTACACATATGGCTGTTCTAGACTTGAAATTTTATGAAAGTTTATAATCCCTATGTCACTTCTCCCGCCCCTTTCCAGAGGTGCTCATGAATACAGCCTGTAAGTTTTGATGATTATTTTTCACAAATGTTGTTTTGATGCTACAGTTACTTTTTTCTACCCTCTAGAGCGTGATGAGATCCGTAGTATTAAACTTGTCATTTCAGCCTGTACATGTGAAGATGTATTAGTAATGTTGACGAGTGAATTCTGGTCCGGAGCAGAATTCAAATGTAAACAATAACCGTGCATTCTACATGTATAGAGCTACTTTGCAAAGAAGCTATATATGCTTGCGACATGTTTTGGGGAATAGATCAAATGACCATACGGTTGACATGTAGTAAATAATTCTGGGTAGAAAACGATGTTGTCAAACTCTTCTCCTACATTGCAGTGGTTCAACGTAGGGCACACAAGCACTAGAAACTTAGTTAGAGAGTTTTCATCTACTATAGGGCGGACTGGAATTCGGACAGGGTCACATTCAGAAAACCTGCCGGGGAGTTAAATTCGCAAATATATTTTTAAAGCGAACACAAATGCTCGATATCCAAGTTCACCTGTTAAAGAGAGACAGGGGCACGTATTATGAAATAAGAGCTGCCAATAAAATATAAACATTTAATACGGCTTAGAACTTTATTTTCAAAAATGTTACTTGAAGTTGTAGGTACTCTTTTTCTTAAAGACTACTTCTATATGATAAGATATAAGACTACTTCTATATGATAAAGTTAAGTGGAAATTGCATTAAAGTTTTAAAGTATTCTGATAAAGGTCATATAAGTGAGATATTATTGATATGGACTGTAACCCGCCTGTGAAAGGTCACTGTTTTTTGTGCATGACAATTTGGGAGGTTGCTAATTTTATTGAAAACACTTTCTGGTCGCTAATTTTCGTGAAAAAAAAACATCATCCCCCGTAATTTCTATCAAGTCCCTAAATAAAGTCTGTCATAATCTACAACGTATAATTTAAATGTTGCAGCTATGATGATGAGGTGCATCTAGATATTGTGCACGAAATACATTATTTGTTAACAAGAAACTTTCACAGACGCAGTTCCGACGATTGTTTCCCTTTAAGATTGGCAATAACTTTTCAAGTCAATTAGGGTCTAACCTGGTGTTCACAAGGCAGCGAATATCATCCTCTACTTTTTCCCCGCACCTAAATTATCTTCCAACATAGTAAATAATAATTTAATATCTCATAGTAGAGAGCTAGGCAACATGTCGCATTTTTTTGTGTTTGTTTTAAGGCGGGGATTCCTGCAATCGCGCACTCTGGATATAATACTGCTATACAGAAAGTAGCTTTACATATTTATTGACAATTGAATAATAAGAAATATCCTCCATACCAGGGATTTTTTGTTCTAATCCCTAAAGGGAATATTATTGACTTCCAATACCAACATAAACTGTATATGAATATATAAACAACTGAATTGCAGTACAGACTCGTGTTGACTGTATAGAATATCAGCTTTTGACAAGAAGGTATATTTAACGCACTAAAGATATAGAAAATTATTATCAAAATTGCAGCTACTGTCCCTTTCTTTTGTTACCAACAAAAATAAATATAATTGTTCAGGTTGTGTTGGATAAGGTGAATACATGGACAGTTCAGTGATTTTTGAGTTAAATGCGTTTAAAGAACATGCTTTTTTCACACACTGGCAGAAGAACCTGCAATCTGTCTTAATCGTAATCAGCAAAACAACAGAGAAACAAAACAATACCATGGTGGAGACAACAGAAAAAGAATACCATGGTGAAGACAACAGAGAAAACAATAACATGGTGGAGACAACAGAGTATCTTGAAAAGAGGAATGACAATCATGCTTTCAAAACTATCGGTGTCTGATGAAAAATGTAAATAATGATGGATTGTAAGTGATTTACACAAAACAAAAAACAAATTGATAAAAATATGATAGGCAGGTTTCAGTGAGCTGTTATAAGTAGAATTGGACACTGTTAGATACTTTTGAAAATTGCGCAACCAATAAATTTGCACACAACCCGAGTATTGCCTGGTAATTGCCTAATATAATGCAAACATGAAAATCTTATGCCGAGGCATAACACAGTTGCCTTTGTGCAAAGCGCCCCCAACGGAAGTTTCAAAGTTTAGTTGAGAGGCATAGTTGAGAGGTCAAAAGTTCACATTATGTAACCAAAGTTTTGTAAATTCGTACTCGACATCGCTACACAGTCAGCTGTAGCCGCGGTTTTTGTGGAGTGACTGTGGTTTGACGCAATCTCAGATTTGAATTTTACGTCCGCCTGAAATATTTGTGTAGCAACATTTGTACTTCAAAGATGAAATCGGCAGAAATAATGAACAAGGACTGTCTTTCGGATTCGGAGCCCTGTGAGAGAACAAACTGCAATGGCGGCTGTGGCTCTGGAAGTGCATTCAACAACAACTGTAGCGTTCCACGAGCCTGTCAAGGTATGATATATATAATGCACAGTCGCTTGTGGTCAGGTACACCGTGGACGGCCCCTGTGAACCAGGAAAAATGTATTGTTTCAGGGTCAAAAGAGTTTGTTCGCTGTGTACCTCAGAACACAGGCACTAGACACGTCGCTTCGCGATCGGTGTACTGATTCATGAATAGGAAACAGAAAGAGCTCGAGCCTTTGATCGCGAAGCGACGTGTCTAGTGCTTGTGCCTCAGAACACTACAAGTACCAGATGTGAACTGAATGTGCTCACGTGGTTCACAACAGGTTCATTACATATAGTAGTATGCTTCACAGATCAGATCATTATATGTAGCAGCTAGTCTGCGTGGCAGGGCTGTGGTTTATACCGACGTTATGCGGAGGCAGTATCGTTATTTTTGCGGGTCGACGGGTCAAATTGCGGGTCGATTTGCTGGTCGCCCGAAAACAATAGAAATGAGGTTTATCTTCGAGTACAATTGTGTCTTGAAATAAAATGAACCATAAAAAACACCTAGTTCCTTTCAGGACATATTTCCTTACGTGGGTACCACGAAAAATACAACATCTTTGCCGATAATTACACTTCCGGGTTTCACCTATTGATCGAGGATGCAGGTCTGAGTGCGCCATCAACGACCTCATGCATGACAGGAGTAAGCCGTTTGTTTTATTACTCGCAGTACAGTATATTACCCACAATTTCTCTTGATTTGCATTCTTGAATGTTTCCTGTGCCATGCCTGTTTTCTCTTCAACTCATTTGTAATATTTTAAACTGTAAATTGTCAGTTATTATTATTTGATAAAAGTGTACAGATGACATGCAACATTTCTGTTTGAATAACATCAGAACTCAAATTTCAGAGGTGCTGAAAATACTCTGTTTTCAATGCAAAATAATCACAAACTGAGGTGGCCTACACCTGTTCTTCAAAGATAAGAATAATATCACTTTTCAGGAAAGACAGGTGCAACTTGTTTCCCTATTTTTATGGAGATATTAGATAAGGCATTGAAAATATGTCAGAAATTATACAAACATTTAATGCAGTGGCAGCAACCAGCACTTTGCAACCTCCAGTACCCCAAAGCAACCTGAAAACCCGTAAAAAAATAATGGCCGACAGTGACCCACAACTTGTAATAAACTGCTCAGAAAGGAGTGGCCCGCAGCGACCCGCAACCTAAAAATTGGCCAGAAAGGAGTGGCCCGCACTGGCCGGCAGCAACCCGCACTGGCCCTCAGCGACCCGCAACCTAAAAACTGGCCAGAAAGGAGTGGCCTGCACTGGCCCGCAGCAACCCGCAGTGACCCGCAGCCCGCACGACCCGCACAATAGTTACACTCTATGCGGAGGCCGTGTACGCCGGTGACACACAGCCCTGCCATGCAGCTAGAGCTATTTCGCACAGTACTGTCGGAATCACTCATTACAAAACTTCATTCAATATGCAAATGAGCTGTTTATCAGCTAAAAGCTACATGGGATAATTAGATATCTATCAGATAAACATCTGCAGCTCGTTTTATCAAATTTAATGCTGTAATTTAGGAGTAATATCACTAAATACAAAGTTCATTAAATATAATATGTAAATAAACCCTTAATTAACTTGACACTGCTCAGTGCTTCACTTGACAATTAGACATTTACAAGATCAATAACTAGCGGGAAACACCAAATCAGGTGCCATAATTTCAGAGTTATATCACTAATTACAAAGTTCATTAAATATCAAATGAACCCTTAGTTAACTTAACACTACCAAATGCTTCTCAACACAGTCAGATATCTGTCGGATCAGTATCTGCAGCAGATTTCATCAAATTTGGCGCAGTTATTTCGGAGTTACATGACTAACTACAAAACTTCATTAAATATGCGATTGAGCTATTTATTAACTTGACACTACCCAATACTTCTCAGTACAATTAGATATCTATCAGATCAATATTTGAAGCAGGTATCAAGGAGGTGGTGTAATTACCTTTAATATATTGATGCCCCTAGTCAATGTCATGGACAAGTGCAGAATTTATGAATGCCCCACCCATTGGGGCGGGGAAATGTGGGGATTTACTTGTTTTAGTTGAGGGTTTTCCAGATTGTCTTGCCCCAGGGAGTGAGGCATTTGACAAATTTCATGACAAATTTCCAAATCGCCCACTATGCCCCAAGGTGGAGGGATGGGCGTTGACATTGCCTGCCGCATAACCCTGCCACTCCCTGACTGACTGTATCGATTCCCCAACCAAAAGACGACGGAGAGACCTGGACTAGGCTGTGTGTGTCCGACTTTAGGACTCGATCTAACCGCATGAGGCCATAGTGTAGCTTGAGGTTTTGACAGGGTATTTTGGGTGGACGGTACTAACTACATTACTGCAGCTACATGTAGTGAGGCCACAGCCCTGGCACACAGAGGCTACAGAGCTACATTGACACAGACATGATGCATGAGTAAAGAATAGTGGACATACCACTTGTTTGCAACCTGAAAGGGATTTTCTCAGGGACGCTAAAGTGATCGGTTTAGTGGACTTCATAAGTTACCATACAAACAATTTTTCAAACAAAATTATTTTGTATCCACTAATTTCCAGTCTTGCCCTTACATGATACAGTGAAAGCAATAAGATGTCACTTTTATCAATTGAGAACAGGACAGTGTCATTGTGACTTCCAGAGTTTTATCAAATGTATAGTGTAGTATTTCCATAATGGTTAGTCATCCAATAATTCACAGAACTATGTTAAAAAAGTTTTAATGTTTACATGATGTGATGAAAGAGGTTTGCCTAAAGTATGTTGATATTGTGAACATTGACTTCACTGAAGATTCCAGCAGTCTTTTTGAAACTGTTGTGCTGGAGCACATTGTTATGGTGCTTATATTTTCAGTGAATGTGACTTTATCTGACTATTTTCCTCGTTTCAGTTTGGGAATATCATAGATTGGCTGTTAATGTATGGCTTCTTAACCGTAACATTAAAACATTCTGTATTTCTTTCAGAGTGTTGTGCAACTTTCCAATCTCTCAAACATTTCAACAAAATGCATGAGCTAGTGAAACCATTAGAGACACTGACTGAAAACATGTGTCAACAATATCAAGACAATACATTATCAATGAAAGGTAAGGTTATGCTATATGCAGGGCAGATGTCAACTTTTTTTTTGGTATAGTATTTATATGTGTTTGTTTGTTTTGTGTGTGTGGGTGTCAGTGTGCGTGTGTGCGGATCTGACACTAATGTGCCACATAGCAAACATGTCTTCATCATTTTGTTGTTCAACACAATTTTATAATATGGCGCTGCTCAGGGCTCGAAATTAACTTTTTACCTTGGTAGTCCACTTGGGCTACCATTTTCTGAAGTTGGTAGCCCAGTGACAATGGCTGATAGTCCAGGAAGATTTTGGTTTAGGGATACTATGCTCGTTCCAGTATAAGCCCCCCGGTTCAACAACACAAAACAGCAGTAAAACTAGGGGTTTTTACTCGAGAAACCCAATGTTATGTGTCACGAACGCTTAATTTATGCTTATTTTTGTACATTTGTAACACTTTCTATCACTTTCTAAATCGGCTAATATACATCCAAAGAAATTGTAACTTTAGTAAAGAAAAACAGAAAAAATATTCTCATGATATTTATGAACTGTCATGCCATGTTACACCCGAGTCTCTCTGTACAGAATGTAATAAATTGATACTGATTGACAACCATAGATAAAAGACAGCGAAACTCAGCCACGGTTGCCAAGCACAGTGTATTATATTACTATTTCAAATCAAACTGATTACACAATCTCTTGATATAGAAGTGAAAGTTTTGTGAAATTTCAGCATCAAAACCCCAAAACTTGACACAAGTACGTCTTGTATGCTGCCGATCAACAGCATAGTGTGAACTGGCATGCAAAGACTGCACACGGAAAAGCAACTCAACATTCTAGTATCAAACGCTCTGCATCTTGTGAAAACAAAAACATAGCAGTGAAAATTGTAATAGTCACCAGAAAAAAACTATTCTCAGATGAAAGGATAATTGCTTCAAACAAATGAAACTACATGTTGACTGCATTTAGATCGTCCAAAAGTGACGGATATCGCACGCCAAGTATTTCTTGTCCCAGGCTTTGGTAGTCCATGTGGGCTACCATTTCATGGACTTTGGTAGCCCCAGGGAAAAGTTGGTAGTCTGTGGACGCGGGACTACCGCTAATTTCGAGCCCTGCTGCTGTTTTCTCATGCTCTGATTTGCTGCATGTAAATAACTCAATAGCTTTTATTCAAACTTGACTGTGAGTGTCACAATGTTTTGCGGTAAGTGTCAATAAGTCTGGTGTCAAATGAATTGCTTAAGAAAGGATTCACTTAATCCTAAGAAAGTACAGCTGAACTGGTCTCATACCTAAATTTCACGTGTATATGGAAATACAGGTATTTCTACGTGCATTGGCATACATACTAGCTTTATGAATTGTCATCACATTCTCGCTTGCCAGAGCAATGATTTCCGCTCCGCTGACTATGCAAAAATAGTTTTAAAAAAAGGTTTAATTTTTTTGCTTAGGATAAGGCTGATAATGACCAGCTCCTTCCAGAAATAGGCTGACTTTCCACTCCATTAAGTTGATGTTGTGTACTTAGAACTGTTGAAGGCAAAATGTGCCTAGAAGTGCATGTGTTTGCCACCATGGTATGAAGTATGAATGCCAGAATTGATTCATGTATTTCATAAATGTTTAGAAACAGCTTTGGGTGGTCAGTCAACCAGGTGTGCAATGTCAAACTGATTGTCAGACATATTCATGTCTTTTGCAGAGTTTTACTTTATATCGATCTCTGTGACCACCGATGGTTTTAATAGCCATGCTTTCATGTATGTTTGTATTGTACTGTAGAGTTGCATATTGCTTTCACGACTTTGACTTTGTTACATGTTTACCTGTACTTTGTTCATAGTCTGTGCCTTGCTGTGCTGTACTGCCTTTGGTGTGTTCAGTAACTATGTATGTGACCTTTCACCTATAATTTTTGGATTAAAGATGGTATAATGGCTAAGCAGCTGTGCTCTTAAATCCAATAGAAAATCCATGAAAAATGTCCCAGTTTTGTCCAATATTACGTGAAGTCATTAGCAGTAACATCAAAAGCCTATATCTCTCTCTGTCCGTAGAGCGCGTTATGGAACCTTTTTGTTACTACCTTACTCTACTGAACTGTTTTATATTAATCTTTCTACTAACAGATGCATCAATAATTATACAGAGCATTATGCAACATTGCTTTATAACATTGGAATATGGGGTATCCACCCGAGACAACAGCAACGAAGACCTGAATCCAATGTATGAGGGCAATCATGTTGAACACCAAACTACATCACACAAAGATTCCTTCCATTTGATGGAGTGCCATTCTCATAATGGAGACAGCTATGAAGGTGAAATCAGCACTGAGTGTTGTGGAAATCATGTGAAGAAGAGCAATGATGGAGCACATAGCTTGAATCACTCAGGGGCACAAGTAATGGAATATGGAGAAAGTGTGGAGACCTACAGACACAACACGTTTCTCAAGGGGCTTGCAGTGATAAATTCCAATCTCACGCCATTCCAACACAGTGAGTGCGGTAGAGCATTTATCCAGAATGGCAATCTTGAGGCCCATGTGATGACCAACTCAAATATCAGCCCATATGAGAGCAAAGAGTGTGGTAAAACATTTAAAAGAAAACAGGGACTTATTGGGCATATGTTGATCCATTCTAGTATCAGACAACATGAATGTAAAGAGTGTGGTCAAACATTTACAGAGAAGGGCAATCTTGTAAGTCACATGCTGATCCATTCAGAGATCAGACCCTATAAATGCACAGAGTGCGGTAAAACATTTAAAAGGAAGGCCCATGTACTCAACCATATGTTGATCCATTCTGGTGTCAGACCACATGAATGTAAAGAGTGTGGTCAAACATTCACAGAGAAGGGCGGTCTTAAAAGTCATATGTCAATCCATTCTGGTGTCAGACCACATGAATGTAAAGAGTGTGGTAAAACATTCAAAAGGAAGCACAATCTTAGAGGGCATGTGTTGCTCCATTTCAGTGTCAGACAGCATGAATGTACAGTGTGTGGTAAAACATTCACAGTGAAGAGCCGTCTTAGCAGGCATATGTTGATCCATTCTGGTGTCAGACCACATGAATGTAAAGAGTGTGGTAAGAAATTCACAGAGAAGAGCGGTCTTAAAAGGCATATGTTGATTCATTCTAATGTCAGACCACATGAATGTAAAGAGTGTGGTAAAACATTCAAACGGAAGTACAATCTTAGAGGGCATGTGTTGCTCCATTTCAGTGTCAGACAGCATGAATGTACAGAGTGTGGTCAAACATTCACAGTGAAGAGCCGTCTTAGCAGGCATATGTTGCTCCATTTCAGTGTCAGACAGCATGAATGTACAGAGTGTGGTCAAACATTCACACACAAGTGCAGTCTTAAAAGACATATGTTAATCCATTCTGGTGTCAGACCACATGAATGTACAGAGTGTGGTAAAACATTTGCACAGAAGTACAGTCTGAACAGGCATATGTTGATCCATTCTGGTGTCAGACAGCATGAATGTACAGAGTGTGGTAAAACATTCACAGAGAAGGGCATTCTTAAAAGGCACATGCTGATCCATTCAGAGATCAGACCCCATAAATGCAGGGAGTGTGGTAAAACATTTAAAAGGAAGGCCCATGTACTCAACCATATGTTGATCCATTCTGGTGTCAGACCACATGAATGTACAGAGTGTGGTAAGAAATTCACAGAGAAGAGTGGTCTTAAAAGGCACATGCTGATCCATTCAGAGATCAGACCCCATAAGTGTACAGAATGTGGTAAAACATTTAAAAGGAAGGCCCATGTACTCAACCATATATTGATCCATTCTGGTATCTAGACCACATGAATGTAAAGAGTGTGGTAAGAAATTCACAGAGAAGGGCGGTCTTAAAAGGCATATGTTGATCCATTCTAATGTCAAACCACATGAATGTAAAGAGTGTGGTAAAACATTAAAATGGAAGCACAATCTTAGAGGGCATATGTTGCTCCATATCAGTGTCAGACAGCATGAATGTACAGTGTGTGGTAAAACATTCACAGAGAAGGGCACTCTTGAAAGGCCAATGTTAATCCGTTCTGGTGTCAGACAGCATGAATGTAACGAGTGTAGTCAAACATTCAGAAAGGCACATGCTGACTGACATTCAAAGATCAGAACCAGTGAGGTAAAACATTCATAAAGAAGGACATATGTACATTGTTGATCCATTCTGGTGTCAGACCTCATGAATGTACAGAGTCTGGTAAAACATTCACACGGAAGCGCACTGTCTTAGATGGCATACACTAATCCATTCTGGTGTCAGACAGCATTAATGTATATAGTGTAGTCAAACATTCACAGAGAAGGGCAGTCTTGAAATTCACATGCTGACCCATTCAGAGATCAGATCCCACAAATGCAGAGAGTGCGGTAAAACATTTAAAAGGAAGGCCCATGTAGTCAACCATATGTTGATCCATTCTAGTGTCAGACCACATCAATGTAAAGAGTGTGGTCTAACGTGCACATTCAGGTTTGTTTTTGAAAGGCATTTGTTAACCCTCACAAAGATCACGTGAACGCAAAGGCTCGCTTATTTTACTGGATAAACACAAAGAGCATGGTGAAACTTTATCTAAAAAATGATTCTATCAGACATATATTGATTAAATCTCATGTCAGATCATACCATTGCAAGAAGTGTCATACACCATTCAAACAAGATGGTGATCTTAGGAGACATACATTGACCATTCAAGTATAGGACCTCATGAATGCAAAGGATGATGTAGGACATGCATGCAAAAGTTTCACTCTTAAAATATCAATGTATGAAAGCAGGTTAAAAAAATCCATTAGAGAACAATCTTAGGGCACATTAATCAGTCCAGTAACATATTAGAATTGAAGATCGTCGCTCGAGGGTGCTTTCTGTGTTATTAGAGGAGGGGAGTGGAGGGAGCGTCCTTGAGTGACAGATCTTCTAGTCCAATATCATGTCAGACCTTAAGAATGCAGAGGGTGGGACTGAGGAGAGATATTAAGATACACATTTCATCTTGTTAAATATTAGGCTCTGCTTAAAGAGCATGGGGGAAATAATCCTGATAATACAACCATCTTGGTATACCTAGATGTATACAATTGAATATGTGACCTTGTGAAACGAAATAGAACATATGAATTAAGTATTCAAAGTCTAGATTCCCAATATGTTCTTGACTGTATCTTCAGAATATTGTTATCTTTATGAGGGATGTGATCATGGTGGTTACACTCATAAAAGTAATGTAAGTCTTCATTTTGATTTACAAATACTGTCATAAGTTTTTTTTTATAGAATATGGCTTACAATAGCTAGCTTCATCTCTGTGAAATAACACCAAAGCTTTAAAATGAATTGGCTCCGCTGTATTCTTAAACAACACTGCCATGAAGAATATTTTTCGTATACTGGTGTCAGTATTACTGATACATTAAGTCATCGCTGATGACAGTCCCCACTGGATTATGGTGTTTGAATAACTGTGTTTGAATTACATATTGCTTGGTAGCTTTATTACAGGGGAGCTGTTAAATGTTGGGAAATATACGATCCAATATGGCCGCCCGGTGGCCATATTAGATATTATCATGAAATAAATCAATGTGCACATATATGCAATAGTACTTTATCTTTGTACCAACATTGAACGAAATGGGTTAAGGGATAGTATTTGGTTCAAAAACATGAAAAATTTGCAATTAAATGGCCGCGCCCGGCGGCCATATTGGATTTTCGTATCACGAAATAAATTGACTTTCATATGTATGTCACAGAACTTTATCCTAGCACACATTTAAAAAAATTGGCGCAGGGGTGACAGAGAAATAGCTGTTGACGGACGGATGCACAGACGGACGGACAGACGGTTAGTCCCCGCCGGAATCCGTCCGTGGGGACTCAAAGTCACAGTAGCCCTTACGAGGGCGCTGTTAGAATAAATTGTTTGAAAAATATTTTGCCAAGTTTTTCTATGTGACAAGTCAGTCATTGTATGTTGATGTGTTAACACTGAGAGGGGTAATTTTGCTGACTGTAACCAGGCCATGAACATGATATATTCAAGTCATTAACTTATACTTTCAGATTATTTTTCGAGCGTTATGTGAAATGGAGGTCAAAGATCATCTTTGTCTCATGACATTTTAATGAGAAGCTTTGCTCCCATACTGATCCCTATCCAACAAAAATCAGACTTCTGTTTGTGTGGCGTATACGTATTCTGAAGTTGTATTTGGATTTTTCGGCATTTAAACTGCAAGGCTTTCCAACTACCTGAGGCAAATGCCGTAGATGTCGACAGCTGGATGTCAACTTTGTGATGCTGCACATTTCTTTCCCAGTTCGCGTTTGTTATGTCATTTACAGAAAAAAATCTCAACAAAAAGAACACGAATAATGGCAGTGAACGGTGCACATGCGCACTCGGGGGGGGGGGCGTAGAGAGCAGTGAGCGACGGATCTTTCAGTCTACACTATATCGCATGTCCCATATACAAGCATTGATCTCTCTTTTACATCCTAGTCGACCGATATTATCACATGTGCATGTGGAGATTGCTATCAGCTTAAGACAGCAGTAATATTCCTTTCATTCAGATTAATTTAGGAAAAATTGAAACGCTCCATTGATAACGATGTATCAATTTCTTTTCCTTTCATTTATCACCCCGTCCCCCCTCTTTTGACTGTTGTTTAATTTACTTTATTCCTTGACTGACAAATGACAGGGATACAGTGTGTATGTACTTGGCAATAACAGAAAGAAGAAATTCATACTTTTTTCTCAAATTGTAAACAGCTTCTGTAATCAGAACGTCCGTCGTCATCAATAAAATAGACAGGTCATTTATTTGATGAAAAAAAGTGGAACAGACAGCTGTATGATCCCACCAAGGTTTGAGGTATGGGTACCTCATGCATGCTCATGTCGTTTATTAGTATTCAAAAACTGCCAACAGGGTAGAATTCCAGCAAGTTATTTAGGCAATCAGATGTGTTTGATGGAGGCGATGCAAGTAGTCATTGTGCGTGTGGTTGTGGGGTGTGTGTGTGTGTGTGTGTTCATTCATTCAGTCACGTGGTGTCTTATTGGAAGATTGATACAAAGCTGCAAACTGACTTTTGAATGTATTTTAATGTATAATTGGCCACACAAGCTCACAGACACAGACAGGCATACAGACAGACAGACAGACACGCACATACACGCATATATGTGTCTGTGTGTGTATCTATGTCTGTGCTTGTGTCTGTGTGTGTGTTCTCCTCCAGGGAACGAGGATGCTGTTTTGACATACAATGTATTTTCTCTTCATAGAAAACTTCGACTTGTACAACAGATAAACAGGGATAACATAAAAAAGGTTTGGGAAACCGGATGACTTGCCTCATCTGTCAGGAAAATGTACATAATTAACATAATTGTGTAAAAGGAATATTACCTGTAGAGTACCTTTTGACCAATTTTTCAGTTCGTCTTGTTCTTTATTTCTTGTTCTGCTCCCAAAAGCATGCTAGAATAAAAAAAATATTCTGTTTGGCAAACTACTCTGAATATGTGTAAAGACCGTAATTATTGTTGTTGATGAAAAATTCGTTCTAGTCATGATTTGAATTCAATTTTGAACAATAATAATGCTGACTGTACACATATGGCTGTTCTAGACTTGAAATTTTATGAAAGTTTATAATCCCCATGTCACTTCTCCCGCCCCTTTCCAGAGGTGCTCATGAATACAGCCTGTAAGTTTTGATGATTATTTTTCACAAATGTTGTTTTGATGCTACAGTTACTTTTTTTTCTACCCTCTAGAGCGTGATTAGATCCGTAGTATTAAACTTGTCATTTCAGCCTGTACATGTGAAGATGTATTAGTAATGTTGACGAGTGAATTCTGGTCCGGAGCAGAATTCAAATGTAAACAATTACCGTGCATTCTACATGTATAGAGTTACTTTGCAAAGAAGCTATATATGCTTGCGACATGTTTTGGGGAATAGATCAAATGACCATACGGTTGACATGTAGTAAATAATTCTGGGTAGAAAACGATATTGTCAAACTCTTCTCCCACATAGCAGTGGTTCAACGTGGGGCACACAAGCACTAGAAACTTAGAGAGTTTTCATCTACTATAGGGCGGGCCGGAATTCGGACAGGGTCACATTCAGAAAACCTGCCGGGGAGTTAAATTCGCAAATATATTTTTAAAGTGAAACAAATGCTCGATATCCAAGTTCACCTGTTAAAGAGAGACAGGGGCACGTATTATGAAATAAGAGCTGCCAATAAAATATAAACTGCACTTAATAGGGCTGAGAACTTTATTTTCAAAAATGTTACTTGAATTAAGTTGTTGGTACTCTTTTTCTTATAGACTACATGCATTAAAGGAATACTTCTATATGATAAAGTTAAGTGGAAATTGCATTAAAGTTTTAAAGTATTCTGATAAAGGTCATACAAGTGAGATATTATTGATATGGACTGTGACCTGCCTGTGAAAGGTCACTGTTTTGTGTGCATGACAATTGGGAGGTGCTCATTTTATTGAAAACAGTAAAACACTTTCTGGTCGCTATTTTTCGTGCAACGTTATTTTGAAAAAACACCATCCCCCGTAATTTCTATCAAGTCCCTAAATAAAGTCTGTCATAATCTACAACGTATAATTTAAATATTGCAGCTATGATGATGAGGTGCATCTAGATATTGTGCACGAAATAACAAGAAACTTTCACAGGCGCAGTTCCGACGATTGTTTCCCTTTAAGATTGGCAATAACTTTTCAAGTCAATTAGGGTCTAACCTGGTGTTCACAAGGCAGCGAATATCAGCCTTTACTTTTTCCCCGCACCTAAATTATCTTCCAACATACTAAATAATAATTTAATATCTCATAGTAGAGAGCTAGGCAACATGTCGCATTTTTTTGTGTTTGTTTTAAGGCGGGGATTCCTGCAATCGCGCACTCTGGATATAATACTGCTATACAGAAAGTAGCTTTACATATTTATTGACAATTGAATAAAAAGAAATATCTCCCATACCAGAGATTTTTTGTTCTGATCCCTAAAGGGAATATTATTGACTTCCAATACCAACATAAACTGTATATGAATATATAAACAACTGAATTGCAGTACAGACTCGTGTTGACTTTATAGAATATCAGCTTTTGACAAGAAGGTATATTTAACGCACTAAAGATATAGAAAATTATTATCAAAATTGCAGCTACTGTCCCTTTCTTTTGTTACCAACAAAAATAAATATAATTGCAACAACAGAGAGAGAAAACAATACCATGGTGAAGACAACAGAGTATCTTGAAAGGAGGAATGATAATCATGATTTCCAAACTATCGGTGTCTGATAAAAATGTAAATAATGATGGCAGATTGTAAAAGTGATTTATACAAAACAAAAATATCTGATAAAAATCTGATAGGCAGGTTTCAGTGAGCTGTTATGAGTAGAATTGGACATTGTTAGATACTTTTGAAAATTGCGCAACCAATAAATTTGCACACAACCCGAGTATTGCCTGGTAATTGCCTAATATAATGCAAATATGAAAATCTTTGCCGAGGCATAACACAGTTGCTTTTGTGCAAAGCGCCCCCAACGGATGTTTCAAAGTTTAGTTGAGAGGCATAGTTGAGAGGTCAAAAGTTTACATTATGTAACCAAAGTTTTGTAAATTCGTACTCGACACAGCCAGCCAGCTGTAGCCGCGGTTTTTGTGGAGTGACTGTGGTTTGACGCAATCTCAGATTTGAATTTTACGTCCGCCTGAAATATTTGTGTAGCAACATTTGTACTTCAAAGATGAAATCGGCAGAAATAATGAAGAAGCACTGTTTTTCGGATTCAGAGCCCTGTGAGAGAACAAACTGCAAATGCAATGGCGGCTGTGGCTCTGGAAGTGCATTCAACAACAACTGTGGCGTTCCACGAGCCTGTCAAGGTATGATATATATAGCTCTGTCGCTTGTGGTCAGGTACACCGTGGACGGCCCCTGTGACCCAGGAAAAATGTATTTTTTCAGTGTCAAAAGAGTTTGTTCGCTGTGTACCTCAAAACACAGGCACTAGACACGTCGCTTCGCGATCGGTGTACTGATTCATAGGAAACAGAAGAGCTCGAGCCTTTGATCGGGCAGATCCTTGATCGCGAAGCGACGTGTCTCGTGCTTGTGCCTCAGAACACTACAAGTACCAGATGTGAACTGAATGTGCTCACGTGGTTTACAACACGATGCTGAAGTTATTTTCGTATTCGTTTTCGTATTCGTTTTCGTATTCGTATTCGTATTCGTATTGGAGTCACTGACAAAATTTTTATTTTTAGTCCAAATTTCGTACGTATTATACAAAAGTTCTGTCTTTACAGAACTTAAAGTGCTTTTATATGACAATATATCAATACTTCAATATTTGAGAATGTAAGTTGAAAAAGATCCAATCTTTTTAGGCCCTAGATTGAAAGATATCGTTGCTATAATTAGAGGAGAGATTTTAAAAACAAACGGCCAGTACACAGGCACTCCTTAGCTGGGTAGTCTGTTGAATAGATCGATGTTCGGTTCGATCTATCGATCCCGTAGTCGATATGCGCGCCATTGTAACCAAAATACTCACTAGGTTACAGTGGCGGGCATACTGACCACGGGATCGATAGATCGAGCCGAAAATCGATCTATTTAGCAGACTACCAAGCTATTAGCGCCTGTGGGCCAGTAGTAGTCTTTGGAGGAAAGATTTTTTAAACAAACATCATTTTCGTATTCGTATTCGTATTCGTATTAACTTTATCACAACAACCAACTTAAACATTCTGTTGACATCATTAGTATCGATAATGGAAATTTAGCTGACCCGCCCAATTTGACGAGTTGTAAACTTAAAAGGTAATTTTCTTGTTTTAAACTGATATCTCTGAGAAAGTGATCGTCATAACGACAATGAATGCAGGGCTCAACGTTATCGCATGCCCCTAAGTCGATGACATGCTATATTTAGACTGCTGTCGCAAAGAAATATCATCTCATATGATGTGGGAAAGCGTTATAAAAGAAAACGAGATGAATAAAATGGTATCATAGGCCTATGTCCTGATCGGTACATTTGTTTCCCTAATAAAGATTAAATTAATGTGTGAGCTGTTGTCAGAGTCTTTATTTCAGTACGGCCCATCTCTTTTTCTTTCCTTGCGTTTGCGTCAACTGTCATTGCCAGAACATGTTGATCAACTTGCGTTATGATAAGATACACTAGAATGCATGGAAATTAATTTGTATCGCGAAATATCGAGAAATACCTGTATTCCATGATAAATAGACTTCAGCTAGTCTAGTAGCTGTCGCAACTGGCTCGATCGGTTTCCGTCATTTGTTACTGTGCGATCCAGTTTTAGTGTTACGCAGTTTGCCCGCTCTACAACTCCGTTCTGCAGGTCACTCCGAAAACTTTCAGCAGTACTATTTTGGGGGACCAATTAAGCCGCTAGCCGTAGAGAGCTCCTTTTTTCAACAAAAACTCCGAATAGAAATGCAGCAACTATCAACTTTCGATAGATATTTTGTAGGCAAGAGAACAAAACTCAAAGGTATATGCGCATTTATCCTAGCTGTGATATCGCAGCGGTACTTGTGGCGTGTATCGAACTCGCTCGGGTCATTGAGGTCATCGCCACAGTCCCATCCATGGTCTGTTCTCTACTACCTCCATGGTTCTACAAAATTGCAGTCGCTACCCGGCAGATTTGCCATTATCAGTCCGGGTTATGTCCATAGAGAGGATATTACGATTGACCAATCAGCGAACCTGCCGCCGCCAACGTCATGAATACTTAACCATGCAAACCTTGGCTCGTACATTGCAACGAGTTGGAACTTTTCGGCTTGATTTCGCCCTTTATTTTTATCACTGGGTAGTTTTTAGTTGTAGACGATACGCACAATGTTCAGTGCGGCCGAGATGGTGACCGACACAAGTGGTTAGTACATTGAAAATTACTTATTTGGATGAATTTCCTGGCCGGGTACGGCTCCTAGAAATCAGCATTTGACCCTTGTAAATCTACAGTAAGTTATTTGTCGCCAAATATCGCCTATTTTGGGTCAAATTTCAATTTAACCTTGCCATCTGCAGTATGCAGAATTTTTCAAGCTTTACAAAGATGGGTCAACTGTTTTAGTCGGTCATCGGAGCACGATGGAGCACGATTTTTCCGATCACCATGCGTTTCCGGTACGATTGACCCTTCGCTCAGAAAAACGCGCGCCGGATCAATCGCCGAGAAGTTAACCAAAAGCTGGAAAAGAGAACGAAAAACGTCCAATAACTCTTTGTCGAATATGGTCAAGGGTAAAGAAACTCAGAAAACTATTCCTGAAGAAATCTTACAATTTTTAACACGGTAGAACGTCGCCAATCGACTGGAGCTAAGATACTTCCGGGTAGCCAACAGTCTCACTCGATCGTGGATCTGTCAGGTTATATCGCGATCTGAACAAAGTGAACCAACGTAACCTTTGACCCTTGTTACATATACAGTACGTGATTGGTTCTTGCCTTAATTTCATTACATATACGGTACGCCATTGGCTCTTAATCTTCCCAACTATCCTCTATATGGACATAACCCGGACTGATGATATTTCAACAAAGTTGCTTGCTATTTAGATCTAGCTGAAAACAAAAACCTTTATGAAACAGGATAATCCAGTCCAAGCTTGATGAAATCGATGCTTTGATCTGCTTTCCAAAGGACGATTTCCGGAAATGGTCTAGCCGGTCACATGCCACTATTATTAACGCAAATATTCATTACGCACGTGAACGCATGAAACATGTTGCAGTTACTGGTTTCTTGTTTTCCCTTGTCAGCTATATTTTGATGACATTTTATGCTGGGATTATGATTGGTTCATTTGAATGATGTGACAGCACTAAAACTGCTTCTGATACTTGATTGGATTGTAGTAAAATTTATCATTAAATTCATGGGATATTTTGACAGATCATTCAAGATAACATCAGCAGACACATTGGCAGCGCTGTGCAGAGGAGAGAACGCGCTCAAACCTTCGAGTAACTCCGCTCAACGGCTATGCTTATTCAATGCGTATTTGGGGTCGTGGCCTTTCAGGACAATGCTCCGTGAACACTGAGCGAATATATGTTGTATTTGATCACGTATACGGTATGGAGAAATGTCTTGAAAAAAATTCAGTCGCAATCTCATAAAATTTGGTCACCTATGCGACTGAAAATGGTCGCTACTTTGAGCCCTCATTGAATGTAATACATGAATTATCGGTCGGTCCGGTTTTTATGTATAATATTGCTCACATCTTTACTCTGAAAGATAAACTACCTATTGTCATTGATTTATGTTACTTTCTCCCCTGTAGCAGCACGTACAACTTAGTCGTAACTTGCAATTTTGTAATTTTTTGCCTTACCGCACTCCCTGAGTTATGTAAAGTATTGTATTGTATTGTTATTATAATTTATTTCAGGTCTACGTAGAGCCATATCAAAATCAAGTAAATACTTGAAATACAAATTGTAAATGGATATGATCATTCTAAAGTGAGTCCAAAAGGATGACCGGATATAACAATTTTCACATTTTTTTATTCAGATGGTTGTCCTAGACAAGTCCCCCGTTCATCATAGCTTTCAACAGTCACCCGTTTTGCAGCGCCTCACAAAAATCTGCCCTCCCCGCAAAACAATGGTACAGTCCAGGGCAGCTAGCGCTTCTAGATCCTTTGCATCCGCTCTCACGAGTCCCATTCATTACTTGGCACTGACCACCTGATTTCGGGGTGCATCCAGCTGCCCGGTCAAGAGACATTGGCAGGCGAAGATGCTGCCTTACCAGATCCCAACCGATTTTAAGTATTTTTTTTCAAATAAAATGAAGTGAACAAAATTCTTTAAAATCTACAAATGCAAATTTATGTAAATTTAACCAAATTTGGCAGATGAAATTACGAATCAAATTATCACAATATTTAAACCTCAGTAAATATCGTATATTGCACGTTTCATACCTGAAACCTGGACTAAAAATAACAATTTCTGTCAGTGACTCCAATACGAATACGAATACGAATACGAAAACGAATACGAAAACGAATACGAAAATAACTTCAGCATCGTGTTTACAACAGGTTCATTACATATAGTAGTATACTTCACAGATCAGATCACTATATGTAGCAGCTAGGTTTCATTTACTTTCGCACATAGCTCTGCGTGGCAGGGCTGTAGTTACCTACGTTATGCGTAGGCCGTATACGCCGGTGACACACAGCCCTGCCATGCAGCTAGAGCTATCACTCATTACAAAACTTCATTCAATATGCAAATGAGCTGTTTATCAGCTAAAAGCTTCATTGGACAATTCGATATCTATCAGATAAACATCTGCAGCTCGTTTTTTGCTCACTCACATGAGCATATGTTGCAGCGATGTCTGTCTGTCTGTCTGTCTGTCTGTCTGTCTGTCTGTCTGTCTGTCTGTTGGTCCGATATCTCAAAAACGGGTGATCAGATCAGAATCAAATCTGGTACATAGATTCAGTTAGCAAATGGCAAAAACTGATTAGTTTTTGGTGGGTGTGGCTTGCTTACTTTTTGCTCATTTGCATAATTAATGATTTTAGAAAAAACGGCTTTACATTGAGAACGACTGCACACAATTTGTTGAGTCTCACTACAAATGTCGATCACACCAAGATATATTAGCAGTGGGAACCATTAAGGGGTGACATGAAAGATATTTGCTAATTTGCATATTAATGAACTTTCCTAAATTAGGGATATATATCTGATTTGACTTGATCAAAAGTGACCAAACTTGGTATGGATATTGAAGATACTATTATTAAACATTATTGAAAGTCATAAAAGCATTTTAACTTCAGCCAATTCCTAATTTGCTAATTAGGGATATATATCTTAATTGACTGGACCAAAGTTGATGAAACTTGCTACATATATTGAAGCTACTATGATACAATATTATTGAAAGTCATTACACATTTTTACTTCAGCCAATACCAAATTTGCATATTTAATGACCTTTCCTAAGTAGGGATATATATCTGAATTGACTTGATCAAAATTGATGAAACTTGCTATGTACAATAAAGACACTATGATGTAACATTATTGAAAGTCAAAATACATTTCTATTTCAGTCAATTCCTAATTAACATATTAAATGAATTTCCTTAATTAGGGATATATATCTGAATTGACTCGATCAAAATTGATGAAACTTGCTATCTGCATTAAAGACAATATAATACAATATTATTAAAAGTTATTTAGCATTTTCCCTTCAGCAAATTCCTAATTTGCATATTTAATGAACTTTCCTAATCAGTGATATAAACATGAATTGCCTTGACCAATGTTGATGAAACTTGTAATGTACTTTGAAGATATATGATGCAACATTATTGAAAGTCATTAAGCATTTTAACTTCAGCCAATTCCTCATTTGCATATTTAATAAACTTTGCTAATTAGGGATATATATCTGAATTGACTTGACCAATGTTGATGAAACTTGTCATGTACTTTGAAGATACTATTATACAACATTATTGAAAGTCATTAAGCATTTTAACTTCAGCCAATTCCTCATTTGCATATTTAATAAACTTTGCCAATTAGGGATATATATCTGAATTGACTTGACCAAAGTTGACAAAACTTGCTACATATATTGAAGATACTATTATACAACTTTATTGAAAATCATTAAGCGTTTTTACTTCATCCAATTCTTAATTAGCATATTTAAATAACTTTCTTAATTAGGGATATATATTTGAATTGATTAGACGAAAGTTGATGCAACTTGCTATATACATTAATGATACTATGATCATACAGTATCTGCAGCAGATTTCATCGAATTTGGTGCAGTTATATTGGAGTTACAAATTACAAAACTTCATTAAATTTGCAACCGAGCTATTATTAACTTGACACTGGCCAATACTATAGGGTTATTCACAAAATACGGCCCTGTATGGACGAGGGCTCAGTGAGTGACGTATTGGACGAGCTGAAGGCGAGTCCAATTCGTCACTCACTGAGCCCGAGTCCATACAGGGCCGTATTTTGTGTATAACCCTATTATTATACACCTCCCCCATTAATAGTCCGTATAAACTAATTCTATGGTAAATTTTGAGGGATGCGGCACGCGCGATATGAGTGGAACGCGCGCGATCTACTGCTCCGTAGTACAAGTCCCTTGCGTTGGCACGAAGCCAATTAATTTTCAGTGCAGTACAAGCAAACTTCGCTGAATGTTTTCAATTTAATAAGCTTTTTAAAATCAATTGCATTTAGACTAAGTTTTGTGTTTAGCGTGTTTTAAACCTTATACTATGAATACATTTTGGTAGAAGTTGTTATTATATCTATAACTCACCGTGAAATAGTTTGTTTACATCTGATAATCGCTAGGTCAAAGGTCAAACAGGCGCGTCGCGCGTCTCCCGTATTCGGGACTCCTCGTACTATACAAAATACGGAAAGTTATTGGACGGTCAAACTCCCATAGGTTACGGTAGTAGGTGTATAATACTTCTCAGTACAATTAGATATCTATCAGATCAATATTTGTAGCAGGTATCAAGGAGGTGGTGTAATTACCTTATATTGATGGCCCTAGTCAAGGTCATGGACAAGTGCAGAATTTATGAATGCCCACCCATTGGGGCGGGGAAATGTGGGGGATTTACTTGTTTTAAATAGTCGAGGGTTTTCCAGATTGTCTTGCCCAGGGAGTGAGGCATTTGACAAATTTCGTGACTAATTTCCAAATCGCCCACTATGCCCCAAGGTGGGGGAATGCGCCCACTATGCCCCAAGGTGGGGGGTTGGGGGTTGACATTGCTGGCCGTATAACCCTGCCACTCCCTGACTGTTTGTATCGATTTCCAAACCAAAAGACAACGGAGCGACCTAGACTAGGCTGCGTGTGTCTGACTTTAGGACTCAATCTAACCACATGAGGCCATACTGTAGCTCGAGGTTTTGCCAGGGTATTTTGGATGGATGGTACTAAATATATTACTGCAGCTACATGTAGTGAGGCCACACCCCTGGCACGCAGAGCTACATTGACACAGACATGATGCATGAGTAAAGAATAGTGGACATACCACTTGTTTGCGACCTTAAAGGGATTTTCTCAGGGACGCTAAAGTGATCGGTTTAGTGGACTTCATAAGTTACCAACAATTTTTCAAACAAAATTATTTTGTATCCACTAATCTCCGGTCTTGCCCTTACATGATACAGTGAAAGCAATAAGATGTCACTTTTATCACTTGAGAACAGGACAGTGTCATTGTGAATTCCAGAATTATATCAAATGTGTAGTGTAGTATTTTCATAATGGTTAGTCAATCCGACTCATCCAATAATTCACAGAACTATGTTAAAAAAGTTTTAATGTTTACATGATGTGATGAAAAAGTTTGCCCAAAGTATGTTGATATTGTGAACATTGACTTCACTGAGATTCCAGCAGTCTTTTTGAAACTGTTGTGCTGCAGCACATTGTTATGGTGCTTATATTTTCAGTGAATGTGACTTTATCTGACTATTTTTTCCTCGTTTTAGTTTGGGAATATCATAGATTGGCTGTTAATGTATGGCTTCTTAACCGTAACATTAAAACATTCTGTATTTCTTTCAGAGTGTTGTGCAACTTTCCAATCTCTCAAACAATTCAACAAAATGTATGAGCTAGTTAAACCATTAGAGACACTGACTGAAAGATGTGTCAACGATATCAAGACAATACATTATCAACGAAAGGTAAGGTTATGTTATATGCAGGGCAGATGTCAACTTTTGGTATAGTATGTATATGTGTTTGTTTGTTTTGTGTGTGTGTGTGTCTGTGTGTGGGTGTGCAGATCTGACACTAATGTGCCACATAGCAAACATGTCTTCATCATTTTGTTGTTCAACGTAATCTTATAATATGGCTGCTGTTTTCTCATGCTCTGATCTGCTGCATGTAAATAACTCAATAGCTTTTATTCCAACTTGACTATTAGTGTCACAATGTTTTGCGGTAAGTGTCAATAAGTCTGGTGTCAAATGAATTGCGTAAGAAAGGATTCACTAAATCCTTGAGAAAGTACAGCTGAACTGGTCTCATACCTAAATTTCACGCGTATTTGGAAATACAGGTATTTCCCACATGCATTTGGCGTACATACTACCGGTAGCTTATGAACTGTCATCAAGGTTTAATTTTTTTGCTTAGGATAAGGCTGATAATGACCAGCTCCTTCCAGAAATAGGCTGACTTTGCACTCTTTTAAGTTGATGTTGTGTACTTAGAACTGCTGAAGGCAAAATGTGCCCAAAAATGCATGTGTTTGCCACCATTGTATGAAGTATGAATGCCAGAATTGATTCATGTATTTCATAAATGTTTAGAAACAGCTTTGGGTGGTCAGTCAGCCAGGTGTGCAATGTCAAACTGATTGTCAGACATGTTCATGTCTTTTGCAGAGTTTTACTTTATATCGATCTCTGTGACCACCGATGGTTTTAATAGCCATGCTTTCATGTATGTTTGTATTGTACTGTAGAGTTGCATATTGCTTTCACGACTTTGACTTTGTTACATGTTTACCTGTACTTTGTTCATAGTCTGTGCCTTGCTGTGCTGTACTGCCTTTGGTGTGTTCAGTAACTATGTATGTGACCTTTCACCTATAATTTTTGGATTAATATGGTATAATGGGCGGCTAAGCACTGTGCTCTTAAATCCAATAGAAAATCCATGAAAAATGTCTCCATTTTGTCCAATATTACGTGAAGTCATTATAGTAATATCAAAAGCCTACATCTCTCTTGTTTCTACCTTACTCTACTGAACTGTTTTATATTAATCTTTCTACTAACAGATGCATCAATAATTGTACAGAGCATTATGCAACATTGCTTTATAACATTGGAATATGGCGTGTCCAACCGAGACAACAGCAACGAAGACCTGAATCCATTGTATGAGGGCAATCATGTTGAACACGGAACTACATTACACAAAGATTCCTTCCATTTGATGGAGTGCCATTCTCATAATGGGGACAGCTATGAAAGTGAAATCAGCACTGAGTGTTGTGGAAATCATGTGAAGGAGAGCAATGATAAAGCACATAGCTTGAATCACTCAAGGGCACAAGTAATGGAATATGGAGAAAGTGTGGAGACCTACAGACACAACATGTATCTGAAGGGGCTTACAGTGATTAATTCTGATCTCACGCCATTCCAACACAGTGAGTGCGGTAAAGCATTAATTGAGAATGGCAATCTTGAGGCCCATGTGATGACCAACTCAAATATCAGCCCACATGAGAGCAAAGAGTGTGGTAAAACATTTAAAACAAAACAGGGACTTATTGGGCATATGTTGATCCATTCTAGTATCAGACAACATGAATGTAAAGAGTGTGGTCAAACATTTACAGAGAAGGGCAATCTTGTAAGTCACATGCTGATCCATTCAGAGATCAGACCCCATAAATGCACAGAGTGTGGTAAAACTTTTAAAACGAAGGCGCATGTACTCAACCATATGTTGATCCATTCTGATGTCAGACCACATGAATGTAAAGAGTGTGGTAAAACATTCACAGAGAAGGAAAGTCTCAAAAGGCATATGTTGATCCATTCTGGTGTCAAACCACATGAATGTAAAGAGTGTGGTAAAACATTCACAATTAGTACAGTCTTAAAAGCATATATTGATCCATTCTGGTGTCAGACCACATGAATGTACAGAGTGTGGTAAGAAATTCACAGAGAAGGGCGGTCTTAAAAGCCACATGCTGATCCATTCAGAGATCAGACCCCATAAATGCAGAGAGTGTGGTAAAACATTCACAGAGAAGGGCGGTCTTAAAAGGCATATGTTGATTCATTCTAATGTCAGACCACATGAATGTAAAGAGTGTGGTAAAACATTCAAACGTAGGTGCAATCTTAAAAGGCATATGTTGATCCATTCTGGTGTCAGACCACATGAATGTACAGAGTGTGGTAAAACATTCACAGAGAAGGGCAGTCTTAACAGGCATATATTGATCCATTCTGGTGTCAGACCACATGAATGTAAAGAGTGTGGTAAGACATTCACAGAGAAGGGCAGTCTTAAAAGCCATGTGTTGCTCCTTTTCAGTGTCAGACCCCATAAATGCAGAGAGTGTGGTAAAACATTCACAGAGCAGGGCGGTCTTAAAAGGCATATGTTGATTCATTCTGATGTCAGACCACATGAATGTATAGAGTGTGGTAAAACATTCACAATTAGGTGCAGTCTTAAAAGGCATATGATGATCCATTCTGATGTCAGATCACATGAGTGCACAGAATGTGATAAAACATTTAAAAGAAAGGCAGTCGTACCCGACCATATATTGATCAATTCTGGTGTCAGACCACATGAATGTAAAGAGTGTGGTAAGAAATTCACAGAGAAGGGCGGTCTTAAAAGCCACATGCTGATCCATTCAGAGATCAGACCCCATAAATGCAGAGAGTGTGGTAAAACATTCACAGAGAAGGGCAATCTTAAAAGGCATATGTTGATCCATTCTGATGTCAGACCATATGAATGTAAAGAGTGTGGTAAAACATTCACAATTAGGTGCAGTCTTAAAAGGCATATGTTGATCCATTCTGGTGTCAGACCACATGAATGTACAGAGTGTGGTCAAACATTCAAAGAGAAGAGCAGTCTTGAAAGTCACATGCTGATCCATTCAGAGATCAGACGCCATAATGCACAGAGTGCGGTAAAACATTTAAAAGGAAGGCCCATGTACTCAACCATATGTTGATCCATTCTGGTGTCAGACCACATGAATGTAAAGAGTGTGGTAAGAAATTCACAGAGAAGGGCGGTCTTAAAAGGCATATGTTGATTCATTCTAATGTCAGACCACATGAATGTAAAGAGTGTGTAAAACATTCAAACGGAAGTACAAACTTAAAGGGCATATGTTGCTCCATATCAGTGTCAGACAGCATGAATGAACAGTGTGTGGTAAAACATTCACAGAGAAGGGCAGTCTTGAAAGGCCAATGTTAATCCATTCTAGTGTCAGACAGCATGAATTTAACGAGTGTAGTCAAACATTCAGAAAGGAGGGCAATCTTAAAAGGCACATGCTGACTGACATTCAAAGATCAGAACCCGTGAGGTAAAACATTCGTAAGGAAGGACATAGGTACATTGTTGATCCATTCTGGTGTCAGACCTCATGAATGTACAGAGTCTGGTAAAACATTCACACGGAAGCGAACTGCCTTAGATGACACAAGGTAATCCATTCTGGTGTCAGACAGCATTAATGTATAGAGTGTAGTCAAACATTCACAGAGAAGGACAGTCTTGAAATTAACATGCTGATCCATTCAGAGATCAGATGCCATAAATGCAGAGAGTGCAGTAAAACATTTAAACCCATGTACTCAACCATATGTTGATCCATTCTAGTGTCAGACCACATGAATGTAAAGAGTGTGGTCAAACGTGCACATTCAGGTTTGTTTTTGAAAGGCATTTGTTAACCCTCACAAAGATCACGTGAACGCAAAGGCTCGCTTATTTTACTGGATAAACACAAAGAGCATGGTGAAACTTTATCTAAAAAATGATTCTATCAGACATATATTGATTAAATCTCATGTCAGATCATACCATTGCAAGAAGTGTCATACACCATTCAAACAAGATGGTGATCTTAGGAGACATACATTGACCATTCAAGTATAGGACCTCATGAATGCAAAGGATGATGTAGGAATACATGCATGCAAAAGTTTTACTAGTAAAATATCAATGTATGAAAGCAGGTTAAAAAGATCCATTAGAGAACAATCTTAGGGCACATTAATCAGTCCAGTAACATATTAGACTGGAAGATCATCGCTCGAGGGTACTTTCTGTGTTCCCCCTTATTAGAGGAGGGGAGTGGAGGGAGCGTCCTTGAGTGACGGATCTTTTAGTCCAATATCATGTCAGACCTTACGAATGCAGAGGGTGGGACTGAGGAGAGATATTAAGATACACATTTTCATCTTGTTAAATATAAGGCTCTGCTTAAAGAGTATAGGGGAAATCATCCTGATAATACAACCATCTTGATATACCTAGATGTATGCAATTGAATATGTGACCTTGTGAAACGAAATAGAACATATGAATTTAGGCATTCAATGTCTAGATTCCCAATACGTTCCTGACTGTATCTTCAGAATATTGTTATCTTATGAGGAATGTGTCATCATGGTGTTACACTCATAAAAGTAATGTAAGAGTTAATTTTTATTTACAAATACTGTCACAAGTTTTTTTAGAGAATATGGCTTACAATAGCTAGCTTCATCTCTGTGAAATAACACCAAAGCTTTAAAATGAATTGGCTCCGCTGTATTTTTAAACAACACTGCCATGAAGAATATTTTCCGTATACTGGTGTCAGTACCAGTCAGTATTACTGATACATTAAGTCATCGCTGATGACAGTCCCCACTGGATTATGGTGTTTGAATAACTGTGTTTGAATTACATATTGCTTGGTAGCTTTATTACAGGGGAGCTGTTAAATGTTGGGAAATATACGATCCAATATGGCCGCCCGGTGGCCATATTAGATATTATTATGAAATAAATCAATGTGCACATATATGCAATAGTACTTTATCTTTGTACCAACATTGAACGAAATGGGTTAAGGGATAGTATTTGGTTCAAAAACATGAAAAATTTGCAATTAAATGGCCGCGCCCGGCGGCCATATTGGATTTTCGTATCATGAAATAAATTGACTTTCATATGTATGTCACAGAACTTTATCCTAGCACACATTTAAAAAAATCGGCGCAGGGGTGACAGAGAAATGGCTACTGACGGAGGATGCACAGATGGACGGACAGACGGTTAGTCCCCGCCGGACACCGTCCGTGGGGACTAAAAGTCACAGTAGCCCTTACGAGGGCGCTGTTAGAATAAATTGTTTGAAAAATATTTTGCCAAGTGTTTCTATGTGACAAGTCAGTCATTGTATGGTTGATGTGTTAACACTGAGAGGGGTAATTTTGCTGACTGTAACCAGGCCATAACATGATATATTCAAGTCATTAACTTATAGATTATTTTTCGAGCGTTATGTGAAATGGAGGTCAAAGATCATCTTTGTCTCATGACATTTTAATGAGAAGCTTTGCTCCCATACTGATCCCTATCCAACAAAAATCAGACTTCTGTTTGTGTGGCTTATACGTATTCTGAAGTTGTATTTGGATTTCTCGGCATTAATACCAAAGCTGCAAGGCTTTCCAACTACCTGAGGCAAATGCCGTAGATGTCGACAGCTGGATGTCAACTTTGTGATGCTGCACATTTCTTTCCCAGTTCGCGTTTGTTATGTCATTTACAGAAAAAAATCTCAACAAAAAGAACACGAATAATGGCAGTGAACGGTGCACATGCGCACTCGGGGGGGGGGGGCACTCGGGGGGGGGGGGCGTAGAGAGCAGTGAGCGACGGATCTTTCAGTCTACACTATATCGCATGTCCCATATACAAGCATTGATCTCTCTTTTACATCCTAGTCGACCGATATTATCACATGTGCATGTGGAGATTGCTATCAGCTTAAGACAGCAGTAATATTCCTTTCATTCAGATTAATTTAGGAAAAATTGAAACGCTCCAGGGATAACGATGTATCAATTTCTTTTCCTTTCATTTATTCACCCCGTCCCCCCTCTTTTGACTGTTGTTTAATTTACTTTATTCCTTGACTGACAAATGACAGGGATACAGTGTGTATGTACTTGGCAATAACAGAAAGAAGAAATTAATACTTTTTTCTGAAATAGTAAACAACTTCTGTAATCAGAACGTCCGTCGTCATCAATAAAATAGACAGGTCATTTATTTGATGAAAAAAAGTGGAACAGACAGCTGTATGATCCCACAAAGGTTTGAGGTATGGGTACCTCATGCGTGCTCATGTCGTTTATTTATCAAAAACTGCCAACAGGGTAGAATTCCAGGAAGTTATTTAGGCAATCAGATGTGTTTGATGGAGGCGATGCAAGTAGTCATTGTGCGTGTGGTTGTGGGGGGTGTGTGTGGGGGGGGGGGGAGGTTACAGTGAGTGTGTGTGTGTGTGTGTGTGTATGTTCGTTCATTCAGTCACGTGGTGTCTTATTGGAAGATTGATACAAAGCTGCAAACTGACTTTTGAATGTATTTTAATGTATAATTGGCCACACAAGCTCACAGACACAGACAGGCATACAGACAGACAGACACGCACATACAAGCATATATATATGTGTGTGTGTGTGTGTGTGTCTGTGTGTCTGTGTGTGTATCTATGTCGTGCTTGTGTCTGTGTGTGTGTTCTCCTCCAGGGAACGAGGATGCTGTTTTGACATACAATGTATTTTCTCTTCGTAGAAAACTTCGGCTTGTACAACAGATAAACAGGGATAACATTAAAAAGGTTTGGGAAACCGGATGACTTTGCCTCATCTGTCAGGAAAATGTACATAATTAACATAATTGTGTAAAAGGAATATTACCTGTAGAGTACCTTTTGACCAATTTTTCAGTTCGTCTTGTTCTTTATTTCTTGGTCTGCTCCCAAAAGCATGCTAGAATAAAAAAAATATTCTGTTTGGCAAAATACTCTGTATATGTGTAAAGACCGTAATTATTGTTGTTGATGAAAAATTCGTTCTAGTCATGATTTGAATTCAATTTTGAACAATAATAATGCTGACTATACACATATGGCTGTTCTAGACTTGAAATTTTATGAAAGTTTATAATCCCCATGTCACTTCTCCCGCCCCTTTCCAGAGATGCTCATGAATACAGCCTGTAAGTTTTGATGATTATTTTTCACAAATGTTGTTTTGATGTCGACTACAGTTACTTTCTTCTACCCTTTAGAGCGTGATGAGATCGGTAGTATTAAACTTGTCATTTCAGCCTGTACATGTGAAGACTGTATTAGTAATGTTGACGAGTGAATTCTGGTCCGGAGCAGAATTCAAATGTAAACAATAACAGTGCATTCTACATGTATAGAGTTACTTTGCAAAGAAGCTATATATGCTTGCGACATATTTTGGGGAATAGATCAAATGAGCATACGGTTGACATGTATCAAATAATTCTGGGTAGAAAACGATGTTGTCAAACTCTTCTCCCACATACCAGTGGTTCAACGTGGGGCACTCAAGCACTAGAAACTTAGGCCGCGTTCAAAAAAGTGGTGAGGGGGGGGGGGGGGCTGGAGGAATTCAGGGGGGGATTCGAAAATTTTTGGGGTAGTCGAGGGGGGCACTTGAAAGTTTTGCTCTCCCTATAGGGGGGGACCTGAAAATATTTTGACTCCCAACATTTTGATGTCGTCCAATGGTTCTGATGTTAGTAATAATTAAACAAAATCTAGAACCGTTTTGACATATTTTATGTCTTTAATCTCGAAAAAATCTAAAAATGTATGAATGCCATTAAATTTTCGTAAAACAAGTTGGCCTTTTAATGGGGCAGGAGCTGCAACTGTAGATAATATTTCAATATTTCTATGCAATGTATCAAACACACTTTCTTGGTGTCTCTCTACAGCATGCTGAAAAACACAATATTCAGTTTGTCAACAAAGCCCGTTTGTCTAAATATTGGTGATAATTGAATGATACAAATGCACGGTACACGTAGGCTGTGTTGGCAAGCTGAATACTGGATAGCTCAACATTCTGTAGGGAATAAAACAAGAACACAATTGTATAAACTGAACAAAAATATTGTCAAAATAAAAAGTTAATACAACTACTGCCCTGCTACTACATACTGGCAGTGACAGTGATACATGTAGCTCTGACTCTGATGAAGTTTGAGAAGAGTTTCGGTCATAGGACACTGACACACACATCTACTTGTACACAAAATCCAGCCAGAGAGCAACACATAGAAGACTAGGGGACTAACAGTTACCATGGATTTTTGAATTCTGGCATATGAGAACAATCAAATATTAGAGAAAAAAGATGGGTCACCATAATTGATCTTATACAAATATACGATGAAAAGTCAGTTTTTCTAAAATCACTTAAAATCAATATATAAAACCATTCATTTCAAGTTCATGCAGTGAATGAAATTTTCACACATCTCATTGTACCAATAACACAAAAGTAAAACTTTGAACATTAAATACTCTAATTAAATGGAAAAATGTGTGATTAAATGGAATCTTTATTTTTTATCAAATTTGCCATTATTACACCCAAAATTTCTGAGATTAAAACATTAATTTCATGGAATATTTTAACCTTCCAGTATTGTCAATTTTGTAAAACATTTATAAGTGGCATCTAAGTTGTATATGTCTTGTACTTTTGAAAAAAAAATTTTGGTAGCTCACTGTGTGCTCATTTTTTCACAATTTGGTTAAACGTAGCTAGGAATACACATTTTCATACTCTCTCATGATTGTCATTTTGTGTGCTTTTCAGCTGGTGCCATTGAACTGGCCAGAGTTGGATAAACTCAAGTCGGCTTAGACTGAGAAATTCAAAAAGTTCACTGATGCATTTAAAAATGAATCAATTTAAGAACTTGCCCTAGGTATATGGCTCTACAACCTGCTGATAAGAGATAGTGTTGAACATTTGCGTGCAGAACGACACATTACATGTTTTTTTTACTCTGCGTGCATTCCTAATAAATATGCGGCTATATGGTAATTTGGGGGGGACTTGAAAATTTTTGAGGGTATTGAGGGGGGGACTTGAAAATTTTTGAGGGTATTGAGGGGGGATCTGAAAAAAATAAGATTTCAATCGCGATTCCTCCAGCCCCCCCCCCCCACTATTTTTTTTTGAACGCGGCCTTATTTAGAGAGTTTTCATCTACTATAGGGCGGGCCGGAATTCGGACAGGGTCACATTCAGAAAACCTGCCGGGGAGTTAAATTCGCAAATATATTTTTAAAGCGAACACAAATGCTCGATATCCAAGTTCACCTGTTAAAGAGAGACAGGGGCACGTATTATGAAATAAGAGCTGCCAATAAAATATAAACATTTAATACGGCTTAGAAATTTTATTTTCAAAATGTTACTTGAAGTTGTAGGTACTCTTTTTCTTAAAGACTACTTCTATATGATAAGATATAAAACTACTTCTATATGATAAAGATAGTGGAAATTGCATTAAAGTTTTAAAGTATTCTGATAAAGGTCACACAAGTGAGATATTATTGATATGGACTGTAACCCGCCTGTGAAAGGTCACTGTTTTTTGTGCATGACAATTTGGGAGGTTGCTAATTTTATTGAAAACACTTTCTGGTCGCTATTTTTCGTGCAACGTTATTTTTTGAAAAAAAACACCATCCCCCGTTATTTCTATCAAGTCCCTAAATAAAGTCTGTCATATTCTACAACGTATAATTTAAATGTTGCAGCTATGATGATGAGGTGCATCTAGATATTGTGCACGAAATACATTGTTTGTTAACAAGAAACTTTCACAGACGCAGTTCCGACGATTTTTTCCCTTTAAGATTGGCAATAACTTTTCAAGTCAATTAGGGTCTAACCTGGTGTTCACAAGGCAGCGAATATCAGCCTTTACTTTTTTCCCCGCACCTAAATTATCTTCCAAAATAGTAAATAATAATTTAATATTTCATAGTAGAGAGCTAGGCAACATGTCGCATTTTTTGTGTTTGTTTTAAGGCGGGGATTCCTGCAATCGTGCACTCTGGATATAATACTGCTATACAGAAAGTAGCTTTACATATTTATTGACAATTGAATAATAAGAAATATCGGCCTCCATACCAGGGATTTTTGTTCTAATCCCTAAAGGGAATATTATTGACTTCCAATACCAACATAAACTGTATATGAATATATAAACAACTGAATTGCAGTACAGACTCGTGTTGACTTTATAGAATATCAGCTTTTGACAAGAAGGTATATTAACGCACTAAAGATATAGAAAATTATTATCAAATTGCAGCTACTGTGCCTTTCTTTTGTTTACTACTATAGTAAAAAGAATTCAGGTTGACCTATTTACGCCCGGATCTTTTTTTCACCCCGTTCTCCAAGCACAGATCATAAAGAAACCCTGTTTTGTGGCCACACGTTTTCTTCTCATTCAGGAACATGGCGGTACAGAAATATGTTGATAAAAATTCATAATTTTGATAAAAATTGCGATTTTTCAAAATCTCTCGCAAAATCCCGTGTACTCTCGCTTACCCTAACAATTGACGGTGCCCCCGCGCGAGAAATTATAATAAAGGCAAATATAAACAACACAATCGCATTTAATGAGGTACTTTTGCTAAGTTTCTTGCGGATTATTCTGACATTCACCTGGTTGTAATTTGTTTGCTTAAATTATCTCCGTATTTGCGATTAATAATTATAATATCCCGTCTTCGGTGGGGGGCTCGCGACCGACTTATTGTTTGTAAGTGCGCCCGACCGCTATACGTGACCCCCGTCGCTTACCCTATGTTCTAACGGAACAAATTCAGAACAAACGAAAACCGCTAATTTCAAGTATCTTTACGCGTATAATGTCCCGAAACATGTTAATTTACTCCAGCCATACCTTTGTTTACTCGTCCCGTCTTTAAAATTGTGAATGGGTGTGAATTAGCGACATTAAACGAACACTAATGACAAGCCGGAGTCGCACCCCCGACCATGTTTTGCCTGTGCTGACAAACATGAACCTGTGACCGAAACGGGATACACTCGTAAAAGAGGCATAGATTAGATCAATAGATAGGAATATGATAGGAGCCATGAGCTATTAAAGATTATAACCTTCAAACAACTGAACTATTCAAAACTTCCAATTTTTAAAAAGATATTTCGATTTCGCGCGCGTCGCCCAGTCGCTCGCCCAGCAGACGTACAATGAGGTCAACGAACTCCTATGTATATGTTACAAGCCGATGAATGGCGCGCCGTATCTCCTGGCCTTGGAAAACGTAATATGTGCATATCGCGCAAAGTCAGGAGTTTGTGAAAGGATGTTTGGAAATTAATGTCAGAAAGATAAAGTTTTACAATGAGTAGGGATGTAGTGTATTTCTTTTCAAGTATAGCTGTCAAATTGCCGTGATTAAACACTCCAGTCCGGCCGGGCTGACACCGGGATGGAGTGGCGGCGGAGGTCGATCGATCATCACACGAAAGGACGTGAAAATGTTCTGATGTGACGTAGTCCGTCCCTTGGTTTATTCTCAGTGCATGGAGCCTAAGCTTATTATTTGCGCGATTGGAAATGTGTGATTTACAAAATGTCCGCAAAAAAAGTAATGCGAGATATTAATGGTAAGGAAATTTTACATGGTATGATCTATGAACGCCAACGCCGGTCTCTGGGTAAATATTGTCGAGGCCGGGTGATCGTACTCAAACATCCCCGGGCCCGGGCTCTCGCTTTGTTCAAAGTTGCGACTTGGCATCAATGAATGACTTTCCTTCAGGATGTCTATAAATAAATCCAAACTATCATTGGATGATATTTTTAAAATAAAGCCCTCCCATATCCCTCGGTTGATTGTCTTCTCTAAAACTTGGGCAATGATTGGTCCTTTCCGAATATTGTTTCAATTTTATACCACGTGGGGGGGGGGGGGGTTCATCAAGAACAAGGTCTGTGTGTGGTTCACAAATTGTAACTTTCGTCTCACAAGATTGTCAATCAACAGTTTGGCGTCCCATAACGTTTCGTCGCCGCACTCCAGGGTGAAAAAGAATCACTTTGCGAGCAGTAACACCGCACATCGAGTCAGAAAATCCTATCGAAAGTACTGAATCTTTTTTTTTTACTCAACAATCCGAATTTATTCTATTTCTGTAAATTAGAGACAAAATACACAGCAATCATGGGCCTTAATGGCGTACATCATGTAGCCTAATCATGTCATGGTCTCCAAGCAAATTCTGTAAAACGGTTTTAATATCGTTTTATATCATCATGAGAGAAAATGCCGAGAGAGTTTGACCGGTTGACCTCGCTGTTAATTTTATGCAGGAAATTACAATAACAATGCTTGGTCGAATGACGCAGTGCCTTGAGGGTGGGATCACCAGTGGTATATGGGGAGGAGTACCTTCCCGATGGTGATAAGTGGTGCAGATTACCGTCGCCTAGGTGACTGGCGTATACGCGTGCCAAAAGACACCTATGGTTGATTTCCTGTTGACCAGTCGGATGGCAGAGTTGCAAATACCTGGACTGAACCATTTGGTTTTTTGTGGGTGTCGGTGGTACTTTGACAATATAAGTAAAAATGCACATATATTGAGTTTATTGTCTTGTTTATGAGCGGCCAGTATTTTCCAACAGCATAAATTATGTGCATTTGCCCTTGAAGGAATAAATAATTTTCGAATAAAACATCGCGAATGTAACTACATTCCTTAAGCTCGACGTACACTTTAAGTGCCCCAAAGAACCATGAAATCGCCCGACTTTCGATTGAAGAGATGAGTTTTGCAAACCGCGTATACAGAAAAATGGCAGATGACTTTATTTTTAGAATCATAGACAGTATAGCGAGATGTAAAAAATGTGAAACAGGCTCCCACCTAACTATCCTAAATGTTTTTGTGTCGAGTTTGTGTTTGATTCGTTTCGAAAATGTGTTCCTACATTCTTATCCGATTGTTTGTGTTAATGAAATGTTTGTTTCGCTTTGGATATTTGTAGAGAAGTTTGGATTAGTGTGTACGGTAATGTTTTGTTTGTGTGGGGAAAGCTTATGGCGAGACGCAGCCGGACCTATGTTGTTACAAAAGTTGATAGAGTCGCCCTTTGACGCTTGCGTTTCGATAGAGTCGCCCTTTGACGCTTGCGTTTCGAAACCCGAGTGTGGTTTCTCATCAGTCGCAGTGTAGATTCTTTCCTTAGTTTGTGTTTGTGAAAATTTATTTTAATGCATCTTAGTGGTCTTGCTTTCCGATTAGCGAGGCAAATATATTAATTTTGGTCACGTTGTGAGTCCGTTTGGTGGTTCGGTTTGTTTGTTCTATATTTCTTTACTTCGGTAATTTTGTTTTGACTGGTGTGTCGTTTAGATTTTTGCGGAGGTTTGTGAATTTTTAGGCAATAAGTACCACTGCGGGGTACGGATTTTATGTTATTGGATCAAGATACTTACAAGTATCCTGGTTGATGTGCTTGTTCTCGTACATTTTAATTAATAGTTCATTTACTTTGTTTACTGTTTGTTCTGGCTTGTTGTGTATAATACTGAGTGTTACGTAATTGCCTTTCGCATTCGAGTACGTAATCGTTTGTGTTGACAATAACGAAAAACCGACCCTTGTCGAAGGGTTATTTTCCCAAAATTGTCCAATGTTTGCAAGCTGGTTTATCGCGATTCTTTTGGCACGCGACATGTTTTGTTTCCTTGTTTGAAAGGGTATCTCTAGAAGTGCGAGTTTAGCAGCTTCAGATAGCTTTCAAGTTTTTGTTTTTTTGTTGTTCGTGGAGTCCAATTTGACTTTTCTTTGAATTGGTGTTGTTGCGATTGTTTGTGTCTCACGATGTAGCGTAGTCACATTATACGACTTTATTTGTTGAAATCCTGAGGTGGTTTTATTCTGTTTGGTTTTGTTGGTGTCCGAATGAATTTTAAGGCTTTTGCCTAGTACTATTTTTCGGAGTTTCATAGTTTGAGCGATGATAGGTTGTTGTTGAATTTCATGTTGTTGTCGGCTTTTCTTTGGAAATAGCTGATTTATTTCATCCACGGCCATGTTTTCTGTTACATTACTGTGATTGTTTATTTTGTATTTAATGTTGTGTTTCAGTTGTTTGTTATGTGTACGATTTTTGTTATTTCTTTAAGTGTTTGTGTGTTCTATGTCATCTTATCGTATTTTTTGGTAGTTCCCTTTCAGGAGTATTTGGTGGCCCTGAAAAGGGCCGCTTGGTATGGGTTTTGTTAGCGCTTGGCGCTTTTGTTTTGGCGATAAGCCTAGCTTTTTATGCTTCTTTTCGCCGATTCGATGTGCTTGGTGAGTAGGTGTTTGCCGCCTTCTTGTCACTGTGTGTGCTTACATTGACAGTCTGCATAGCCCTTGAATGTGGTCTCGATTTTGATCAAACTTACAATTTAGGAGTATATATCAAAACTGATAAATGATTTATGTGATTACTGTAGCTATAGATAGGCTACATTCAGGACGGGCAGCGACGGGCAGTATTAGTAGGCAAAACAGGTGGTTTTCACCGTGGGCAGAACTCGGTGCAATGATACTGAACATTAATAGTAAGCCTTTCACCTTGAAGGTAATGCTGTAGGTGAAACAAGGACACACGATGGTACAAACAACACCACAAGTGAAACGTACACACAGAAATACACGCGTTCCTACGTTGTGCCCACCCGGGCCACGCGATTAAAATATGACTGATACTGCTGGATAGTGTTAATTGGGTCGGTAAACAGTCAATTAATAGTTTAATTGACTACCTGGGTGATTGGCAGGTCGTGTCCAACGACGCATATGCAAAGCAGGCCAAAAGACAAAAGCCCCCAAAGTTATTGACAGCTGGCCAGGGGTCACCATGAATACGTAATGAAGCTTCACTACGCAGAAACTGCGTAGTCAAGCCCTTCTTAAACGGTCAAAACCTCTCGGCATTTTCCGGCATGTTCAGGCGGGATAACAATTTAGTGAGATATGTTGTTGATAAAAATGACCCGCAAACTGACTTTACAATTTAAAAACTGAAAACTGTGAAAGTATGTGCATTTTTGGATATCTATGTTGTCGACGAATTTCATCATGTCAAGGCACTTCAGCAATTTTGGCTCTGACGCTTTGCTAGACCAATCATTTTGGTAGCGCACAAAGCTCTTACACAACATATTGAATTGGGAACTATTTCATTCAGGAGCATTCTGCGAAGCATCTTGTTACCAACGAAAATAAATATAATTGTTCAGGTTGTGTTGGATAAGGTGAATACATGGACAGTTCAGTGATTTTTGAGTGAAATGCGTTTAAAGAACATGCTTTTTTCACACACTAGCAGAAGAACCTGCAATCTGTCTTAATCGTAATCAGCAAAACAACAGAGAAACAAAACAATACCATGGTGGAGACAACAGAGAAAACAATACCATGGTGAAGACAACAGAGAAAACAATACCATGGTGGAGACAACAGAGTATCCTGAAAATAGGAATGATAATCATGCTTTCTAAACTATCGGTGTCTGATGAAAAATGTAAATAATGATGGATTGTAAGTGATTTACACAAAACAAAAACAAATTGATAAAAATCTGATAGGCAGGTTTCAGTGAGCTGTTATAAGTAGAATTGGACACTGTTAGATACTTTTGAAAATTGCGCAACCAATACATTTGCACACAACCCGAGTATTTCCTGGTAATTGCCTAATATAATGCAAATATGAAAATCTTATGCCGAGGCATAACACAGTTGCCTTTGTGCAAAGCGCCCCCAACGGAAGTTACAAAGTTTAGTTGACGATGCTGAAGTTAGACTCGGTTTCGGATTCGGTTTCGGATTCAGTTTCGGATTCGGTTTCGGATTCGAGTGACTGAAAGAAATTTTATATTTTCAGCCGATTTTGTTAAAATGTGGATTACTTTATTTTCACTTGGAATTTATTTTCTTTACTTTCCCTGGACCTTTTTTCAGCTAAAATCAAATCAAATCAGACTAGAAAAAGTGAAAATATATCACAGTGAAACAATGAAAATCTATTCATAGCTGAAATAAACTTCTGTCTGTTCTGTGCTGTTTTGTGTCTATGTTTACAACTATTGTCTTACGAATTCTGACTAGTGTTATTGGATTATTGATTGGTATGATTGCGATTATTTTACAGTGAAAATAAAATGGTCCATAGTACTTCGGTATGTTGCAAAGATAAATACTTGTCGTCAAGAACAAGTTTTTAATGGTTGCCTGTCGGCATAAATTGTGTGCATCTATTTACAAAATAAAATAAATGGTTAAAAAAATAGAAATTACAGAAAACTTCAAAGCACTTTAATTCGAAATTGAAAGTAAGTGGAGGAAAACAACACTTACAAAACATTTATACTTTAATTTGTTTATTTGTCACAATGTGTGTCACATGGTGTAATGTGTTGTATTACTTTGATGTTTTGGTTGATGTTGATCAACATGTACTATACTAAACTCCCGGACTAAACTATCAGTTAATATGTTGTGTAATAAAGATTGCATTGAATGCATTTCTTTGAATTGTGCGTAGTACTATTAGCGTAAAGGTATACTGTCACCTGTTCCAATTTTGCCACAGTTACAATGGAAAGAGAAAATCTAACCAATCACAGATTTTAAGCGGGTGGCCGCTTTTTAAAAACAGCGCCCTCACATGGGCATTTTGAATACCAAGGAACGCCCCTTTGACCATATATGGGCATATTTAGATTACAGGTGACTGTATGTCTTTAAATAGTCCTAACTGCATAATGCTAATAATTGAGGTGGACACTTTTGACTTGTGTAGTCATGCACATGCACCATAGTTTCTTATCTAGTGCCGAAAGTGTTTAGTAATTTTGAACTGTAAGCTTAGAAGTTATGGTTATGTGTTAAATATTTATGTCATGAAATACATGCTACAATTTATGCTGTGAAATATATATTACATATGCCGACCGGTTATCCATTAAAACTTGTTCTTGATGACATGTATTTATCTTTGCATACGGAAGTACTATGGTCCATTTTATTTTCACTGAAATTTATTTCAGCTGAAAATATTTTCATTTTTCACTGTTATCTTATTTTCATTTTGTCTAGTCTGATTTTATTTTATTTTAGCTGAAAAAAGGTCCAGCGAAAGTAACGAAAATGAATTCCAAGTGAAAAGTAAAGTATTCCACTTTTTAACGAGATCGGCTGAAAATATAAAATTTCTTTCAATCACTCGAATCCGAAACCGAATCCGAAACTGAATCCGAAACCGAATCCGAAACCGAGTCTAACTTCAGCATCGTGTTTAGTTGAGGCATATTGAGAGGTCAAAAGTTCACATTATGTAACCAAGGTTTTGTAGACTCGTACTCGACATCGCGACACAGTCAGCTGTAGCCGCGGTTTTTGTGGAGTGACTGTGGTTTGACGCAATCTCAGATTTGAATTTTACGTCCGCCTGAAATATTTGTGTAGCAACATTTGTACTTCAAAGATGAAATCGGCAGAAATAATGAACAAGGACTGTCTTTCGGATTCGGAGCCTTGTGAGAGAACAAACTGCAATGGCGGCTGTGGCTCTGGAAGTGCATTCAACAACAACTGTGGCGTTCCACGAGCCTGTCAAGGTATGATATATATAATGATTAATGCACAGTCGCTTGTGATCAGGTACACCGTGGGCGGCCCCTGTGACCCAGGGAAAATGTATTTTTTCAGGGTCAAAAGAGTTTGTTCGCTGTGTACCTCAGAACAAAGGCACTAGACACGTCGCTTCGCGATCGGCGAGGATACCGCGACATTGGCACTATAGGCATTATCGGATAATATTATCTAAGTTATGTAAGTTAGAGTCTAATATTAGACTAGTGGGGAAGAGGCAGATACCCGACAAGTTGTTTTATCGGATAATATCCGATAAAATGGATAACATCGTCTAAAATCTAAGTTAGAGTCTAATATTAGACGAGTGGGGAAGAGACAGATGCCCGACATACTGTGTTATCGGATAATATCCGATAAAATCGATAATATCGTTGAAAATCTAAGTTAGAGTCTAATATTAGACTAGTGGGGAAGAGGCAGATGCCAGACATGCTGTTTTATCGGATAATATCCGATAAAATCAATAATATCGTCTAAAATCTAAGTTAGAGTCTAATATTAGAAGCAGATGGGTGGAAAATTCTTAAAACGCTGTTTTATCGGATAAAATCGATAATATTATCCCTATAAGATCACTTTGATCTCATGTTCCTGGAACTCTCTAACTTAGAATTTTTGACGATATTATCCGATAATAAAGAAAAAGCCTATGTCGCGCCTTCATGCGATCGGCGTACTGATTCATGAATAGGAAACAGAAAGAGCTCGAGCCTTTGATCGCGAAGCGACGTGTCTCCTGCTTGTGCCTCGGAACACTACAAGTACCAGATGTGAACTGAATGTGCTAACGTGGTTTACAACAGGTTCATTACAATAGTAGTATGCTTCACAGATGAGATCATTATATGTAGCAGCTAGGTTTCATTTACTTTCGCACATAGCTCTGCGTGGCAGGGCTGTAGTTACCGACGTTATGCGGAGGCCGTATATGCCGGTGACACACAGCCCTGCCATGCAGCTAGAGCTATTTCGCACTTGACAATTAGACATTTATAAGATCAATAACTAGCGGGAAACACCAAATCAGGTGCCATAATTTCAGAGTTATATCACTAATTACAAAGTTCATTAAATATCAAATGAACCCTTAGTTAACTTAACACTACCAAATGCTTCTCATCACAGTCAGATATCTGTCGGATCAGTATCTGCATCAGATTTCATCAAATTTGGCGCAGTTATTTCGGAGTTACATGACTAACTACAAAACTACATTGAATATGCAATTGAGCTATTTATTAACTTGACACTACCCAATACTTCTCAGTACAATTAGATATCTATCAGATCAATATTTGAAGCAGGTATCAAGGAGGTGGTGTAATTACCTTTAATATATTGATGCCCTAGTCAATGTCATGGACAAGTGCAGAATTAAGAATGCCGGAAATGTGGGGATTTACTTGTTTTAGTTGAGGGTTTTCCAGATTGTCTTGCCCCAGGGAGTGAGGCATTTGACAAATTTCATGACAAATTTCCAAATCGCCCACTATGCCCCAAGGTGGAGTGATGGGCGTTGACATTGCCTGCCGCATAACCCTGCCACTCCCTGACTGACTGTATCGATTCCCCAACCAAAAGACGACGGAGAGACCTGGACTAGGCTGTGTGTGTCCGACTTTAGGACTCAATCTAACCGCATGAGGCCATAGTGTAGCTTGAGGTTTTGCCAGGGTATTTTGGGTGGACGGTACTAACTACATTACTGCAGCTACATGTAGTGAGGCCACACCCCTGGCACGCAGAGCTACATTGACACAGACATGATGCATGAGTAAAGAATAGTGGACATACCACTTGTTTGCGACCTGAAAGGGATTTTCTCAGGGACGCTAAAGTGATCGGTTTAGTGGACTTCATAAGTTACCATACAAACAATTTTTCAAACAAAATTATTTTGTATCCACTAATTTCCAGTCTTGCCCTTACATGATACAGTGAAAGCAATAAGATGTCACTTTTATCACTTGAGAACAGGACAGTGTCATTGTGAATTCCAGAATTATATCAAATGTGTAGTGTAGTATTTTCATAATGGTTAGTCATCCAATAATTCACAGAACTACATGTATGTTAAAAAAGTTTTAATGTTTACATGATGTGATGAAAGAGGTTTACCCAAAGTATGTTGATATTGTGAACATTGACTTCACTGAGATTCCAGCAGTCTTTTTGAAACTGTTGTGCTGGAGCACATTGTTATGGTGCTTATATTTTCAGTGAATGTGACTTTATCTGACTATTTTCCTCGTTTTAGTTTGGGAATATCATAGATTGGCTGTTAATGTATGGCTTCTTAACCGTAACATTGAAACATTCTTTATTTCTTTCAGAGTGTTGTGCAACTTTCCAATCTCTCAAACATTTCAACAAAATGCATGAGCTAGTTAAACCATTAGAGACACTGACTGAAAACATGTGTCAACGATATCAAGACAATACATTATCAACGAAAGGTAAGGTTATGTTATATGCAGGGCAGATGTCAACTTTTTTTTGGTATAGTATGTATATGTGTTTGTTTGTTTTGTGTGTGTGTGTGTCAGTGTGTGGGTGTGCAGATCTGACACTAATGTGCCACATAGCAAACATGTCTTCATCATTTTGTTGTTCAACGTAATCTTATAATATGGCTGCTGTTTTCTCATGCTCTGATCTGCTGCATGTAAATAACTCAATAGCTTTTATTCCAACTTGACTATTAGTGTCACAATGTTTTGCGGTAAGTGTCAATAAGTCTGGTGTCAAATGAATTGCGTAAGAAAGGATTCACTAAATCCTAAGAAAGTACAGCTGAACTGGTCTCATACCTAAATTTCACGCGTATTTGGAAATACAGGTATTTCTGTGTGCATTTGGCGTACATACTAGCTTATGAACTGTCATCAAGGTTTAATTTTTTTGCTTAGGATAAGGCTGATAATGACCAGCTCCTTCCAGAAATAGGCTGACTTTGCACTCTTTTAAGTTGATGTTGTGTACTTAGAACTGCTGAAGGCAAAATGTGCCCAAAAATGCATGTGTTTGCCACCATTGTATGAAGTATGAATGCCAGAATTGATTCATGTATTTCATAAATGTTTAGAAACAGCTTTGGGTGGTCAGTCAGCCAGGTGTGCAATGTCAAACTGATTGTCAGACATGTTCATGTCTTTAGCAGAGTTTTACTTTATATCGATCTCTGTGACCACCGATGGTTTTAATAGCCATGCTTTCAAGTGTGTTTGTATTTGACTGTAGAGTTGTATATTGCTTTCACGACTTTGTTACATGTGTACCTATACTTTGTTCATAGTCTGTGCCTTGCTGTGCTGTACTGCCTTTGGTGTGTTCAGTAACTATGTATGTGACCTTTCACCTATAATTTTTCGATTAAAGATGGTATAATGGGCGGCTAAGCAGCTGTGCTCTTAAATCCAATAGAAAATCCATGAAAAATGTCCCAGTTTGTCCAATATTACATGAAGTCATTAGTAGTAATATCAAAAGCCTACATCTCTCTTGTTTCTACCTTACTCTACTGAACTGTTTTATATTAATCTTTCTACTAACAGATGCATCAATAATTGTACAGAGCATTATGCAACATTGCTTTATAACATTGGAATATGGCGTGTCCAACCGAGACAACAGCAACGAAGACTTGAATCCATTGTATGAGGGCAATCATGTTGAACACGGAACTACATTACACAAAGATTCCTTCCATTTGATGGAGTGCCATTCTCATAATGGGGACAGCTATGAAAGTGAAATCAGCACTGAGTGTTGTGGAAATCATGTGAAGAAGAGCAATGATAAAGCACATAGCTTGAATCACTCAGGGGCACAAGTAATGGAATATGGAGAAAGTGTGGAGACCTACAGACACAACACGTTTCTCAAGGGCCTTACAGTGATTAATTCTGATCTCACGCCATTCCAACACAGTGAGTGCGGTGAAGCATTTATTCAGAATGGCAATCTTGAGGCCCATGTGATGACCAACTCAAATATCAGCCCACATGAGAGCAAAGAGTGTGGTAAAACAGTTAAAAGAAAGCAGGGACTTATTGGGCATATGTTGATCCATTCTAGTATCAGACAACATGAATGTAAAGAGTGTGGTCAAACATTCACAGAGAAAGGCAATCTTGTAAGTCACATGCTGATCCATTCAGAGATCAGACCCCATAAATGCAGAGAGTGTGGTAAAACATTTAAAAGGAAGTCCCATGTACTCAAACATATGTTGATCCATTCTGGTGTCAGACAACATGAATGTAAAGAGTGTGGTAAGAAATTCACAGAGAAGGGCAGTCTTAACAGGCATATGTCAATCCATTCTGATGTCAGACCATATGAATGCACAGAGTGTGGTAAAACATTCACACTAAGGTGCAGGCTTAAGATAGCTTTCTGCCTTTGTTTTGGTATTTTGAGATAAAATCACGATTTTTCTTTTATCCCTGAAAAGTATTCCTATAATATTGATCTTCCTTGTGTGTAGAATATCTTGGTCGTGAAGTTCCTGTTTTTGGGTGAAATTTTGGAATAAAAATGTACGAGAGGCACAGGTGTACATTTTGGCATTTGAGACTACCGTTAAGTCTTGATTGACAAGGGATTACGCTAAGCAAGCAGCGTCACAGTATTCACATGCACTTAGACAACATCCGCTGTGAAAATCCCATTAACACCTACCGTTCACTGCGTGGGTCAAGACCATAGAGTGTACCTGGCGAAAGGTGGGTCTTACCGTTTTTCTCATAGGGGTGGCCGCTCCCAAAAGATCATAATTTATCGACACAATCGGACAAGGTCAGACTTATGACATTGTTGACGGTACAATTTCAGATTACAAAAATGGCCCACACACTAAATGTTTTATCTGGGACATTTTTGTGCTTTTGTAAAAGCACCAGGAGTGGTGGATAAGTTTCGTAATGTTAAACATCTTTGAAGAGGCTGTCCCGTATACATAAATGGTACGTTCCACTGGCGGCCTCAGTGACAGCGGGAACACTTGAATACCGCAACAGACACCCTTTACATCTTCAACATTCAAGCAACATTCGGCCTCTTTCGGCCGAAGTTTCGGCTTCTTTTGGCCCCAAGACATTTCGACACCCCCGTTACGATTTATTTTTTTCCCTTCAAACTTATAAGTAACTGACAGACCAGTCATATTCATAAGAGTGACCTTTGCGTTCTGACCAGTATGACTTTTACAGTGCCGTTTAGGCGCCGCTTTTCAAACTTTGACAGTGTCGGCGGCTATTGCTATCGAAAATGATATGAAACTCTTTCCTCACGGTTTTTCACCATGTTCTCACAAACTTTAAAGCATGTGAATGCTGACACTATACTTCTCAGTGTTTTGATTTGTAACATTTGGCACGAGTTCCCCCAACCAGGTAGTGCCGAAACGTCTTTGGTCGCGTTGCCTAAACGTCTTGGCTTCGGAAATTGTGGCGGCCGAAACGACTTTGCGCCAAAAGGTCTAGAAACCCGACATTGTCCGTTCGATGAGAATACTGAGTGAGTTGAACAATTTATGAATAAAAATGAAATATCAGAAACCGCGGCTCTTGAACTACTTGGGATTAGAAAATACAAGGTGGAAACAAATTGCATGGGCTTCAAGACATCGACAGGAAATTTTCCCAAGGCAAAATACGTAGCAATGCAGAAATCACGCGCCACAAAACAATAGCTGCTTTGGTTTGCAGACGTTTTGGCACAACGGCAGTGAACTGAAATGTCGAAGTCGTTTCAATCCCGCGGTCCCGTTTTTCCTTGTCCCATTTCGTTACTGACCTTGACAAGGTAATACGTCGACTAACAAATGTTCATCGTACACCGGACGAATGTGAATCAAATGATTTTATGGGAATGGACACGACAACATTGTTATCAGTTATCATGGCAGTACCCAAAATGCTGCAGGACCGAAGACAAATTTCAATATGAATTTGACCGTCACAACGTAATAACGTAATCGCCCTGAGTTTTCATCAACATGTCATCATTGGTCGGTAAACCATTGAATGAGACGCTTACGGGCTAACTACTTGAATACAGTGCAAAACACCATCCTAATCCTGAAATTTACATGTAATGAAGACGGGTCTCATATCATATTCGCCTGGATTCGATGGTACTCATGTTGGATACGAACGACAGCAGAGAGTTATCTATCTGTGACGTATGACGCTTGACGAGCGGTCTATGGCATGCAACTTGCGCTTGATGAAATGACGTACTTTTCTCTATGTTCATGTTTTCTCAACTTCTCTCCTTTGACTTTTATGCCGCCGACAGGCTATTGGCTCATCTTAGCATAAATGACTCCAGAAACGGTCTTCATCCACAGAAATGCTGTACAGAGTGAGGACGAACTATTGTCTCAGAAATTCTCGTAGTTTGATTAGTGTTAATCGGTTTTCAAGGCGCGTGAAGATCTAAAAAATGGCTGCTTACTAGAATCCTCGGTTACTCTAACCGTAATGGATCACAGCATGGAGCTGTTCTTTTTATCTCCATGATCACAAACACCGCAAATGTACATCCACATACAAACGCAGATATTTTTGTTGTCAGCCAATATTGTTTTCTCTATATCACTCATCGGGCTCGCTTTCATTCCGCAGCCGTGAGTCGTTTCCGAGGTCGAATCGAATGCTGTCATAAACTTACACTACAGTGTACGCTTGTCATGGAGGTAATAAGTCCAAACGCTCGTGTAGACGGCATCGAGATGCCGTAGCAGTTCCGACAGTTAGGTCGAACAGTTAATACTCTATTTAAGCCTTACAACTTAAATCAGTCAACAGATTATGCATAATTCCTTCCCTGGCACTCCCCAAGTTTATTTACTCATCAGCTACTGTGTAGATTGCGCTCTAAAAAGAGTACAACGCTCCCAAAATTCACCCATTTTAGCCTCATTTCGACCGTTGACACTGATTACAATGAGTGAATATACTGTTGAAGTTGAACACTTTGATTTCACTATCTGGTTTTAGTGTTTTGTCGATTGAGTACATTGTTTATTGCCATTCAAAAGGAAAAACCCGAACCAATTTACTAAATCGCCTTTTTCTCAGTTCGGCATTTTGTCACATTGCAGCACGTTCAAAAGAGTTTAACTCGAGAACGCGTGAACGGAAGTTTACCAGATTTTCACAGACGTTTGTCGAGTAGGTTGTCTCCAAAACCGTGTCTCAGTTTTTTTATGAAGATTTTAAAGTCGAGTTATTGCTGCTTAATGAGGCGGCATTGTAAGACTAATCGGTGGATAAACTTTGACTCAACGATGTGAAAAAACTAAGGCCTTTTTCAAAAATCTGAGACACGGTTTTGTAGCCAGTATTCTGAAGACCAATTGCCCGTTAACACCTAAACAATAGCCCCTATCCGCTCAGATTTAAACTTTTTTACGTGAGACCACCCATTTTCTTTACACTTTCACTAAGATCTTCAAAAAAATTCATCGCACACTAATTTTCTCGATAAAACAAAAAAATTCATAGAAATAGCTTTCAGGTGATATATAATACTTGGGTAAAAGTACACATCTTGATGGCAAAATTCACGTTTGAAAATAGGTCGTCGCAAAGGTGGAAAGCTACCTTAAAAGACATATGTTAATCCATTCTGGTATCAGACAGCATGAATGTACAGAGTGTGGTCAAACATTCACAGAGAGTGGCAATCTTAAAAGACATATGTTAGTCCATTCTGGTGTTAGACCACATGAATGTACAAAGTGTGGTAAAACATTCAGACAGAAGCACAGTCTTAGCAGGCATATGTTGATCCATTCTGGTGTCAAACCACATGGATGTAAAGAGTGTGGTAAAACATTCACAAGAAAGGGCAATCTTGAAAGTCACATGATGATCCATTCAGATATCAGACCCCATAAATGCAGAGAGTGCGGTAAAACATTTAAAAGGAAGTCCCATGTACTCAACCATATGTTGATCCATTCTGGTGTCAGACAACATGAATGTACAGAGTGTGGTCAAACATTCACAGAGAGTGGCAATCTTAAAAGTCATATGTTAATCCATTCTGGTGTCAGACCACATGAATGTAAAAAGTGTGGTAAAACATTCACAGTGAAGAGCAGTCTTAGCAGGCATATGTTGATCCATTCTGGTGTCAGACAGCATGAATGTACAGAGTGTGGTAAAACATTCACAGAGAAGGGCAATCTTAAACAGCATATGTTGATCCATTCTGGTGTCAGACAGTTTGAATGCAAAGAGTGTGGTAAGAAATTCACAGAGAAGGGCAATCTTAAAAAGCACATGCTGACTCATTCAGAGATCGGACCCCTTGAATATAAACAGTGTGGTAAAACATTCACAGAGAAGGGCAGTCTTAAAAGGCACATGCTGATCCATTCAGAGATCAGATCCCATAAATGCAGGGAGTGTGGTAAAACATTTAAAAGGAAGTCCCATGTACTCAACCATATGTTGATCCATTCTGGTGTCAGACCACATGAATGTAAAGAGTGTGGTAAGAAATTCACAGAGAAGGGCAGTCTTAACAGGCATATGTCAATCCATTCTGATGTCAGACCATATGAATGTACAGAGTGTGGTAAAACATTCACACTAAGGTGCAGGCTTAAAAGACATATGTTAATCCATTCTGGTATCAGACAGCATGAATGTACAGAGTGTGGTCAAACATTCACAGAGAGTGGCAATCTTAAAAGACATATGTTAGTCCATTCTGGTGTCAGACCACATGAATGTACAGAGTGTGGTCAAACATTCACAGAGAAGGAAAGTCTTAAAAGGCATATGTTGATCCATTCTGGTGTCAAACCACATGGATGTAAAGAGTGTGGTAAGAAATTCAAAGAGAAGGGCAGTCTTAAAACGCATATGTTGATCCATTCTGAGGTCAGACCATATGAATGCACAGAGTGTGGTAAAACACACACACGAAGAAGCAGTCTTAAAAGGCATATGTTAATCCATTCTGGTGTCAGACAGCATGAATGTACAGAGTGTGGTCAAACATTCACAGAGAGTGGCAGTCTTAAAAGTCATATGTTAATCCATTCTGGTGTCAGACCACATGATTGTAAAAAGTGTGGTAAAACATTCACAGTGAAGAGCAGTCTTAGCAGGCATATGTTGATCCATTCTGGTGTCAGACCACATGAATGTACAGAGTGTGATAAAACATTCACAGAGAAGGGCAATCTTAAACAGCATATGTTGATCCATTCTGGTGTCAGACAGTTTGAATGCAAAGAGTGTGGTAAAGCATTTAAAAGAAAACAGGGACTTATTGGGCATATGTTGATCCATTCTAGTATCAGACAACATGTAAATGTAAAGAGTGTGGTAAGAAATTCACAGAGAAGGGCGGTCTTAAAAGGCATATGTTGATCCATTCTAATGTCAGACCACATGAATGTAAAGAGTGTGGTAAAACATTCAAATGGAAGCACAATCTTAGAGGGCATATGTTGCTCCATATCAGTGTCAGACAGCATGAATGTACAGTGTGTGGTAAAACATTCACAGAGAAGGGCAGTCTTGAAAGGCCAATGTTAATCCGTTCTGGTGTCAGACAGCATGAATGTAACGAGTGTAGTCAAACATTCAGAAAGGAGGGCAATCTTAAAAGGCACATGCTGACTGACATTCAAAGATCAGAACCAGTGAGGTAAAACATTCATAAGGAAGGACATAGGTACATTGTTGATCCATTCTGGTGTCAGACCTCATGAATGTACAGATTCTGGTAAAACATTCACACGGAAGCGCACTGTCTTAGATGGCACACGGTAATCCATTCTGGTGTCAGACAGCATTAATGTATAGAGTGTGGTCAAACATTCACAGAGAAGGGCAGTCTTGAAATTAACATGCTGATCCATTCAGAGATCAGATCCCATAAATGCAGAGAGTGCGGTAAAACATTTAAAAGGAAGGCCCATGTACTCAACCATATGTTGATCCATTCTGGTGTCAGACCACAAGAATGGAAAGAGTGTGGTCAAACGTGCACATTCAGGTTTGTTTTTGAAAGGCATTTGTTAGCCCTCACAAAGATCACATGAACGCAAAGACTTGCATGTTTTACTGGATAAACACAAAGAGCATGGTGAAACTTTATCTAAAAATGATTCTATCAGACATACCAGTATATTGATCAAATCTCATGTCAGATCATACCATTGCAAGAAGTGTCATACACCATTCAAACACCAGATTTGAACTTGAAATGCTCACGTGTTTCATTATATTGCAGTTATGTGTAAATTTGAACCTTTGCCACATGTTTGCAACTTCATTGAAAGTGTTACGATCAACATAATGAATAATATTCACCGCAGATTAATTCTAAATCCAAGTATATATCCCTATTCAGGAAAGCTCATTAAAATAAAGAATTGACAGAAATGTTCTCATTAAATATGCAAATTAGGAATTGGCTGAAGTGAAAATGTTAAATGACTTTCAATAATGCCGAATCATAGTATCTTTAATGTAAAAAGCAATTTGTCAACTTTGGTCTATTCAAGACAGATTAATAAAGTTCATTAAATTTGCAAATAAGAAATTGGCTAAAGTAAAATGTTGTATCATAGTATTGTTAATGTACATAGCAAGTTTCGTCAAATTCGGTCTAGTCAATACAGATAAATATCCGTATTTAGGAAAGTTCATTAAATATGCAAATTAGGAATTGGCTGAAGTAAAGTTTAATGACTTTCAATAATGTTGTTTTATAGTATCTTCAATATATGTAGCAAGATTCATCAACTTCAGTCAGGTCAATTCAGATATATATCCCTAATCAGTGAAGTTCATTACATATTTAAATAAGGAATTGGCTGAAGTGAAACTGCTTAAAGGGGAAGTTCACCAAGGATGATTTTTACATATGTGCTAGCTTTGTGGTCACTTACCCCGGAAAAGCTATTTTCGCCATTTATAACTTGCACGATTTTTACAAAAACCGATAGAAATAGTACAGGAAGTTGCCCATGTAATTTGAATCATGGGAAAAAGCGCCAAGCTTGGAGCTTGCATAAGGTGATATGGAAGGCACCTTTTCCCCGTGGGTATGGCATTGTCCACTCACCCATGCTTAAACCAGGCTGTGCGAATTTACATAACTTTTGTTTATACTGAGTATCCTTGCATAAACGGTGAATCACTTATAATAAACTGTCCACTGTCAGATTTTGTGTTGCTGTTTACTACTGTATTACAGTGAGTGGACAATGTGGGGGCCATACCCATCCGAAGATGGTCCCTTCCATATCACATGATGCAAGCTCCAAGCTTGGGGCTTTTTTCCCATGATTCAAATTACATGGGCAACTTCCTGTACTATTTTTATCATTTTCGTAGAAAATCGGGCGAGTTATAAATGGTGAAAATAGCTTTTCTGGGGTAAATGACCACAGAGCTACCACATATGTAAAAATCATCCTTGGTGAACTTCCCCTTTAATGATTTTCAATAATGTTATATCATAGTATCTTCAATGTACATAGCAAGTTTCATCAACTTTGGTCAAGTCAATTCAGATATATACATCTAATTAGGAAAGTTTATTAAATATGCAAATAAGTATTTGGCTGAAGTAAAAATGCTTAATGACTTTCAAAAATGTTATATCATAGTATCTTTAATGTACATAGCAAGTTTCATCAATATCGGTCAAGTCAATTCAAATAAATATCCCTAATTTCAAAAGTTCATTAAAATATGCAAATTAAGAGCTTGATGAAGTAAAAATGCTTAATGAGTTTCAGTAATGTTAAATCATAGTATCTTCAATATACATACAAAGTTTTGTCAATTTTGATCAAGTCGAATCAGATATATATCCCTAATAAGGAAAGTTCATTAAATATGCAAATTATCCATTATCTTTCATGTCACCCCTTAATATCTTTCACAGCTGATATACCGTAGAAGTTCAAGCAACAAGATGAAAAGTAAGAGAGGGTCCTAAGGCCAAAATGAATACTTTAATTCTTGATTTCCGTAACTGGTTTCCAAACTTATGTGGTTTGGTTTGCCCTATATGACAAGGACAATTGCTGTAAAGTTTGAAAAAATTCCATTGTTTTTCTGTCAAGGATCAAATTTTCCCATTGTTCTCTTGAAAGTGTACAAAATATTGGCCTTTCAAACATAAGGTACTGTATAGTACTGTACGCAGTATTATAGTTCCTGACTTCTAGTCTGGACGAAAATTCATGATCAGTTTGGTTGACAATGACATTCTGACAACATCAGGCACATCCGTATTGAGACATAACACTCAGCAGTTATACTAATATCACGATTGGAACTAATTTGGGAGAATAGGATATTTCAGTAATGTTGGTTTAATCAGCTCATCTACTTTTCCTTTTTTGCAATTCACTTGTGTTTGTGGGTAATTTGCAACATTGCAGCTTTAAGCTACAGGCCACCTAACACTTTTGATGAATTTCAACAATAAAAAGATGACACGATTGCAACTAATTCTGGATAATTGGATCTTAATTTTTCCAAATTTCTCAAAAGTGTTAGGTGCCCTATACCTATTACAAATTACTGACAAAATCAAATTTAAAAACATTTCACAAAAACGGTCAATACTCAGACAATTTGATTCCCAAGTCACAAATGAAAGATGTATAATAATAACCTCATCACGAAAATACCACAAAGGATGCACTTGGACATTGGTGTAGGGCGATACACTGCGCCAATGTCTTTCTGCATCCTTTGTGGTATTTTTTAATAACCTCATCTTGCACCACTTGTCACACACAAGTTATAAAGAAATGACGAGTGATCGTTATTTTGAGTTTAATGCATTTAATTCTTCAGCCTTGGGTAAATTGTGTATACAAAACTTATTTTGGCAAGCTAAAGCCTGCATTTCATAAAAAATAACAAAGTGCAACCAATGTGATTGTAGAATGAAATTCTGCATGTACAGTTTTTGATAAAAGGCAAATGAATCAGTTGCTTCAGAAATGGACTGATTGTCCAATCAGCTGCATGGAATGATCAATTTCCAAAATAAATGAATTCACTTATGCAAAGTATATTGATAAGCTTTGCGTGAGAATGACATCAACCACAAATGAATCATTATCAGTGGAGGTATTAATTGGCTCTGTTTTCATGCACTTTGTCTGTTTTGTCATCAGCTCTTCCGATTAAAACATTACTGAATGAATGAATATATACATACCACAAGGTACAAGGGAAAGTCCCCTGGGGTGGGGAGGAAGGTGTTTTTTGTGCAACGGTTTACCTTACCGGTATTTGATTTTATCAATTTTGACTGTGATATTTCAAATAAAGAGTTCAACTCTACACCGTCTGACTGCTTTATTATTACCGACAAGTCCTTATCACCTCTCCAACTTGTGTATACACCACTGTAATTGCTCTGAAAACATTGCCAACTTGCTAATCCGCTGGCCGTATCAGTGGATTAAGTGATTGAGTCAACACCACAGCCGTCCTACACGCATTAAAACATAGGGGATAGCCTATATGTTCGTCCCCAGGGGTGGGTAGGTGTTTTGTTGTATTGCTAATAAAGGTTTAATCTACCAAACTTTGGTGTTTTGGTCTTGCACTGCCCTTGACAATCTTGCGTAAACGTTTTATCAGCATGCTGCACCTATTATCTGACCAGTTTGATTGCCTAATTCGCCAAAGCAAGCAAGGTGGTAATTTAGTCTATTATCTGATGAGTTTGAGTGCCTAATTTGCCAAAGTAAGCAAGGGTAAATTACTAATCTGTGGACGCTGTCACCAGATTATCACTGGATTAACTTTGACAAAGTCAACAACGAGCGCACGGTAAGTTATACCTTGCTGGTGCGCTCGTTGTTGACTTTGTCAAAGTTAATCCAGTGATACAATATGAGACAAAAGTATGAATTCTTCTTTCTCTTGTTGCCAAGTTTAATGGTGACTGCTGCACTTTTTTGTCATTTTCTGTTTTTTATTCACCCCTGCACTTCCCCATAAATCCATGCTTCATGCCTGGCATTGTCAATCAAGGAATAAAGTAAAATAAACCACAGTCAAAAGAGGGGGAAAGGGTGAATAAACAATGAAAGGAAAAGATATTGATACATTGTTTCCCATTGTTTCAATTTTTTTCTATTGTAAAGGGACAAAGTCAGCCAATTTTCATGAATTTTGTTTGATATGAGATACCGGTACTACTTATATTGTTTGGCATGTTGAAAGATAATGAATGGGTGATCATGCATATATTCATCCCCGGTTTTAGGCACGATACATGAAATCATCGCAAAAATGAATTAATGATCATGACCATTAATTCATTTACGCATTGGTTTCATGTATCATGTCTAAAACCGGGGTCGAATATATGCATGGTCACCCATTCATTCAGTATCTTTCAACATGTCAAACAGTATACTAGTAAGTAGTATCTGGTATCATATAAAATTCACGAAAAATGGCCGAAAGGAATATTACTGCTGTCTTAAGCTGATAGCAATCTGTACCACACGTGATCCTGTTGGTTGACTAGGACCTTGTCAAAATTATTGATCAAATTTTCCTGAGATAAGAAAGTGTGCAAGGTCATTGAAATAAAGCTAACACTCCCCCCACTTCCCATCATGCATTTCTTAACTTGACAAGTTTCATTTGCCATGCATAATGTTTTAATTATCCACAGCCCCTTATTAATAACATGTAAATAAATGCATAAATAATACATTTGGGGTCACACCGGAGACAATGTAAATTGCTTTGAGGCTTGCAGTGTCAGTGAAGACAATTCAAAGGGATAGTAACTCTTGACCACTGCTCAGTACACTGCATTGTGCAATCGCTACAATGTCTCATATTATCAGCAATACCTCACACCCTGTATTATCATCCTTTATCAACATGGCCTTTACAGCCATATTGGATCTAATGCTGAAATAAACTGGCAAGCACATGTCGGTCACAGACTGTTGCCCAACTCCTCAGTTGTATCAGGTTTAAAAGAAACTGATGATGAAAGTCTTAATGACCGTCCTTGGTTGGTGTAAAGTAAAAACCGTACTGAAAAAGGTTTCTATTTTAAATACAATCCTGAGGCACAAACTTTAAAAGTGAGCAAATGTGTCCTTTTTCTCATACAGACATTAATATCAGGTCTAAAGTATGAACTGCGATAATCATTTGCTTTCAGGGTGATCTTTGAGTGACCACTTTCAATGCATGTAAACACATTTATGAGTTGACATGATTATATTTCAATCATGTTTGGTGATGATCTTTGTGCAGTATTGCTGCTGGTATCCGGGGGCATCCCCAACACTCACCACAGGTCCATTCTCAACAGCGCTAGATTGTCTTCTAACTGTCCTGAAGGCTGTTCTGAGTATCAGAAAATACCAGTAGACTTGGAATGCAAAGAGGATAAAACAGCCGACATTGCACTGTATTGGAATGTTTTGAGGTACTTCCCAGAGAGTCAGGCCCTTTGACCTTCCATACATATAATAAATGAATGGAAAAACTAGAAGCCTGCAGCAGAAAAATGTCACGATGATCAGAACTCCATTGATCAGATAAAGCTTAGATTTCTTCCAGCCAATCTGAAATGCAAAGTTCCCAGTTAGGATACAAATGTAATTGAAAGTCTCAAATCTACATGGCTGTTGTGTGGGTTTCAACATCAGTTAAAAACACCGTCAACCCTCTGGCATTTGATTTTCATATTTAAGCAGAATAGGCAAATTTGCTTAAGTAGAACACTGACCACAATGCCATGGTAATTTTGTTATTTTTTTCTCTTTTTACAATCAGGAACTGATAATGGTAGACTATATCAAAATAGCATATCATAGAATATCATAGGCTAGAAGTATTCACTTACCAATGTCAAGATTGCCCTGAGATGCAAAAACGGAGTTGCCATCTCCACTGAATAAAAACAGCCTATGAAAAAGTCACCTTTTCCATTTCGCAGGAACTAGATAAAAGTGAAATTTTACAAAAAATTTTAAGTGTTCTTCAGCAGGATAGATTGATGGAAATGTTATTGTTTTTCAGTACACTACTTTTGCAGCTTTCTTCAAACTTTTTTTCTTGGTCAAGCTGGAAGTCACTGAATAATTGTAGGATTTTATTGTAAAAATTTTAGCAATGTCAAGTAAAATTGATAAAGTTTCCCATGGTACTTTCTATTGTAAATATAAAGAGGCAATATTGTTTTAAGTTTTGTGATGGTGTTATGGTTAGCTTTGCTTTTGTCCAAGATAATTTATTTCCCAACAGTTGCTGATGGTCAGATTCTTATTGGTATGTTACAGGGTAGGCTGAAAGATCTGCCACATGAGGGCGCTCTCTACGCTCACCCTCTTTCGTAAGAGGAGGGGAACACAGAGAACATCCTCGAGCGACAGATCTTTCAGTCTAGTTACAGGGCAACAGCAAAGAACACTTGACATTTTAACCAAGAAATAATTCTCAGATGTCTAGAGCCTTCTGCATGGACTGGCAGCTGTAAATTATAATAGCAATCAGCCAAAAAAGAGGTTCCGCTTTGAGGAGAGAACTTACCTCGGGGACAGAGATTTGGACTCTCAAACTTTCACAATTCTTTTCTGATCTACCACTTGTGGGGGCTCATTTTAAAGCTCTTGGCATGAAGAAAATTTTTACCATCTTGGTTTTTAAAAAATCACCTTTCTCGATAGAGTTAACACAGGTATGGTGGCCATTTTGAATTTCAGATAAGGAATTGGTTTCTTCTCTAGCGAAAAATTTGCACACTGACCCCCATTTTTTTCTTGATTTTGAAAAAGAGTGGTTGAAAGATTCCTTGATGAAAGTTTGAGCAAAGGTTGAAGTCTTTCACTTTCGAGGCGCATACTACCTTAATATAAAATTTTATTTCAAAAAAGTGAAATGAAAAAACGTGCAACTTACCATGACTAAGGGGTAGGCAATGATGGCAATAGCCAGGTGATGTACAACTATTGCCAGGTTATTCCAACAGTAGTCCTTGATTGCACTCGACAAAGCCGCTGTTTGTAAATGGGGTTTCTTGGCACAGTGCATCACAAACATTGCATATACATCGTAGATCATGTACGGCAGCCCGAATGTGGCGTATGAATTGGTCAGCCAGTGCCTGGGATGAACATCATAGTAAGGAGAGAGATGTCATTAATACATATGGATGTGGATAGTTTTAGAACTACCATAGTTTTATAAATGTATGATCAATTTCATTTTGAAGTTATTTAGTTTTCAAACATCTAGACTAGTTGTCTCAAGACTGTTTACTTGGTTTTGTTGACTTTGCGTGCAATCAATTGTCAGCCTCTTTGGGAGTGATCTCTGAAGTTGAAAGTAATGTCGTTTTAATGCGTTGTCATATTTGGATTATCCATGCAACTGTTCTCAAAATACATGTGAAAATAGCTGTCCCTTCATCACCTGGATACATAAAAAAGATGAATCAGAAAATTTTTATTTATGCATTTGTAATGAGAATTATTTAGTAAGGGTTATTTGCTTTAACATTACACATCGGATAGCAATCAACTATCAGTAAAACGCTGACTGTAATTCAAGCAGAACTATATGTGTAGATTTTATGAAAATGACAATGGTTGACTTTTCAGTACTTTTAGAGTAATGTTTTGGTCTACCACTTGTGAGGACTTATTTTGAAGCTCACGGAATAAATAAAAGTTTTTACCATCGTAATTTTATGAAATTAAAAATATATTTTTTCCCCTTACATTTAACACAGGGATGGCAGCACTTTGAATTTCCTGTGTTGGAAAAGTTTGGCTAATTTGTTACTATGGTGTCAAAATGAGCAGCGTGACCCCTTGTTTATATTCTGGATTAAAAAGAGAATGGTTGAAAATTTCCCTGAGGAAAGTTTGAACAAAAGTTTGAGTCTTTCAGTTTTGTATTGCCTACCACCTTAAAATGTTTTACATTATGTGCATTAGTCTGATACGTAGAGTACGAAGTCTTGCAAAGTTTCATAATTCGGAAAAGTATTAAAGTCTTTTCATTTGCAATTGGTAGCCTATGGTTGATTGATTGACTAGAGGTAAGCGAAGTATTGACCTTCATGAAGTCAAGCTAGGTTTTCCTGCCTGCATTTTTTATAGCATGTGTCAATGTATTCTCAGACTGCTAGATCGGCATACCACTGACCCAAGTGGCCAAGATTTGATAAGGTCTGAGAAACACAATTAAAAGAGCCATACCTTTCATAAATAAGGTCATCTTTGCAATGCGTGGCAATGATCAACCCACAACTGACTGCAAACACTGCTTGAACAGCTGATACAGCTCTGAAGAAATAATGCAAAATTATGTGGCAGATTAAGGTAGACAAACAAACAAGGTAACTGAAATACACAAATGATTGTCATATTGGTGAAATATACAACCATTTGCTGTAAATATTTTGATTTTTGTCCTAATGTCTTCAGATAAATTTCATCTACCCTTCTGAGAATTTGATTTCTGTTCGCTTCTGATGGTAAATGTGAAATTTTAGAAAGATGCTGTAAAAAAAGTATTGAGATGATATTCCTGTCGGCAAAAGAATGACTACTGGATCGTTGTTCAGGGTGGTATAATAGCATCAAGAAAATATCTGCCCTGTGGAATTGTATTTCCTGGCGTGCCGCACACAAACAAACAAATAAAAACAAACAAACCGATCGAACCCCCCCCCCCTTTGAGTACAGTCAGATTAATTTTTGACGTTGAATCCTGGTGAAAATCATGCTCCACTCCCCCCCCCCCCCACCTCATACCAGTACTAAATTACAATCATTGACGCCAATGGCTAAATCAAAATGAAGGAAATGTTGTCAAGTCATGCGGGAACAGATGAATTTGAGACATTGTATCATCATACGCTGTGTAACTTGATGTTTAGGGGTGACACGTTTAGGTATTTCTACTCCAAATTTTAGTGCTAACGTTGCGGATATCTGCCACAGGCGCTCGTCGTTAGCTGGGTAGTCTATTAAGTCGATCGATTTTCGGCTCGATCTATCGATTCCGTACTCGATCTGCCCGCCACTGCACTGCAACCTACATTGTTGCTGGGGACCCGTAGCCCTACCACTCCCTTTGCTAGTTGTGTTGGGGAGACACTCCCCCAACACAACCAGCAAGGGGAGTGGCAGGGCTACGGAACCGCAGCAACCTACATTGTACATGTAAATACTCCCTGCAACTAGGTTGCAGTGTCGAGCAGATCGAGTACGGGATCGATAGATCGAGCCGAAAATCGATCGATTTGGCAGACTATCCAGCTAACGAGCGCCTGTGATATCTGCGGATGTACGAAACGGATGTACGAAAGCCGGCGACTGAGTTTATGAAAAGTAGAATTTAGAAAGTGATCGGGACAACGACAAGTGAAACTCGGTTTTCCTTACTTCACTGCAACAGTCGACGTTATTACATTTCCTCCGTCGGTCCCGTCTGTAAGGTGTTTCACCCATTTTTGAAAAAGATAAAAAAGTCCAGGGAAAAATACACAGCCAAGAACGAATAGTGCAGCATAATACATCACAAGTGAAGCAGACGGACTGCAGTCAATTTCGTTCGCAAAGCAAACTGGGTCTGTAGGTCAAACGTGAAATTGTAGATTGCCGAGCTCGAAAACTGAAGAAGGCTAGGAAGCAACACGTAGCTATAGGTACAGTTCTTTCTCTTTCTGAACATTTCGTTATTTAGAGGTAAATTTGAGAACAAAGTTAAGCCATTCGTATTGCCGTATAACGTATAAAATGACCGAACCCGTTCGTATCGATTTTCTGGAGTAAATACATAAGGAACACTCTAACAGAAATCCAACAGGAAGTGGGGATCGGCAATCGAACAACAACAGGGTAGTGCCTCGACAAAGCCACTTCCTCCTTTTCTCGTGCAGTGAATATTCACCAGGTGATATTGATTTTGATGTTGTTCCTTTCTATAGATAATCAGAGGCTTTACTTAAGTGCTGTGAAATATTTGCTAGAAATGTGATTATTAGCCACAACTAGCGACTCAAAGCACGACTGTTGAAAGTTAGTATTGAAATAGCCCTGCGTACCGTGCTGTGTGTTCCCGGCGTTGTACGGGAGGCCGTATAACGCCGGGAACACACTGCACAGTACGCAGGGCTTGTATTTACAGTGTTACCACATGCATGCCGTACAGCCCCGGACTCGTGTACCTTGGTGGACCGTGGGCCCATGGAGGTAAAAAGAGGAAGACCTCCACGGTTGGATGAACTGTTTTTACACTTGGACGCTTGAAACTTTCTCCACCAACTTGACCAAGCTTCCGAGTGGAAGAAAAAACAACCCACCCCTTGTTCTGCCAATGAGCCCAGGGTTAGCTGAAATATGAATATTAAAATTAGTTCATTATTTAGAGCCTTTCTTCCAACTTTATCACACGATGACCAATGGCATGTGCATACTGAGCCATTTTCTTCAGGAAAAGACCATCTTACAACAAAACAAGTATCTTGATTATGTTCTACCCATAAGACTTTGCCGAAAGTGAGCTGTTCAATGAATTAAATAATATTGAGGCAATGGTGCATTTATCCCACAAATGCAAGCTGCCATACGTAATTGTTATCTCATACATTCTCCAACTCTGTTTCTTCAATAACTCAACCATCTTCTTTCTCACAGTGCACCCAGTGGTATAATAGGACAGGCAACCAGACTACCCCCCCCCCCCAAGTTGTGCAGAAAAGACTGCCCAACTCACTTCCTTTGAACTGTATAGTAACCTACTTGTGTACTATATAATGCAAGTTTCAAAATGGTAACAGAAACTCTGACGGGACATTCAATCTGATCATCTACCCCCAGCCAAGTCTCCATAATTCACAAGTTTTCCACTTTTTAACATCGTTTCTTTGTTCTGAAATTAGTTCGCCATCATGAGAAGAGGAAAGTCGTCCGGGCCCAGCACTTCCAGTAACATTGGCAGCGTAGCGACACCATCGTCAAGCAGTGGTCCTCCAAGTCAGAGTGGCAGTGGTGCCTCTGCCTCAGTATCAACTCCATCATCAGAGCCTAGCGTCAGGGAAATGTTGAAAGAACTTCATCAACTCATCATACAGACTCAGGTGAGAAGGCAGAAAACCCTCCAAAGGCAATATATGTTTAAACCATTCCCTGCCAGACAGTAACCCCATCTGCCAAGTCAGTAAATAAAGGGTCATCAAAGGTTAACTCTTTTGTCAAAATGCAACAGATGGGACATATTGCACTTCACTAGTGTAACCAACTTGACATGATGGTGGTATAAGAACTTGGCAATATTAGGGAAATAGGGTACACACGTACTTGTAGTATAGCATTAACCCTTCCCCAACCATGGTTAGGTCCTTTGCTACTGTCTCCAAAGGCGAGGCCAGACCTATGTGCAGGGAAATTAGGTCGAAAAGCATTTACCGTTCTGAGGAGGAGGCACTGAGCCTGCAAATGCTAAAACTTTGTCCTTGCAATGATGAGCACACTTTTCAGAGAGTTGTCATCATCAGCCCTGTATAAACGAATGGCTCCAAGCACACCTCCAACAACATCATCGGTTTGTTTAGCTGCTATGGTATATACATTTAGAGTTATGAACAATGGTTGATGAACCATGAAAGAACAATATAAGATTATTAGGATATTTAAATCAGATTCAAGAAAAAAAACCTATCTCCAGCACTTTTGTTGAATGCACAACTTCATCTTCTACACAAATTATAAATGCTAACTGTGTGAGTCATTTTACTAGAGTACAGGGCAACATACAGATTCCACTGTATGTTTCCCAAATTGAACTGCATACATTCAAGAAGACGGCATGTTTACTCTAGTTTCACTCTTTGTGAGCATACACACCATATATGTGTCATGTAGTTAGTTTTACATCAATATCTTTTCCCTTCAATACACTAGTATATGATTAGTGACTGTGCACCATTTCACAAGAAGAATCTTTCAATGAGGGATTCTTGTCATGATCAAGATGTAAGAAAAGTCCCAGAGCCAAGAAAGTTCTTATCAATATTCTGTATATTTGAATGAGGGCACATAAAGTTTATCAAGTATCCCGCATGTATTGTAAATTAACTGGCGAACCTTGTTCTTTCATGTGAAGGAGGAAAGAGCTAAAGGGGAACACAATCTCAGCAACATAGCAAAGACCCATGAGAGAATGCAGTATGAACAGAAAGGTGAGAACAATGAAATAGACTGAAAGATCCGCAGAGAATGCCCTTGAGCAACGGATCTTGCAGTCTAGCAGGGAACCATCATAAATATTTTGACACCGTATGTTTCGAAAATGTAGGTCAAAGAAAGGCTGAAATTAACTTTGTGTTTCTCCTTACGCACACAAAACTATCTCTTTGAGTTCTACCAGGCTTTTCAGTCCAGTTTCTTTCACAGTTTCACTTCAATTGCGACACACTATCAGCACATGGCAAATTTATTCACAGATTTTACTGCATATTGTGTGTTAAATTCCATGTTCACATGGAGCCAATATCATGTTTTTAAAAGTATCTGTCAAAGCAGAACATATGTGAACTTCTCTAATCAATACTGAATGTAAAATAATACCAAATGATACGGTGAGTGATTCATAGTTTTGTCAACCAGGAAAGTGGAAGAATTTTTGCTGCATTGAAATTTCCCAAAATGCCTATTGCCTATTGTTGTTTGTGTCCACTCATCTTATGCATCCCCATCTACAAAACATTGTCTCACTCTTAATTTGTATGTGATATTGCTCAAAACTGAAAGAATTAGAATGTATAAAAATTTGGAGGTGACTCGCTATGATTCTCATCACACATTCACATTTGTGTTTTTATCATTATTCCCCCCCCCCCCCCCTCCAAAAAAAAATGTTTTTTCAGTATCACCGTATTTCAAGCAGAAGTTGAGGGGGCTGTACAACACTGCCATGGCAGACGCTGAAAGTGAGGCTGAGTAAGTAAATACTCTTTGATCTTTCCAACAGAGTCATTTTATCAATGTTCTGTGTTGTTATGAATATTAAAGATGTGTGTTCTCATCAGTTAGTTTTGCAATCTGCACAATATGAATATATACATTGTAATAATATGAGGTTATTACGAAAATACCGCAAAGGATGCACGAGGACATTTGCGCAGCGTATCGCATGACGCGAAGCGGAGGGCGATGCGCGGCGCCAATGTCCGAGTGCATCCTTTGCGGTATTTTCGTAATAACCTTATTATTATACATCTTACATTCCTGATCGGGGCATCAAAATGTCGGAGTAGTGACCGTTTTCGTGCAATGTCAACAATTTTTCTTCCGATTTTATCGCGCCAGTGTGGAACGCTACCTCGGACGCGCTTCTGCAAGTTTTGGAGTGTGTGCACTACACACATACATACGTACAGAGCGCGCGCGAGACTTGTTCTGGCACTCGTCCAAGGGGTCCCTTGAAACCGTTCTACAGTGAACGCGCAGATACAGCCGAAGGGAATGGGGAGCCTTGAAACCGTGCCGTACGGAACGGGCGCGAGTTCCGTACGGCTTTTTTTGGCGCACGCTAAATTCTATTGTTCTCGATGGTAGATGTATAATAATAAGGGAGATATTAAGCAAAGTTCAACAGGTACTTAATTCTACACTCTTTTCTTTTGTTTTTTGGTAGTATGCTAAGGAAGTGCTTAGACAGGGTGGCAGCGATCAAAACTGTGAGGAATGAGAGGAGGATAGCAGCAAGGACTGGTTTTTCAGACGATGTGCCCAGGAAGACAATGAGAAGAGGTGTACTCATGACAATGTTGCAGCAGTCAGCATTGACACTGCCCCTGTGGATTGGCAAACCAAGTGAAAGGTGAGTGCAGAACTGGCCTGCAGAGGGCAGGCTTTCATAGCTTTGCACTTCAGCCAGCCAGTATAGAGCTGCTGGCAACTTCTGTTCATTCTAAATACATAGTAGTGACAGCATGTAATGTGTATCATCTTTCTTTTCTTGTGATATTGCACCATGTCAGTTCAATTTTCTTCAAACAGTTTACAAGTCATTATTACATGTAACATTCTATGTCAATTATGTTCTGGTTTAGGAAATAAGTTCACCTCTTGAAGTAAATCGTGAACACAAATAATGTTGATAAAAGCAGTGTCGACAGCTAATGACACTGACCCATTGAGAGCGTGTAGGTGTATGTTGAAATTTATTAGTTGTGAGTATGGCATTATTTTCAGATAAGTAAGAACGAAATGAAGTTAGACATTGCTTATTTTACACAATAGATATTAAATCTCATCACATCCATTTTTAACATTGTCCTAAAATAAAACGACGTGGCGCTATAACAAGAAGGATAAAAAGGTAAACGTTCTTTAAAGCTGTCAACTATTGCGCATTCTTCTTTCAGTCCTCCTGCATTGTGTGGTGCCATGGCTGCAGAGAACAACTACATAGCGAAGACAGGAGACAAAGTAGCGGCCAGGGTGAAAGGTATAGACGGAGACGAAACATGGATTCTGGCCGAGGTTGTGTCATTCAATTCCAGCACCAACAAGTATGAAGTGGATGACATTGATGAAGAAGGAAAAGAGTAAGTGTGAATATTCATTCTGCCTGAGAGAAGATTTTGCTTAAATGTGTTCTCATAAAAAGATAAATAGTATAAATGATGTACCTACTGTACAAAATCATGGAGTTTAACATGGTGAGTAGAATGAGCAGAATATCTATTCCTGTGAGGGTCAAAAGCAATTTTGTATCCGTGATAAACATCAATACTATGATCATGTTTGGTCAGCTGCTGGGGACGTTGATGGGCTTTTTTGTATCAGTATTGGGTGGATCAATTGGATCGTACACGTTTACATCTACACTTTATGTCACCCGTCTGAATTTGTGTTTCTTTTCTATTTTCTCCAGGAGACATTTCTTATCCAGGAGAAGAGTGATTCCATTACCACTGATGAAAGCTGACCCGGAAAATAACCCTGAAGCCCTCTTTCATAAAAATCAAGTGAGATACTATTTAAGTATTACAAGATTTCCATTCAAAGACTTGTTACTGCTGGAAGTTATCACCCATAAGCTATTCACAGAGTATCATGGGTCTTATGCTCTTAGTTTTCATAGAACTGTAGGATTTTAACCTATTCACTCCCTATTTTCCTGTAGTCAAGTCCACAATCACCATGATAAGAAAGGCTTTGGGCCGAACCATGTTGGTGAAAGGGTTACATGGACTTTTTTACACGCAAGAGAAAGTTGATTTTATTCACCTTTCTTTCACTACCGATTCTAGAATACTTGAATATACTCAGGCCCTTTTAGTTCAAAATTGTCTTCTTCAGGCTTCGCATTCAATCTAACTAAACAACTCATCGCAGGTGGCACCATGCAGTGCCCATGCTGACAGCCAGTGTTTGTGGATAGAACACTACCATGTTCATGGTTTCCATCCCCTGCACACACAGCTTGGCAGCTATCAGAAGTGACAGCTTTGACTGCCTTCATGTGTACCACATATTAGCACTGTATGTCAGGGACTGTGAGCGTACTACAGAAGTGAACAACCACAGCTATGGCAATAGTACAATTCCATACCAATGTAAACAGTAATTCTGTTGTGTAGTATTGTGGCTTGATTGTGAACATCAAACCTGCTACTAGGTGAAAGGAAGGAAGATAACGAAGTTTTATCCTCACTTTTACATAATATCTATTTCTACACGTTTCAGCACCTGTAGATTTGACTTTTCTATTTGCCATAGACAGAAAAATACTAAAACACTTTTATTTGTTATCGATTCTCTTCATTTTTAGCTGGTACTGGCACTGTATCCGCAGACAACTTGTTTCTACAGAGCTCTAATTCATGAGCCACCAGCAAGGGTAAGTTGATGCAAATCAAGTGTAGGCTTTTTGAATGGGGGAAGTGGTATAAAACCTCATGTTCTTCAGTCTTGGCCTACGCATCTAGAGAGAGGGGATGTCAGTTAAAACCTTTCACATAAGCAAAATTCTCATCTTCTGTGAAAATGTATCAATTGTGATACATTTAGACCAAAACTCAGGACGTGGTATGACCAGAATAATGTGATATCAGTACATCTCTTGTTGGTGCACGCCAGATTCTCTGTACCATAGAACCTCTTGCACCATTTCTTCATAACCCTGCATATTCAGGTGCTTCTTCCATTTGAGATGTTTTACAAGACTGATTTCTTTCAATGGAGCTTCAAAATATTTTATGTTAAAAACGCCTTCCTCTCTAGAGTCATAGCTTCATCAACCTATAAAAAAGAATTCTTTGCAGTCTTCAAGGCAAACATAATTTTCCAAACTTACAAATAGTGTTATGAGGGGATCTTGGGTGGCACATGAATATGACCTTATGTGGTTTCAGTACTATAAAGTATGTGATCAAATGTTTGTGAACATGCACCATCAATAAATGAGTCATTACATCAAGGTTTCATACACGTTAACACAATTTGCATTAAAAAAATATCGTATTGCTGTGCTGCAACTGTCAGATGTTAAGTATGGCTGACGGGATTGGGTGACTCATGGTTAGCCCTACTGCTGCTTACTGGTGTGATTTCACGAATGACATTTGATTGGAACCATTAGAGATTGAAATACTTTACACCCCCCCCCCCCTCCCAGTGCCAGTCACTTATTCTGAAGTAGACTGTGTTCTCATTTAACTTCCATTCTTCCTCTGGAATGATATCCTAGTGCTCAGTTTTTATCTTTCAGTACTCTTGAAGTTTTGACAGTTGAAGTGTTATTTTAAAAAGGATATGCAAATCTCTTTCGCTATCCATCAAATACATGAAAACCAGAGTAATTTTACCAGAGAGAGTCACTGTATACTCCATGATAATACATACCAGACCTTGACAAACATTCTGTTGTCTGTCTCTGCCAGGCCCAAGATGACTACTCAGTGCTGTTTGAAGACACATCCTATGCTGATGGGTATTCACCGCCGCTGAATGTTGCCCAGAGATACGTTGTTGCAGTCAGAGAGTCAAGAAAACGATAGACCACCGTTCTCTCATTTCTTCAAACTGGTTGTGATGTATAATGCAATGCCCGTTCTCTATTTATTTGTCATTTTTTTACCAGTGTGTATATTTTTAATACTTAAATGTTCAATAGAAATGCCATCTTGTACAAACTTAAAGCAGCGGGTTGTACTGCAGTTGTTTAGGAGTTCAAATCATGGATTAGAAATTCTTGATCAAAGCAGAAGAGCAGAGTGAAATGTGCATTTCCTGTAACGTACATGCCTTACAGAAATACTACAGAATCCGGTGCAAGAGATGTTTTTTTTCGTGGTCCTTAGAATACAGTTTCCAGGTTATCACTTCACTATGTTGTTGTGGGTGGTGACAGTTCTGAAGAAAGACGTGTTACATTTCCAGCAACCAACAAAACATACATGTTGTCAGAGAGTTTTATTGCAAGGTGTCATCGAAATCAAGCATAATTTACTGAGACTTTCCAAACTTTTGTGGACTTTTCCTGTGAATTTTATGGACCTTGCCTAGGGCTAGAATAGGGGTTTAGGGTCCCTGCGTTTGCAGTAGGGTAACGAGGGTGAAAATGTAAAACACATGATATCATAAGGACAGTCTTTAGGCTAAATTTATCATTTTTCCAGCTGGAAATAGGATACAGAAACAGAAGGTAATATGTTTTCAAGCATCATGTTTCCTGTGTTTTGTTATATTTTATACCATGTCATTGCCATTTTCAAAATTTACTGGCAACTGGTACTTTACTCTCTCGGCCTAGGGTCTCTCAGTTTTGTCCAATAAATGCCCCTTTCATATTTACCAGAAACATGACATTGAGTGAAGATACATCAAAAGCACTGACGTATATTGTTTATCACTATAGGGGCTATTGGTGAATGACATCATTGTTCTCACATTAGCATGCAAAAATGATATTTGCCTGCACATTAAAATTACATTTTTTGACAAATTGCACAATCCAAGAAAGATGAAAATAAAACGTAATAGGTACCCTAACTGCTTATGTTGTGACATAGACATTTGATGGCTCAGTCTACAAACTGCAATGATATCCATGTATGCAGAACCAACAGAGTGTTTTCAAGTGCAGCAGTGTCTTGTGTTGTGCACAACAAACTGGAAACAGTAACATATATTATGAGATAGGTTGTTTGCATATGCAATTTTTGATGTCCCCATTTCACGTTGATTTCTTCATGGGACGTTGGCATCCTGTCATTTTGTGTGATACTAGGAATGCAGATGCCCCAATCACACAAAGAAAGTTGTGTTGAGATGTAACGAACTGCTTTTGTTTATGGTGTGAAATAAATACTGACAGTGGCATAACTTTACAGTTCAGAGTGTGAGCTGTGCACCTGCCTTCAGAAGGACATTGAAGAAGGACTGATTGCAAACAGACATCATGGTTATTTTTAATGGGCAAGAATCTTGTATAAAGCAACATGCCCATACCTAATTTTATGTGAACAGATCCACTATCAGCATTGATAACAATGGATTTGGGCCAAACCATGGTTACAAAAGGGTTCAGAGGATACTCAACCATTTAGCAAAACTGCCAATACTCTATGATGTAATATTTTGATATGTGTTGTTGATAATGTTTGATAAAAGAAGCATTAGTCTCTGCCCAAAATACTTCTGTACTCAAGGTAACTTATGATATGATCCAAATTTGATTTCATTTAATGTACTCTATTGCAATTTGTGTAGAATTCTTAGTAGGTGCATCTTTTGGCAAGTTGTTTTTTCTCCATTATTTTATGTATGGAGACCAACAATGTACCATCAGACCAGGAGAATTATTAAGAAGCCTTGGTTTTGTAATAAATTATATTTTATTTTACCTGGTAAACGAGTAAAAACTGACCTGTGTGAGTTTCATCTTTGTTGAGGTGAGGCTGCTGTTTGGTCAAATTGTCCAATTTGTGTCACCTACCATGTTGCGACCAAAGCAAAAAAGTCCACAGTCATGGACTTTTTTACGTTTTTGGCTGCAACCTGGGAGAAACAAGGGAAAGTCTTTTGCAACAAAAGCGTGAGTGGGACCTCATATTAAAGTTGAATTTGGTTGAAAAAATGAATCCGTTCCTGAAAAAATGAATCCGTTCCTGATTATGTCAAACACACAAGAAATTGGCAGAAAACACAGAACTCAGTGTCATAATTATTGTTTATCAAAATAAATAAATTTAATTCAATCTCAACCATCATACCAATCATATTGGATACTGAGTACTTTTCCTTTGCCCTGCCTACTTGACACTACATTTAAATTATGTAAGTTGACAATGTCAGTGGAATGTTGTTGTATTATTTGATTTCAACAGGTAAGTTTTCAGACAACCCCCCAGCCCCCGAACATTATAACATGACTCGTACTTGACAGGTTCATAAGGTGGAAGTATTTTTGATTGCATGAGACGGTCAACCGCAATTGACACGATGGGTCATTTCGAGCATTTTCAATAATTTGTGGGGGTCCCCCCCCCCCAAAAAAAATATGCTGCTCGCAGTACCCATTTTTGCCTGGGACACGCACCTTTAGAATATTTTATGTTATTATATATTATTATATTATCTGTGACGACGGAGGAACACACAAAGTCAGCATTTTGTTCCGTACCCTTGCTTAAGTTTCCGAAAACGTGACTTCACAGCACGTCGATGCGGTAACGCCCATTTGTCCAGTTCGCAATACAGAGGGATGATATTAGGAGTGCGCCATCGCAGTCGGATATGAAAATTGTGTCTGGGCCCTCTAACCATATCATATTTGGTACTCTATTAGCCTTTCTTGGGATCTCAAAGATTGTAAAATAATTTTTGCGTGATTTTTATTGTCGCCTACCTGGTGGAAATAATTTTTATTCTGGACACCGTCTTTCATGTTTGACATCATAAACCTTCCTCGGGAATTGCAGCCTCGAAGCCCGTCGACGCGTCAGCCCTGATACACAAGCCTCCCAGGCCCCATGAACACACGGCCACGGATGTACATGACACTACAATCATGTGATCATGAATCCAAGATGGCGACGTGATATTTTTCTTGGCTATTACACAGGGATCGACTATTTAATTTCGTTTTCACGCTCTTGATGGCCTAGAATTCACTCAAGACAAAATCATGGGGAATAAGGACTCAAAGGCAACGGTTCTACCGTATGAAGAGGCTGTCAAACGAGGTATGTCTGTTAACATTCGTTGCTAGATCACGAGGGTGAGCGGTCGTCGGTACATCGGTGTCAACAAGCCGTAACATTACACCGTGTACATATACTGTAGCTGTATTCACTGAAGCGCTAAACACCCAGTAGTCATCATCTGTCGCCTGTTTTTAGAAAATGTTGATTACGTCTTTCACACCTCACCGATTTACCTATCCCCCTTCACAGTGACCGACGATGAACTGAAACGGCTGCGAGAGGCATTCAAGCGGGCGGCGACCCTCGCAGGTTACATGAACAAGCAGATGTTTGTGAGGGAAGTTCTTGGCGAAGGTGTACCCGCAAAGCTAGCCGACGTAAGTTTATTTGCTGTCGTGACACTTTCAATGTATATTTGTGTGACTTTAAAGAAGACAAAATCACCCTAATACATTCTTTACGGTCGGACACACGCATAACTTAAAAACAAACAAAACGAAGCAAATAGTACAATGTTTCCCAACCCAATCATCATATATGAAATATACGAGGGAACATGGACAGCGTCTCGGTGAATTGTCACATCGTCACTGACTTGTGTTTTCATGATATTAGGGAGTGGGAAAGCTCATAACTTGTATCAAATAGGACACATTTTCTCGCCTGACCGTTTAGAATTACGCAAGTAACTTTGTGTCTGAAGATCAAAGTAAGAGATATCCTTTTTTCGAATCCGAGAGATAGGCCCACAGTTCAAGAAGTTAATGTTTAACATTGAGCCCATATAACGAAGTGGCGGAAAATCTTTAAATTTTACTAATTTGCAGTGTTATTCAACCTCATTACACTAACAGTGAAATTACTCAGTAGTTTACAGTAACATTTGCTATCAACCAACCGGTGTCATTCAGCAAGTTGACATTATGTGTGATTTTGATAATTTCTCCGTGTAATTCAGTGGTGACCCACATACAGCACCAGGATGTGTGTCTGTGTACATTTGTGGCATCCGTCTGCCAAAATCGCTCACCCACAAAATTTTACCTGTGAATGTTTCACTCAGTTCTTCAAAACAGATCATTCAATTAAAAAAAATCTACATATAATATATTTGTAATTATGTTGCGTGGGTGATATCGGCAGTTCACACCCAAACCAATGAGTACTGTACACTCTTTATGTATTCTCCATGACATTTACTTCAAAAGGAGAACAATCACATTCATTCTGTACAATCAATACATTAGAATTTCCCATAATGGCTAGCTCCTTCATAGGATAAATTTAGATGAACTAGTAAGTCATGTTTTGTGTGTGTGTGTGTGTGTAAAGGATTACAATATCAAGGCTTTGTATTTTTGAGTGAGTCCCACAGGAGAAAAATTAGCAAAGCTTAACAACCCTTGAGAGCTGAATCTGACATGTGATACTTGCTTCCTGGTTTGTATATTTAGAATCTCTTCAAAAACATGTCACAACTGCCTAGTAGTAGTAGAAAGTACAGCGCTGTAAGATGCGTTTAATGTACCAGCTATTATAATATTTTATATATTCAACCGATAGGACAGTTGATGGTATTATTGGATGTTTAAAGTAGACAACTATAGTATTCGTCATAGTACATCATTCTTAACCCAGAAATTTACTCTGTAATTTTTGGCATAACCACAAAAATGACTCCGCCATCCTAAACTCAAAGCTCTTAAACCAGCTGTAATGACAAGTATAATATTTGAACTGACAGTCTGGAATTATCAAAGAGGCTTGAAGTATAAATGTGTTTCTCTTAGGAGAGATATAGCTGTTGTCTGTTGTCATGGCAACACTGTCTCAACCGGGCTGTTGACAAGGTGGGTACATTAATTGTGTTGACCGGTCACAGGCAGAATTGCTGTATCTTTTGTAAATTTGACCATCTTTGTATCAAAACTCCTCCAATATATTTGAACCCTTATCATTACTCTTTTTTGCAATTCTAGTCAACAAGTAACAAGTTTAGTGCAAAGGTTGTAAGACATCTGTTTGCAGGTTTCATTCACAAACAGTCATGTTGCGTTCAGCCCAAAGCATCCACAAGTGCAATAGCAAGACTGAAAATTTAAAAACCTCGATATCTTTCAATTATTTGCTTGTGATATTCTAGATATGTCCTTGCTTGAAATCCTTTTCTGGAACCAGACAGCCTCTCTCACCACCTTGTCTCCATATCAGAGACATCTTTGGAGTAGTGCAGTTGTGTTGCTGAAACGTGCTTGGAGGGCATGCAAAAAAAAGTTGATACAAATGTACAACTGTTGCCTAGAAATTGGTATCTTGAAAGGTACTGAAAGAGCGGTTCACAAAACATACTGTCAGCTCTGCCCACTTACAGAAAAGATAAAGAGATAGCAACGGTGTAATTTCTGAAATCTATGACAATTATATGCTAATGAAGGGGGAGGGGCCTTTCCAGATTGAAAGCCACTACATGTTTATATCTACAGTTAGGTTGTGTTTGACTCATCATCATTATCATCACCACCATAATTATCATCATCATTATCATCACCACCATAATCATCATCATCATTATCATCACCACCATAATCATCATCATCGTCATCATCGTTTCTATCATTACATACTCTATGTTATTTGAATATATGGTTAGTTTCATTAGCGTATTCAATTCGTTTTATTCCTGACATACATTGAACAAACACTGAAAAAAACCGAGGCTTTGTCCCATAAAATTCCATTAGATTTTCACATTTGTGTTCAGATGATAGCTTTAAATATTATCTTTGACACCTTTCCAATACTTGAAGTTTACATATAACTCACTATAAAGTCACAGGTGACAACATATACTAGTTGCTTGGCATGTATTTACAGGTTTTGAGTCTAATATCTTTCACAAAGCATCAACAAGATCATGTGTCTGGTATTAAAATAAAATTACAGAGAAGATGATTTACACAAAAGGTGTAATGTGAAAGCTAAACATAATGTACTCTGTCTTGAAATGCCAGAATCACATACATCCACCCTGTGCCTGATAGGAAAACAGGGTACACACACAGATCAGATCACATGAGACCCAGTCAATGGTCGGAAGATGGCTACTGTTTGTACTCTGGTCCTATCATATCAACAAATCTAAATCATGACTGAATTCAATAACAGAGTGAAGACTGCATTATGGTGCAACAAGTCTTTTATTCTTCTCACCTTCATTAAATACAAATTTTTTTCAAAAACAATAATTATTAACAAAGTCAACAAACAGAGTAATTTGTATCTTTTTCTGTTGAAATTGAAAGAATATTGCAAAATGAAGGGAGTTCCAGAATATCAAGTCATCCCATGATACTGTACAGGGAGCTTTACAGGAATTGGCATAAGGGACAGGCAGTAAAATTAATTTATATATCAGGTGTGAGATTTTGAAACTTCGTCCAGAGTCTTGTTTTTCGCAAAGCAGTGTAACATTCTTCATTATGCTCAAAGTCATATACGGTTAGCTACAAGAAAAAATGCTCATATCCAATGACACCATACAAAGAAAAATTTATGGGATATGTGTAAGAACAGAGAGAGAGAGAGAGAGAGAGAGAGAGAGAGAGAGAGAGAGAGAGAGCTAGATAGGGTCACATAGACCCATTTATTACACTACATGTACATGTATGATCATCAGTGTGTCATAGGGTTGACGATGGTGACACTGAGAAATCTGATGGTTTCCTGTTTTTCATTTCCATTGTTGAGTAATACAAGGTGCCATGGTGTCAAGACACTATTGTGTCCTTGTCACAGACAGTGACGCACATGATGTACTGTACTTCAAAATGCTACATACTGTACTGGTGCATTATTTATAGTACAATCAGAGAAAATGATGAAAGTTTTTTCATTCCCAATTTGAAAACAATATTCCTGGCTGTTTAGAGTGCCTACGCAAAGCCTCCTTTATGATGTCAAGGGAAATTCTTGTCAAATTTGCCATTAATATCCTCCTATGTGAATATACACGTATTAAAATTTGACGTTTTTGTATGTCATATTGCTCTGCCCTTTGACCCTCAAGAAACGTTTTCTCAACAAGGGTCTGTGCCATGACGAAACCTCATCAGCAACTCAGCTGTGATTCTTGGTGATGGCAAAGTGATCTGTATACTGTACAAAAAAGGTATATCCTTTCACAGCTCTGTATCTTACTAAGCTGCAAACAGAGCAAGCCAATATTGTGTGAACGGAGTACCTTGTTGAGAGGTACAACAAGGTATAAAAGATGTCCCAGTGATGTAGAAAATTTTGGTTTCAGCTGGCAAAAATGATAAGTACAATGTATAGGCGGTGACAAGTAGTGTGCTAGCACATTCAATTTGTGCAAAATTTACTTGATTTTCATTGAACTCATAATTTTCACAGCTGGTGAATTTGATCAGACAGCCGGTCGTTGTCGCCAGCTGCGGGCTATTTTCTACATCCCTGCTTCCCGTTTAGGGATAGACCATACTGTAGACAGTCTCTACTGATTTTGGTCAACTTTAGAATGGCAGAATAGTAAACCTTTTGAACTCTGATAGCATGCCCAATTTATACCAATCTAGTGTTTATCAATGGCCTGTAACTAATGACGGTACGGTGTACATGAAAATATCTTGAGGCTGATTTTGGAAAGTGTGAAATAATGGCCATACACACGACATAGGTACATGTAATAAATGTATACATGAATTCATTAAAACCATCGATGAGATAGGATGCAGCCACAATATCATGAACAATGTTCAGTACTTTACCGTGGCTTTCACATCCACTGTCCTCATTGATTTATTACGACTATAAGGTAAGAAGCTCAATACGATGAACTTTCAGTCGAGAGAATGAAAGTTCATTGTGTGAATTTTTCGCTGCCACCAGTGACGGTTAGTAATTTGCTTTGCTGTGAATTTTGGCGCTGATTATGATTCAGAATCTGTAGTTAATCTGGTAGATGGTTTTTGCAAGTGATTCATGTTATTGCTGTTAGCTTGATGATGGTACAGGCAGTCGTTCTCTGCATTCAGATGTTTTAACTCAACGTGACTTCAGGTACATGCCAGTCTGATTGAGATGAAAAAGCAGTGAAGCGGAAAATCTTTCCCGAAAGCAGGAAATTTAGAAAAGTACAGCTAGCTTCAGTTTTTGAAAATAATCTCCACCATGTAAGAATGTACTGTCAAATATTTTACGTTAGCATAGAAGAATGATATATATATTTTTCTTTTTTATTTATTTGTTTATTTATATTTGTCGTGTATGGTGATGGCTACACGTATTGAACAAATACCAAAGAGAAGTTAAAATGTTTAAAAAGGTGTCTTTTAAACTCTCGTGCAAATTAAGCCAGACTTCAGGATTTGGTGAATGGAGGTGTATATCTGCTTGGTATACCACAATAACAAGATCCATTATTTTGCTAAAAAAACAAGGGGAAACTACATTCAATCAAAATCTACATTTCGATAAAACCACTTGTTTTGTATGGTAATTGAGGAAACTTTATATTGTACTGAAGATATGTGAGTTAGTGTGGCGATGGTTGTCTTGGAAAACCCATCTTTTTTCCTGTATATTTGATTATTATACCACTTGACAATGATTTAAAGGCCAAGTATCTGTAACTATTGATTATTTTCTCACTATTTTTGTTGTGTATGTCAATTGCAAGTACTTGTTCTACTCCCCGAAGCATGTTGAAACACCAACTACTTGCATTATCAACACACTGAATATACATTTAAAATGTGCTGTTATTGTTGATTTTGAATTCTAGTCGGGACCAGAATTCACTCGTCAACAATAACAATGCAGTTTGCGCATGTACAGACTGAGCTGGCAAGCTCAAGTCCATGTATCTCAACATGCTTTGGGGAATACAACAAGAATCTGTTGTTGACATTAAAAGCAAAAGCTGTGAATCCCATCAGAAGTCACATCTACTGGCCCTTTTAACTGAGCAAATAAATTAGCGTGAGCTTCTGCTTGCAAGATAGGCAAAGCAAGTGACATCCGTACAGGAAAATCACACATTCCACTGATAGCTGATGCATTGTGCTGGCTTTCTGTATGTACGCGACGGCACATGTATGCATAGAACTCTTTCAAAAATTTATGATTTAAGACGTCGCGCAGTCTGGTGAATACCTACTCCTTGAGGGAAACGCGGAGTGTCTCATTGTGCCCTTCTGAAGCCCGCCATTTTGTTCCTGCTCCGATGACTAATCACCCTTAGATTACTATAAGCAATGAGATGCAGCAGTGCTTGACACCACCTGTTTGAGTTCAATAAATAATATAAGTAGTTTTAATATGAATAATAAATCAGTATCAAGAAATGTAGTGTAGCATGCCCTTGTCAGTGCAAATATCATTCTGTTCGTGGTTAATATTAAATTGTTTGTTAGCTGACTTTCAGACTTGTCTAGGTGTGGTTCCTCTGAAGGGTGAATAGAGTGACTCTTTATGGATTTAAGTTAGAGACACACGTTAGATGATACTTATTTTAAACTCACTTTTTCTCAATAAATTTCACTTTTAGACCCCACATTATATTATATTTCTGGTAGCCCTATATCTCAACATTATAAAAAATACGTTTATTTTCCGAAATCACAGTGTTTGTGACCATTTCTCTCAAAAATATGCGTTTTTGAGTTTTTTTACCTAAAAAAATTAGCTGTTACAGGACTAGGGCAACTTTAGATCTTTTAACAGAAATCAACAATTGAGTAGGCTGGAAAAAAACTGTGTCCCAGATTTTTTCTATTCCCTTTTGTTTCAGCACAATAAGGTGTGAAAGTAACAACTCTTGCTTTTTGAATAAATTACCGGGTTTCGTTCACTTCAGCAAGAATTTCTCTTGTTCTATCAATTTTACCGAAAATCTGGGACACCGTTTTTTCCCCAGACTACTCAATTGTTGATTTCTGTTAAAAGATCTCAAGTCGCCCTAGTCCTGTAACACCTAATTTTTTTTAGGTAAAAAAACTCAAAAACGCATATTTTTGAGAGAAACGGTCACAAACACTGTGATTTCGGAAAATAAACGTATTTTTCATAATGTTGAGATATAGGGCTAACAGAAAATATATAATGTGTTGGGTCCAAAAGTGAAATTTATTGAGAAAAAGTGAGTTTAAAATAAGTATCATCTAACGTGTGTCTCTACCTTAAAATTTGACGGATTACCTGTTAAGGTGAAGGAGGCTCGTGGAAGGATTTTGATTTGAAAGGGTTTAAAATTTGAGTAACAATATACATGTCATACCCGCTTGATATAAAGTGCTACAGTATAAGGGACAAAGTCAAAATAAAGTTTAATAGTACCTCAGATGGTCACATCTCTGTTTTTGAATTCAGATATTTTGTGCACTTTTTCCGAAACTACACCACTAGTGTTGGATATAACAAAAGGCCTCAAGGGAGAGGGGCTATTTAATTGGGTTCCTCAAAAACTCATGATATTTTCGTACCGGTACATGGCCAAACTGATGTCATGGTATATGTGGGTCAAAGGTCAGAGAAAGGTGTGGAAGGGTTCTGGGCCAGCTCACTCCAAGCAGGCAAAAGTATATCAAAGGTCAAGGAAATTAACGAAGAAAAAGATCAGCGAAAAATGTGATAAAGAGACAAAAAGAAACAAAAGTACTCTAAAAACGATGCTTGTTGCATTAATTATGGATTAATGACATCAATAATGCATGGAACCATTCCATCACCCATAGTAACCACATGTTGACGATGTTTTATTGTCAGCGTCATCTCATTACAATTGCCATCTAGAAACATCGTACAGATGCTACTACTACTACTACTACACACAGGAAATTGCTTGTTACGATACATGTTAATGTAAAATTCGTAATGGCAGCACATTTTCCAAAAAAAAATGCTCCATGCCCTATTCCCAAGATCATAAGAAGACCTTTGTGACCGCATCTTGCTTGCAAGATTTTGTCCCTCTACACTTATCTGCCTCCATCATGTCAGTGGAGCTCGTTGTTATTTTGTAAGATGTTGGATGCCCTCCCCTTCCTGGTGGATTAGTTATTAGGGCAGCAAATCATAAAAACCCCAGCTTTTGTCATCTGAGCATTGAATTAATTTACATATAGTTTCATAGTTTTCAGAAGATTCACTTGCGCATCTTTAAATTCACGTTTTGTTCAAGGTAAAATTCATGTGATAATTTGTGAATTGAATAAGTGTTTTTCAAATTGTATAATGCCAAGCTAGAAACTCAGAGAGTTGACAGTGTACCCTATGGAAAACACAGGTCTGCAGGTACAAACATCATATTATCTCAGAGCGGCAAAATAAAGTGGCTGATTTTTTTAAAGTGTTTTTTTTTTTTTAATTTACCCGACTACTAAGTCTTTTGAAGCTTCATAGACTTATTATCTAAATGTACTCTGTTTTTCTCTGTTGCAAAAAAATGATTGGCAGGATTCTGGATTTTGGCGTGTCATTTCATGTGGGAGTAGAGTCATATGGCAGGAGTTGACAAAGCTGTAGAAGAGACGACATTTCATATTTTATTAGTCGTTTGTGCTTTTGGCATGTCCCCGCTCCTTTACGAACATGAAAGCTCCAATAATTTTCTTTTGATTCCAGTAGTATTGTTCTGTCGGAAAATATCTCTTTAATGTGCTACTTCTAAAACCATGTCTATATGCGTCTGATTTGTTTGTACAGCCTTTATCCATGTAAAATCCTATGTTTATTGTTGACAACAGAAGCTGAGTCCAGACTAGAATTCATTTGATAACAGTGATGTTGCATAATCTGCTAAATTCACAATGTTTGCAGGGCAAATATTACTGTACATTTCTAGCTACTTTTGGGAAGAAAAAAAATCAGAGAATTTGCTTAATTTTTGAACAAATTTTATGAAAATATCACCAAAGTGACAGCATAGTTCCTGTGAGGTATATATACATATTTATGACATGTAGGCTGGCAGATGGTTTCACATTTCTACTTTCCCAGCATATGAGTGCTGTCATGGTTACACTCTAAATGGGATACCCATTGGCACCCAGGAAAAGTTCTGCAGCTCAAAAATCTGCAACGAAAAGCACTGCATAGTGTAGGCTAAATAGGTAAATCATGTGTTTCACATTCACTGATAACGATGGGCCAAAGGTTCAATCAAGAGTTGTGTCAGCTGTAGATTGAATAAAGGAACTACACTGGTGGAATTCATTTCTGTCACTTATGCTCGCAATATAAAAAAAAGGCTTCCTATGCTGGCTTCAGTTTGAGCCAAGGTAATCGCAAATCTGAATAAAGTGTACCTCAGAGATACCCCACACACGTACAGACTTTATTTTGGTTACCAGATGTAGTTTGAATGCTGTGATTGCGTGCTGTTGATGATGGTATCATATTCCAGCATAATAAAGCAGAAATAGCACAGTCCCACAATTCAAAGTAATTACTTCTGCTGTCTCTTTAATAGACATTGTTGTATTAATTCCCATATTACATTAATTATTGCCTCATTAACAAAGTGTACACCTTCCTGTAATTAATACATGTACATCAATTAGAAAATTACAACCACGCCCCTTTTACAAGGAAATGAGAATTCCTATTAATGCTCATTTAAATTTGTTTGCTATAAAAAATTGTAAGTGCTTTGCGTATATTATTGAAAAAATGTTTTAAAAAATAGTGTAAATTTTTAAAGAAATGAAACAGACAGTGTGATAGAGAAAGTAAAAAAATATCAATGATATTATCCAAATGGTGTGTATTTATGGATTTCGCTGTAATTCCTGTTATATAATTGCCAATTTGTGATGAGAATTTGACATTTTGAAATCAAAAGGTGCTCGCATCAGAAACCAGCGCAAGTAAGTCACTCACGTGATGAAAATACATAAATTTTTGTGTTCGATAGAATAAGTGGGGTGTGTACATGTGACTGTTTGAATCCCAGATGGCAGATGAACAATCTGATAAGGGGTGTGATGGAGAACTGTGACAATCCAGCTGTACGGATCAACTCTGGCCAGCTATCCGATATCATGAAGTGTAATTGTACACAGCGTCCTGTGAAATATGGCACACCTGAGTTTTGTCATCAAAAACAAGTCTTCCATCGTCTGTCCTATGTTTGATTCAATTGGCATTACGCATACGTGTACTGTCATCTGAGCGAGGATGCAATGTGCCAGGTGGCAGTCTATTCTTAACGCTCATTATTTCAATGGTACTCAGATTAATTGCACGTACCAATAAGTGGTGATGTAGTGTCTAGGTTCGTACCAAAATATCTGTCGGTGAAAAGATGCTGGAGCCTATAGTAAGTTTATACAAAACATGACAGTTTGCTATTCATGTACAGATTACCCTTTTGTACCTGCTCTTCTTATCATTATTAAAGCTACACTGTACATCTATGGTACATCTACATGTGTCAAGCATTCATAAGGAAATACAAAGTTAAAAGCCATGACCGTGAGGGCATTGTCAATGTTTTTACAGGGCATCTCGTTGTTGACCTTTTGATTTCTGTCATGTTTTATGCCACCAAGGTCGCACCCGACTGTGAAGTTTGAAGGGTTTCCACTCTGGAGTACAGAGAATCCAAGCCCCGTACATGAACTGCAGGCAGGTGTCTTCAGTGGACCGTGAGATGTAGATATGAAACTCAGCTGATTTGTTTGGCTGGAAACAATTACATTTGTGTACCATTTTATGCTGGTAGTTCTGGTCTTATTAAAGGTTTGATGTCTTTTCAATGAAGCACAACCAGTCCGGTAACCCAGTTTCCCACTAATGTTTGTCATCTATATGTTGTGAGTCATTGTAAATTAATATTGACCTCATTACTTTATGCTATGGGTATAAATTAAAATGTATTTAAAATAATTAAACTAGAACTAAATCCATACACAGATACATACATACGTACATACATACATACATACATACATACATACATACATACATACATACATACATACATACGTACACGTACATTGTACATGCACATACATACTGTACCACATGCTGTCATACGTACATACTGTCATACTTGTAATATATGTACAGTAGGGAAGCTCATCTTGTGTCCACGTATACAAATATATATACATGTTCTTGTGCTATATGTACCATACAAATTGATAGTCCAACATATATATGGACAAACCAGGAAGATACAGAAAGATCCATATACAATTTCCACGGTACAAACATATGCACAAGTATACTATATTGGGGCATACATGTATGTATACGTGTACATGTAGTATGATGTACCTGCAGTAGGTTTGCTTTTGTTGTAGTCTAGGACCTCTCCTTGGTTTTACAGTGTACGCTCTCAGTGGGAGGTTTTGGTAGGAGCATATGGTTACACTGCAACCGAAGAATGGTCCTAGACTAGTCTGATTGTAACCTCTAGTTTCACATTTGACAAATACAGAAACTGAAAGAACATGTCAAAAGTTCTGCAGGCTGAGGCAGTGCAACAGAAAGTCTACCTTGCATGGCCACAATAGCTGGTCAAACACTTCAAACCTGTTACCCTTCAAATAGATGGAATGTGACTAATGTAAAAGTGGTGTCACACCTCATCAGATTCCCTGACCCCGCCGTGTATTTATTTGTCTGTTTATCCTAGGATGTAATCTGTCACAATATTTCATCCAACAATACGAAAATGAGAAAATTCAGATTGTCATCTGTCGATATGTCTATCGCCATTTTGCTGTAGCACAGTTTGTTATTGATGTCAGGTAGTTACATTGTATCAATTCAAACGTGTACACATGCACTTATGTAGACAAGATTGTATCAGTTGAGTGATTATTTTTTTTCTTCTTTACCCCTCCCATTATCACAATGTGGTACATTCCTGATGTTTTCAACTGAGTGGTTGGTCCCATGCACAGGTAAATGGAGATGATAGGGTCTTGAAAACATGGCAACCCTTTGAGAAACCTTGAAGAGAAATTTGTCATTTCGAAGTGTGTAATTATGCAAAACATTTTTGATTGGCTATGTGGTGGCTGTCTTGAAACTATGGTTGAATAAAAAGCCCCCTAGATGATATATGGGGAAATACGCAAAAAAAATTATCACTCCGCTTAATCATTGAAAATGTAATTTTGCAGTGATAATCACTGTGTTTGTAAGTGCTTTGCGTTTCAGTAGTTTTGCTTGTAGGCTTCACAGTACAAGCACTGTACCTGTACTTGCCCAGAGATATTATACGAAATTTGTGAATTTATTAGCCGGACATTGCAACTGTGCTATGGACGGCAGTTTTACAATTGAGGCTATGAACAGACCTTTTAATGATCAATTAATTAATTATTGGTAATTGTATATATATAATATCGTTGACAGGCAACATTTCATGAATATTTCATGAATATTTCATGAATCTTGCTCTTGCATACGATTCAAGAGGAGTGCCTGCATGGTGATCTTTACAACATTGAAATTTAAATCTCAAGTTCTAATCATTCACCTCAAAAACCTTGTGTTCTTCAAACCATATTTTTTCAAGCCGCATTTGTTGTGCAGTTACCACACACAGCATGTAAGGCAGAAAAGAAAACAACTTTGTTTCTTATCCTTGCATATGTCAATCCAGACAGCCTTAGTTTATCATCTTTGACAGGATAGGATACAGTGTGCTATGCACAGCAGAAAATTTTAATTTTTTTGATCGAATGTATGCATTGTCCAGATCAGGACCGTGACTGTGAACTTACAACAGAAATGTCAGCTTGCTGTTTTAAATGTCTGTGTCATTTTAACATTCGCATGACAATGCTGAAATCGTACATGAAATTGCAACAATTATACATGGTAGGTGTGAGTTCCAAATTGGATGAGATGCTAGACTGGCAGCCACAGCGAAAACATCTTCCACGGCAGGGTCCACATACACTGTATATCAATTGTGATTTTTTTTGTTACAGTACTCTTTTGAATATGAGCTCAATCTGATACCCTTATTGTACAATTTATATAAAATGTACTCAAGGTTTGCTCTGAGGAAGTTTTTTATCATGATTGTCGCAAGTCGTGGACTCACTGAAAGTCACTGATAATTGTTGGTACTTCCAAGTAAACTTTCAAAAATTTTAGAGCAGTTGTAATCGTAATTGTAAAACGTCAAAGCCATCTACAATGTAAACAGCAAGCTGCGGTAATTTCTGCAGTACCTGTAGCTTTAACATCATCTGGCATGTCAGAATTAACCGCTGCATGTAAATGTACCTTGGTTGTTGTTGTTTCCATGTTTCAAGTATCACTGTATCATTATTGTAAAAGACCAAGGATGAGAAACAAACCTATTACTTTATTTGGCCCAATCAGGAACTCTTACCCCCAGAACAGAATTGATGGCGGCTGTACAGTGTATTTTAGTTAAATCTGTGTTAACAGGTAAAAGTCTAGCTTTCAGCCATAACATCCATTCTCTCGATTGTTGAAATGAAGTTGTCCGTACCCTATGGTTTTACAAACAGTGTGCACAGTAGCTCTGCATTATAAATTTCCCTCTAGCCATCACAAGTTTACAGTTTTGCCAGTCATAATTCACAAAAAAACTTTCCAAAAAACCTGAATTTAAGAGTTCAGATGAATGAATGTGAACTCAGTTAGGATTTGTACAAACTTATGTTTCTTTTAATGTGTTAATACTGCCCTTTCAGTTTCTGCCTGATTTCTATTCTTCTGTCGCTTTATGCTTGCTTTGAACAAGTACTTACAGGTTGAGGTAATACATACCCTGAAAATAAGGGTTTCAAACTTTTGTGTATACTTTGCTCGAGGACACTTCCTTTTTCGTAAATCTTGAAAAATCCCAAGGGTCTACTATGCAAATTTTTGTATGAAAGAGAGAAATAACAAATATACTGATGTTTTGAATGAGTACTGTATGGGGATGTGAAAAACCACAACCCATTTTCGACAGTGAGGAAAATCACCTACTTGCCTCCAAGTCAATCTTCTCTGTTGATTCAGTGTAATAGCATATTAGTGCCACTGAGAAAGCCACTGAAGTGTGTGTTGCAGACTTTCATTGGCATGGCCGGCAACAATGCAGATGTGTAACATAATTGTGTGTGTCCATCAAGCATGTGTTCATGCAATGTACGGATTCGGATTTGTTATATTGATCAGCCACAGACGTGACCACAGTGACAAATGTGTGAAACTGCACATCTAATCTTATCTTCTCTTCGAAATTTTTCAGTGTGCTTGATCAGTTCTCAAACAGTAGTTGATACCGTACTTATTTAAAACTGCAAGCAAACGCCGCATACTGTCGATTCATCAGCACACCTGTTTGAGCGTGACAAATTAATTGGTCTCCGGCTGTCTCTCAGGCAAACAATGAATATCTTGTTTGTTCTACACACCTGTTTGCTCCATACAAATTAATTGCCATCCTCCCAGACTTTGTACTTATTTTAATTTTCATGATTAATTAGCTTTAAAGTCAAGTAAATGCAAACATTTATTGCATATTCATTTTTCGATGAATGAAACACTGATGGAATATATACCTGGTCTGGTCAAAATCATTATGAGTTTATCGAGACAGATTCTGCCACAGTACTGCCTCTGAAGACTGAAATCTTCCACTGATGATGTAAGCCGTAAAATATCCAGCTATCTCTCTACATCACCAAATGGACGGACAATTTACAAAGTTGAAAGAAAATGTTCTCATTCTGTTGTTTGGTAAATTGACATGTTTCCTGAGTATTTTGCCTCTTAGTAAATTTCCAACAAAGAAAGATGGTCTTACCCTTCTGCTGGTAAATACATGTATGTGTCCCCATTGATACATAACTTTGTTTATCTCTGTATGCTTTAGTTAAGGTAATATGCACCTCGAAAGTGAAAGACTTAAACTTTTGCTCTAACTTTCCTCAAGGAATCTTTCAATCATTCTCTTTCAAAATCAAGAATAAAAATATGGGGTCACCGTGCAAATTTTGGTACTAGAGAAACAAATTACCCAAGATTTACCGGTATTAGAAATTAAAAATGGCCGCCATCCCTGTGTTAACTCAATGGAGAAAAATGAAAATTTTCGAATTTCAAAAAACTAAGCCAGTAAAAAGTTTTCTTTCACCAAGAGCTTTAAAATGAACACCCACATGTGGTATATCAGAAGAGAATTGTAAAAGTTTGAGAGTCCGAATGTCTGTCCCCGAGGTGCGTTCTACCTTAGGGTAGTGTGCACCTCGAAAGTGAAAGACTTAAACTTTTGCTCAAACTTTCCATAAGGAATGTTTCAACCATTCTCTTTCAAAATCAATGAAAATCTGTGGTCACTGTGCAAATTTTGGTACAGAAGAAACAAATAACCCAAGATTTATGGATGTTTAAAATTCAATATGGCTGCCATCACTGTGTTAATTCGATGGAGAAAAATAAAATTTTCAAATTTTGCAAAACTACGCCAGTGAAAACTTTTCTTACACCATGAGCTTTAAAAGGAACCCCCACAAGTGGTATATCAGAAAAGAATTGTAAAAGTTTGAGAGTCCGAATGTCTGTCCCCGAGGCGTGTTGTACCTTTATGTCATCTGAATATAATACTATGTGAACAGCTTATTGTACACGTACAATTTAATTTATGCAGTGTCTTTATGCAAGTAACAATTACACAAACATAAACATGTAGCGTGTTTTCACTGTATTTCACATGCTTGTCACATCCGTCAGTGTGAAGATTTATTGACTTTTTTAACTTGTTCACCCCCAATTTCCCTCTGACCAGGTCAGCAACCATAACAATGTATAACAATTCTTTTAGGCAGCAGCATTGGAGGTGTTGAGCAAAAGCAAGAATTAACATTGATATTGGCAGGATGAATGTGTGTCATCATTTTTGCGAGCTCATGGTTTTTTTATGCCTTGTGCTTTTTTCTTCCCATTTCAGTCGTCAACAAAGTCTACATTAGGAATAACTGATTTGCATGCAGCTCGAATGCTATATGTAAATTTGCTCATCCATGCGTTGTCAGGAATTTGGAGTCGGGCTATAATTAGGATGTTTGAGTCGTAGTCAGTGAAAGCTTTACACAACAGAGGTGTTGTAATAACAGTGATCATAAGTGCGAATTTGACCAAATAAATTAATACATGAGTTAATAAGTGGGCAGTGCCAGTCCAAATCTAATTACGCTCAGTCGGCTCTTCCGCACACACTGTCTGAAAACTATTGCCTTGATAAATTTTGAAGATACGATGGTTAAATGCATGTACTCCCACACTCGTTAGTTCTGTTTTGTTTCCGCCTCAAGTCAAAAACACCTGTTCTTTATCTTTTGATGTGTTTGAATGCCATTAGACAGGGTCGGAGTCAGAGAGACAGGGTTAAGCTGTTATCATATCGGTAGATGGCATGTCATGTCATTGCTACACAAAAATGTGGGTCAAAAATTTCATTTACAAAAAGAGTGATCAGCAGTCAGTAAATTATGACAGTTTAATAGTGATACTCTTCTAAATATAACAACAAAGAATTTTTTTATATGTTAGAAATGTGTTATTAAACTGACACTGTCCTAGTTGTCAGGGAATGAAATTAAATTTTTTAATGATATACAAGTACACATAGAAGTATATAAGTGCCTGTCAAGATTGAAATCAAATTGTACTCAGGAAAGAAACAGTGACGCTTGTGCTTTATTAGCTCCGCTGTCAGCGACGCGGAGCTTATCAAATAGGTTGATTATCCGTCGTCGTCCGGCGTCCGGCGTCCGTCGTCCGGCGTCGTCCGGCGTCCGTCGTCGTCCGTCAACATTGCCTTCTCCTCTGAAACCACAAGTCCAATTGCTTTGAAATTTTATATGCAGTACACTTGGGGTGACCTCACTTCAGTTTGTTCAAATTATGGTGAAATTTGCATATTTGTATTTTTGAGGCATTTTTTGGTGTTTTTGGTAAAAAAATCTTTTTCTCTGAAAACGCTAGTCCGATTGCTTTGAAATTTGATATGCAGTTTGCTTAGGGTGACTTAAATCAGATTTGTTCAAATGGTGGTGAAATTTGCATATTTGTATTTTTAAGGCAATTTTTGTCATTTTTGGTAAAAAAATCTTTAAAAATCTTCTTCTTCAAAAGTGCTGGTCAGATAGCTTTGATATTTGGTACATATGTCCCTAGGGATGATCTATTTCAGATTTGTTCAAATTGTGCAGAAATATGCAAATTTGCATTTTTAAGGCAATTTTTGCCATTTTTGGTCAAAAAATGTATTTCTCAAAAAGTACTGGTCTGATAGTTCTGAAATTTGGTATACAGGTTTCTATAGATGAACTAAGTAATATTTATTGAATTTCTGATGAAATCTGTAATATTTTGTATTTTTGGAGCAATTTTTGCCATTTTTGGTAAAAAAATGTGTATTTCCAAAACTACTCATCTGATAGCTTTGAAATTTGGTATACAGGTCTCTACAGATGAACTAAATGATATTTGTGGAAATAATGATGAAATCTGCAATTTTGTAATTTTGGGGTAATTTTTGCCATTTTTGGTCAAAAAATGTATTTCTCAAGAAGTACTGGTCTGATAGTTCTGAAATTTGGTATACAGGTTTCTATAGATGAACTAAGTAATATTTATTGAATTTCTGATGAAATCTGTAATTTTGTATTTTTGGGGCAATTTTTGCCATTTTTGGTCAAAAAATGTATTTCTAAAAAAGTACTGGTCTGATAGCTTTGAAATTTGGTATACAGGTTTCTACAGATAAGCTTAGTAATATATATTGAATTTCTGATGAAATCTGTAATTTTTTTTGGGGGGGGCAATTTTAGCCATTTTTGGTCAAAAAATGTGTATTTCCAAAACTACTTATCTGATAGCTTTGAAATTTGGTATACAGGTTTCCATAGATGAACTAAATGATATTTATTGAAATAATGATGACATCTGCAATTTTTGTAATTTTGGGGCAATTTTTGCCATTTTTGGTCAAAAAATGCGTTTCTCAAAAAGTACTGGTCTAACAGCTTTGAAATTTGGTATACAGGTTTCTATATATGAACTAAGTGTGATATTTTGAAATTATGATGAAATCTGCAATTTTTATTTTTGGGGGCAATTGTTGCCATTTTTGGTCAGAATATTTTATTGTCAAAAAACTACTCATCAGATAGCTTTGGTTGACATGTTCTTAGGGATGATCGGATGTGATATATTCAAAGTATGATGAAATCTTCAATTGTGTATTTTTGCAGCTTATTTTAGCCACTTTTTTCTGGCCACTGTATTGAGTTATCAAAGATTTCCACCTTCTTCGAATTCATCAACATGTGTCAAAAATAGTTATTCTCTAATAAACACAGCGGAGCTATATCGGCCGCTAGGTCGCTTGTATAATATTAAAGAAAAGAAATCTTGCAAGAGTTTGGCGGTTGATAGTTTTACCTGGTGCCATGTAAAATTGAAACTTCACCACATGGTTACAGTTTTTGTATTCAGGAATGCCAACAAACACCTGTGACGCAGTGAGTTCGGGGACAACATAGTTCAAGGGTCAGTAGCGGTACCTTTTTCATTATTTTTCACTTTTTTTTGTTTTTAATGTCAACTACATTTTCTTCGTCTACTCCCCAAAGCATATTGCAACACCTGCACAAACTAGCTTGTCGACACTGCGTGTATACACATGTACACTGTAATGTTTACCCTGTCTTTGTTTACATTTGAATTCTAGTCCGGACCAGAATTCACTTGTAATCTTTAACATTGTAGTCTACACATGCACAGGCTGAGCTGACAAACTGAATACTGTGTATCTCAATATGCTTTGAGGAGTAGAACAAGAAACTGTAGTTGACTTTAAAAACAAAAAAATACTGAAAAAATCATCAAAAGTTACAGCATCTAGCCCTTTCAGTGAATTGTCTATTTTTCCTTTTTTGGGGGGGGGGGGGGGGGTGTAGGTGGGGGGGTTGGAGGAAAATAGTTATAAGAATAAATCATAAAAGCATTTCAATGGAATACAAGTGTTTCACATTGTTGCCAAGTTTAATTTGAAAAGATAGTGTTACATTTTTTGGTCATGTTCAAGGATCAGATGTTCAATGGCATGACTGTTAACAATTATTCTAACAAACAACTAGGAGGGTACTCCTTATGGAAAGGTTGTACACTCATAATTGTCCACACAATAATGGCATGGCGATGCTAATTGACCCAACCGTTATAGCATGTACCAGCACCATTTTGTCCAATTTCCATTCAACACGTGTGTGTTACTAGTAATGTGGTTTGACCTCTGTACATTGACGATGCCCTGCTTTGGGGTGATGTGACCCAGATCTCACTGGGAAAAAGGCCAGCCTCTTCCAAATACACTATCCAGTATAACACTGTAGAGTAAAACAGGCATCAGAAAGCTAGGCAGAGCTGGTGGATAAATCTATCCCATGGACTAGCTTGTATATCATGTGATAGTATCTAGTTGTCGTAAATCATGATGAGAGCACATGACTCAGACTGGGCAATGAGTGAATAATAATTATATATATAATGTATTTCTGCAGGTTCAGGATCTTGTAAATCATTTCATTTCAATCATTTCCATTGATGGAAAGATGATGGACAGGGAAGACTCATAGCCTGGTCTAGAATCTAACCTGTAAATTTAAGGATCACAGAGCCTCTAATTGACTGCGTAGATTCCAGACTAAGTGTCTCATTGCAGTGAATCACTCAGTGATGAATGTGTGTGGGGGTCAACTTTCTGCACCGCATGCGTATGCTCCCAACGTGTATGAACTCAGTCAGATAGTCCAGGGTCAACGAACACACCTAATCAGTAGACCTACTTGTACAGAAACGTGAAGCTTACGGATACCCTGTATAATTGATTAAAACACAGGCACACCACAAATTAAATTCATCGTAGTGACCTCAGATCCTCATTCCTTTTCTGAAATACACAAAAGCATTTAAGTGCGAAAAATCTAACATGTATGTGTGATGTCATGGTGATTTGAACTCCCTCCCTCCCCCCCTCCCCCCCCCCGAAATACCACAAATTGCTGAAAAATGGGTTGTTGGAAGTTAAAACTGAGGGCATGTTTTCTGAATGACAGACATTTCAAAATGAAATCTGAATGGTTGTTGAGTGTCGTACATGTCATATAGGGTTTCCATGGTGTAACCAAATAGCTATAAGGCCCTATAGTTTTTAAACTTTATGCAAATTTATACATGATAATTAAGATAACATTGAACTACCCCTCCATAAAAAATAATTGCTGAGGAGCTACTAGTAATCCCCCCACAATGATTTTCATTTGTCATGCAAGTGGTCTAATTATATATCTTAACTGACAGAGGGTATTTCATCGATTAGAGTGGTTTGAGTGATTATTAATTTTATCATAAGTAGTGGTGTAATATAAAGTTTGAATGGAAGAGAATGAACTATTAAAGATTACTGAAAGAGAGAACGTACCATTACAATGTACAGTAATGGTTACGTGTACATGTGAATAAGCCGGTACAATACGGTACTTTGATATGAAATATTAACTCAGAAAAACTGGAGTATTGTACACAAAACAGCAAAAATGTATATTGATTGTCAAGCTGTTCTGTTTCACTTTCCACCATTTCACAACCAAAGAATGGAACGATCCTATCATTTTCAATGGCAAAGTTGGACCGCTGTATTGGTAAAACAGGGGGTAGCAGGGTTCAGATTGCATGGCACAATGTGTTTGATGTGAGATTGCAGCAGAAAGTGCTGTGAGAGTATTAAAAAGACACCTGTAAGGTATTATCTATGCAAAAATAGTGGTGTTTCCATGCCCAAAGGGAAATCAAAAAAGTGTGTCGTCATAGAAACAGGACATGCAAGTGACAGACAGGAAGTATAGTCGAAAAGGAAATGAATGTATCAGATCAACTCCGAAATACTATCTGAATTATAAAAGGCTTTTACTTAAATTAATCTCACCATTGTTAATTGAGTGTATGGTTTTGCCCCTTACTATAATTAAAAGCTATTTATAAAACATCAGTGGTAATCTTTGAGAATGACATTGTCATCTCTTCTGAATAATCAGTGATATTCTTTTGAGAAAGCTCTCTTTATAGATCAGTGAAAAAACAGGCATTGCAAGAGATCCAGGATTCTGATAGCAGTGGCTGCCCTGCAGATGTGCTTTCTCAGCTGTATCATTCATACCTGTTTTACTGAAAGATACCACAGTGCCCTGTGTAAGCAACCAGTGGTCTTAGGCAGATGAATAGGGCTGTGTGCAAATGATCTCATTGTTCCTTCATTAATATGCAAAAAATAAATATTTTCCTACAAATTTAGATTACAATTATGGAAATTACAGAATGCCACAAAGACAAAAATGTAATTTAATTGGCAACTTCCAATGTTATTGTTACCATTCATGAAGAACATTAGAAAAAGAAATATTCATTGCTAAAGCTACAAGCTGCAACAACAGCCATGCATGCAACACTGACAAAATTTGTCAGGATATCAAGAGCGGTATCCGATGTCATTCATGTTGAGTAGTAGTCATTAAAGGGCCAGTAATGCTAACTTTTGATGATTTCTTCATTATATTTATTTTGCATATCAATTGCAACTTTTTATTCTACTTCCAAAAGAATGTTGAAACACCCACTGTTTAGCTTGTCAACTTTAATAGCGTGTAAAATGCATTGTTATTGTTTACATTTGAATTCTAGTCCGGATCAGAAGTTGCTGTTCTACAATAACAATACAGTGCGCACAGGTATGGGCGGAGTTGACAAGCTGAATGCTTTGAATATCAACATTCATTGGGGAGTGGAACAAGGAATTATGGTTCACATGAAAAACAAAAATGGTAGAAAAATTATCCAAAGTCAGCATTACTGGCCCTTTAACAAACCAGATACCATGAATAGCCCTACATTGTATGTAGGAAATTTTAACATGCAGCTTAATGCGGAAAGGCCCAAAAAATTATATTTGCGAGTGAGCATTATGGTGAAGCTGTACATCAGAGTGTGTTCTGAGATCTGTGATCAGTCTTGAGGACAAGTAATATTATCCCTGTGAAAAATTGTTGAGAATGGGTTACACTGTTGTTGTGCTGATCCCTAACTTGTAAGATCAGAAGATTTTAAAACCCTTTGAGTGCCAGAGTCAATTTTTGTCACCTTTATATTAAAAACATACCACTTTCAATTTTTTTTCAGATTTTTGCCAAGATTTTGATAAAAAACTGTAGCCAATGAAATGTGATGTCCATTTTGTGCAAAATTATCAAATTACAGAATAATTCATAAAAATCAGTAAAATATCGCTGTATTATAAATAATAAAAATTATGGTGGGAAAAATTACAGCACCCAAAGGGTTAAATGACTTTTAAGCCACATCAATTCTTATGGGAATATCTTTGAAGGTCCTGTTATATTACCAGTAATACTCATTAACAACAATGCGCCATGAGTCATATAGATAATGTCATTATATTTTACTGCTTTTAATAGTTAGTGATGGCATTTTCTTTGATGTGGTTGTCATAGGAAAACTGAAGCCAGTATTACATGAAGTCTTTGACAGTTTACGGCAAGTGAAACTTAAATGTTTGAATTTCAGAAAGACCCAATGTGCTTTTTCTCAGGGAGCAATGATATTGATAGTATTCCTTTAAAAAATTGCTGCCATACATCTCGTGGAGTTGCAATTTCTTGTGAGTCATGGTTGAAAATGGGGCGACAAGACCCCTGGAGAAGCTGTGCCCCAGTAGCTTATTAAGATATTTTCAATTTTTTAATACGTAAATGTGACCATATTTTTATTGTCAATAATACATAATGGGCATCAAGACACGAGAGAACACAGTGGCTAGTTTCTCAAAGGTGTCAGGGGAATGAAGGTAAACACTGAAAGCATGTATGATTTATCTCAGCCTTGTAGATGTACCGAGTGTGTGGGCGCTAACATTAATCAGGCAGCTATAATATCTTCAGAAAAGCTATGCTTTGCAGAGTAGTTGCCCAGTTTGCCCCGCGGTGCCATGGTTTGGCCATCACTGGTCTTGCAGAAACTACCTGACGACAATAGACCCCAGTGGTAGTAACAAGCAGCAGTACTTCATTGTTACCACAATGTCGTGATGACATTCCATACTATGGATACTAGAATCAGCCTTTATTGACCTTTGCACTCTACCAACCTATGTGACGGGAGTCCACAGTTCTGTGCTGTATCGTGTGGGTGTAGTGCAACCTTTTTTCCTTCCACGCACATGCATTTCACTTCTTGGTTTCGAGGTAAATGTGTTGAGTGATGAGACAGATGAAAGTCACAAACAAACACTCTTTTCTTCCTCCATAGTGGTGATGGAAAGCTGGCATTAATTGTTTGTCAGATATCTCAAGTAAAAATTCATAGCGAAAATCCCTTTACTAAAAGTACATATAGGTCTGTCGATACCATATACTCCAAGCTTATAAGACACAACCAATTTCAGTGACGCAAAAAGGTAATTAAAACAAATTGTGACAAAAACAATTAAGAATAAGTTCTTTTTTGGTGCCAAAAGCAATATGGTGTGTGTTGATTTATCATGATGTGAAATATTGATACAAAATAGCTTTTGTGTAATAAAAAGCTGACTCAGAAATTTTCATGAATTTATGATGCCCTACACTCCGTTACATCCATGTACAGTACAGTATATAATGACTATATAGCAGATATATTCTATTATACAGTAGTGTATATATGTATATACCTGTAATGATTTTGTAGCACGTACATGGATGACACTGCATACTCTGTTAGGTATGTCTATGATAACCATGTAGCTGGGTTCTTTGTGTTCACAACACTGAAAGGGCAGTGGCCTATACAATATTTGCTATCATGCAAATGTGATGCTGTATGTTCAGAAATTTCCGGGAAGTCCTCCACGTAGAACTTCTTAATCTTTCTTTGAATCCATATGTAGAAAGAAATTCAATAAGTGAATAAGAATTCAGTGTCCTTGACACAAATACAAGGAAATAAAACTGCAGAAATATTAATATAATTTTCATCACCTCAGCTCAACATAACACTTTCTATATGCATTTGTACTTGAATAATATGTTCATGGTCAAGGTGAATTTTGTACATACATGTACCTTTATCTGAGACATCTTCAAAGATAATTCAAATTCAAGGTCAAGATATGGGAATTATATAATCAGTGTACATAGTTCGATATTAGAAATGTAGACACCAACACTTAAACTTCTGATGACAATTGATGTACCAGTAGCTCAAACGGGAAACGCCGTTAGATAGTTTTAGATGCTATTCACTGAAAATAGCCCAGGGCTTTTGTGTACTTTCAACAAAATATCAACAAACGGAGAGATGAATCTTAACCTCCATGTTTTCAGAATCCTGTTCTGAAACCTGTGATGTACTGGGGAAATACACTTTTAGGTTAAAAGGTTAAACACTCACTGTGTTACTGTACTACACTAGCAATTGAGTTCCTGTTTGTAATAAAGTCCTTATTGTCAAAAGGAGGAAGGAAGAAACCAAAAAACATGTCATATATGAAATAGATTATTGATTGCATGTCAAGAGAACACTTCATGGAAGACTGGAAAACTTGTCTGTCATGCGTAGGTTTAACCCTGTTTATTTTTCACTTTCTCAATTTTAGCATATATACTCCGCCTTTGGAGGCAATACAAAGGGACTGAACTTCAAAGATTTATTCTGTGGACTGGTCTTGCTAACAAGAGGCAAGAGAGAAGAGAAGATTAAATGTAAGTAATTTTATTCAAAATGGATATGATAATTATCGACGGGACATTTACAATTCACAAACTTATATATTTAATGTACAAATTCTCATCATTTATCTGAAAACTCCCAATGTCCGCAACTTTGGTGTTTTTTTCCAGTATTTTTGTTTTGTCTATGGTGTACAGCTTCTTGTTCCCATTGTCAATGCAACCGGAATGTGTGCAGTCTCCAAATATTATTGTTGAAAACTGAATTGTTTTCTGGACTAAAATCCACTTGTCACCAATAAATGTGAATGCTACTCCCGACTAGAATTCAGTGTTACTATTTATTACAACTCAACTCACATATTGTCCAGTTATTGTTGTTGGCTAAGCCTCACACACATGATATGGAAGTTCATGGGCACCATGCCTTTGGCGGCAATAAATTGTGACTTTGCTCTTGTCGTCATCCATTATGATTTAAATATCATTAACATTGGACAATACTGGCATACAGACAGTGTGGACAAGTTGAACATCAATCATTTCAACATGAGTGTTTGAGTAGGACAAGAAACTATATTTACAAATGAAACAAAAAATTATGGTATTTACATCAAAAGTTCTAGCTAACAGAGCTGGACTTAGGAATAATCCTAGCTCAGCCACGGAGAAAATTGTATACCCGGATTACCAGTACATACATGTACTTTGAGGTTGTTTGTACCCACGCAAGAGATTTTCCAAAATGCACACTTGTCCATGAAAGCTACATAAACCTCAAATCTTGTACCATGCTAAAACTTGACTGAAATTGAAAAGGAATCTTGATGCCATTTGACATATAGTGGACGCTACTTATATGTAAACTTCTGAGCAACACGGTGGTGTGATTGAGAAATTATACGTTAATTTGTGCGGAAAATAATCGACGAAATGAACCTGCAAATGTTAAGAGTAAAACTACTTCCCAAGTACATACTAGCATGTTCATGTAGGCGGGATGTGTCCATGATATTTTGAAAATTGTAAAACAGGAAAACAATCCCAGATTTGCTCACAGCGTTTGAACACAGCAGTCACCCAGACAAATCAGCCAAAATGGAGGGAAATTGCAAGTGGGCATTTCATTACCCCCAGTCCTGAATCTCTGTTCACTTCGCAATCTGGCATGAGTATCTATAAAACTTAATTCTGCATGTGACATTTCCGGGCAGATAATTCCAGTCTGCAAGGTCGCACATTCAATGCTGTCAGTAATTCTTTGGTGTCTTCACAAGGCGACGAGAAAGTTGACGAGAATAAAAAAGTATTGACATGCATAGCCACTATTGCTCATGTACAGTGAATTAACACAGTGACGAACCATCCAGACGTTATTGCAGATTCCACTGGAGGAAAGTGAGACAGTTGATGGAAATAGAAAAGAGAGTGATGTTTTCACAGTCAGTGCATTGAATTACCGTAGAACGTACCTAAAGTGTACATGTATTGTACCTACAGTGTACATGTACTATACCTACATGTACAGTGTACATGTACTGTACCTAAAGTGTACATGTACTGTACCTATAGTGTGCATGTATTGTACCTACAGTGTACATGTACTGTACCTACATGTACAGTGTACTTGTACTGTACCTAAAGTGTACATGTATTACACTTATTGTCAACTACAAAATTATGAAAAGTTAAAAAAGCTGCATTTACAATGTATTGCTCTTGTGAACTCAGTCTCTGCTTTGATTTTGGTTTGTATGGATGTTATCAGATGTCATCAGAAACAGCTTCGCATATTGCAATTTTGCCAGACATCAACCCTTGTATTCAAAAATCCTAAGTACTCATGGAGTAAGCATTAATGGTGATGAGACTTAAGCGTAACCCTCCCCTAAAGATTAGAGAACATAAGAGATGCACAATTAGTCATAAAAAGCAGCTTGTCATCAGAGAAGTCATTTTGACCAAACTTGTCAGCTGAATTTTTGCATATGCCATAAAAATTCTAAAGCATTTCAATACAGTTGCCATGTGTGGGCGTGATTTACACGGTAGGCTTTAGGCAATTCTCTGTATGGATATTTTGTAATCCTCACTATTTCAGAAACCGATATTCAATAGGACTGTTTCTGCCAGCTGTACCTGACTCAGAGATCATTTTCCAAGCTGTATTGATGTATATTTGAGTGGGTTTCAATCGCAAAATGTCTTTCCTGCAGCAGTTGTAAAAATTCTAGTGCGGGCGTAATGGATTGGTGAAACGTGCAAATCTGCATATAATCGTCATAGATGTAACAGAGTTCTCATAATCCTAAAATTTCACACTGCCAGCTTCCGTGAAGGAAATGTTTATATACTGTTGCGTAGTTACGACCCCAGCTAATAAATTCTCCAAAACAAACACTTCCACTACAAAGTATGATGACAATTTATTCATTTTAGTAGGCCCCTTTTATGGGATTAAAGAAATTTATGAACATGAAGAGAGAACATTTTACTTCTGCCATTCAATTTTCCTGCACCATAATACAGAAAAACTCCACCACATCTCATCAAATATGATATATTTCACCACGTGTCCAATGCAAATACGGTCACTGTACCACTCTATGGTGACCTTTGACCCCCTGTGAACAGGATCTGTAGTTAATTTCCTGGTTCCCACCTTTCAGTTTGCAATGAGTACATTGTGGAATATTTAAAATGGCAGATGGAAAAGTAGCTGTAAAGTCTGTTGTTATATATTAATATTGTAATTTTTCCATCAATGTTTGAAAACCAAAGAGATACTTGAAATAAAGATTACAACATCGTTTATGATCGATGCATGCCCTTTGAAAACTGTCTGATACATTTGTATCGTGCAAACACTAGAGACGTTTGGCTTTTAGCTATGTTTTTTTAATCAAACAGCAGCTATATTATGCATGATATTCTTTCAATGTTTCTATGAATCAGGTCTTTTATCCGGCACGTAACCTTCAAGGCATATATTGAAATACCCATTATTTTCATTTTGTCAACAAACCTGTAAATATTCATTTGTATTTGCACAGTTGCATCCTGGGCATATTGATATCCAATGGAAGCTCATGAACTGTAGTAGTTTGCACATAATACACACAGAGCATTCAAACACTCTGGGCAAAGAATTGTGTTTTCAATTTAAGTGGGTCTTCGCAGTGTTAATGTGGTGTCACATGATGCAAGGCTGATGTTAAAACGTCTGCCTCTGTAGGCTGTGATTTGAACGTGTTCCTTTTACTGCTGTACTGCACTCATTATGGCAGTGTGGTGAAATTGATAGCTCCCTTAGAACTCATTCAGATATTACCGTAAAAACCCTATCAATTCGACCAGAAAAAAATAATTACAATTTTGAATAATTGAATTGTTAGAACATTAATAAAGCCACAGGGCTCGAAAATTTTTTTTTAAAACTCACTTGCCATAGGGCAAGTGAATTTTCAATTTCACTTGTCCGGAAGAAAAATTCACTTGCCCTGAATTTCAGATGATTTTAAGAGTAAATATGTATGGTTTTATTAATGTCATTGTAAAGAAACAATAGCTGTAACTTACTAATAAATTTGTGTCCTTATTCTGTGTATCAAAAATAATATCTTATGTAACGTACACATACACAGTGTTTCAGCCAGCTTTTGCCAGCATGGGGACACAGTGACCCATAGTAGGTCTTAATGGGTGACCAATTAAATTTTTGGGGGACATGTAATGCATTTCAATAAAACAACACCGGTACATTGTCATTGTGTGTCATCATGACCTGGTACCTGGTTTTAATAGGCAAGTCAGGTAGGTGCACTAAGGGTAAGTATATAATGGGCCAGCGGTGTTGTGTCAAATTGTGCCCACATGAAACTTTCAGTATCATTTAGTTTACTGCTACCACGTGGTATGTGCATAAACTGCAGGGTTCCCCTAAGTCACCAAAATGATTAGCCAACTCTTTAGCCAAATAAAAAATCTTGTAGCCATTTTGAGCAACTTTTAAACAGTTTATGATCTCAAGTGTAGCAACAGCTTTCTCGGCATTCAGGAGTTCCTAATTTTACAAATCAAGATGTTTTGTATGTTTACATTAAAGAAATATTTGTTTAGTTTTTATTACATTAATTATCTGTGTTTTTTATGACATTGAAGGGATCAAAATACTTTTTCATTTCTGATGGTAAACTTTTGCCACAAGAAATAATTAGGTGGCAATTCTAAAAATCAGGTAGCAATGTGAAGTGTATTACCACAGATACAGAATACTTCTGCAGCATTGAGTTAGTGTTCACAGTATGACAACTTATCATACATATAATATACACTACAAGCTCTACTACCTTATGTGGCACATTTATGCACTCTTTAAGTCATGATGTAAATTTTGTTAGCCACACAAATACAAATTTTCCATGCAGAAGAAAGCATTCGGTAGCATAGTGATAGTGTATACAAGTATTGTGGTGTTGTGTCATAGTTGTGATCAAGCAGGCTCAATAGCATCTTCAGCATAAGTATCCTTTAAAACAAGACACACTGATATTGTTCAATTCGCTTCCCAATGTTTTAAAGAGTAACAATAGTTTTAATGATAATGATAACATTGTAGCCCAGGAACATTTTCATTTGATATTTTGATATCATCAAGAAATGTCTAGTGATGTTCACTATTACATCATTAAACTGGAGGACTCTGCAGAAATATTAATGTGATGATTTGAAATGGATATGCTTACTGCAACTACTGTTGACAATTTCCCTTTGCCATAACTGTAAATAAAATTTAATTTAAAACTGACAGTCAAGCTAAATGCCATTAAATTGGAAAGCACCAAGAAATTATCTTTTATCATAAGATTGTACCTATTGGACCTCCCTAGGTGGTTTCTTTTGAACCATAATTGTGTACTTAAAGGGTCTTCATTCATGACATCACATAAGATGACCCAGATTTGACCTTTCAGAAAACCTCAAATTTTTCTCCTTTTCCCTTGTATTCTGACTCTGTTTGTGAAAGTTTCCTTTGAAATAATGGTTTTTACTATCAAACTGAGTAATTGCAGGCCAAATTTTGATTCAAGCAAAGTAGATAAAACTTGGACTAAAAAGGACGACCGGTACGCGGGACTCAGGCGTACGGCAAAGCCAACCCTCAGTGTATTCATCATGGGTAAAAATGTCCCATTTTGATTAATTTCACCCCCGAGTGATATTGGTATAGTCCACATTCTTCTACGCATGCTCACCAGGTTACTTTTAGCCCTCTAGTCTGACAAGTAGCTGTGCTTTCTTTACTTTAGTCAGTAGACAACTTTTAGCCATCTTTTTTGCTCACGTGTTCACACACGTGAGCATATGGCTTAGCCATGTCTGTGTGTGTGTGTGTGTGTGTGTCTGTGTGTCCGTGTGTCTGTATCCCCATTATCTCAAAAACGGCTGAACGTATTTCAGTCAAATTTGGTAGACATCTTCAGAATTCAAATGGCTAGAACTGAAAAGGTTTTGGTGGGCGTGGCTTGCATATTAATGAAGTTATCACAGTTTTAATTTTTCTGATACATGGTAGTCTATGGGAAGCATGATGTCCAAGTTACACTCTGGCCAGACGATGCTGAAGTTAGACACGGTTTCGGATTCGGTTTTGGATTCAGTTTCGGATTCGGTTTCGGATTCGAGAGACTGAAAGAAATTTTATATTTTCAGCCAATTGTTACACTGTGGAATACTGGATTTTCCTTACTTTCCTGGACCTTTTTTCAGCTAAAATAATATCTAATCACACTAGACAAAGTGAAAATAAGATCACAATAAACAATGCATATATTTCATGGCATAAATTGTGTGCATATATTCACAAATGGTTAAAAAATAGAAATTACAGAAAGCTTCAAAGCACTCTAATTTAAAATTTAAAGGAAGTGTCGAGCAAGGAAAACAATATTTAAAAAAACATACTTTAATCATTTTATATGTCACAATGTGTGTCACATGGTTTAATGTTAATATGTTGTATTAATTTGATGTTTTGATTGATGTTGTTTTACATAATATGTTGCGTAATAAAGATAGCATTGAATGCATTTCTTTGAATTGTGCGTAGTACTGTTAGCTTGAATAGTCTGAACTGCATAATGCCCATAATTGAGATGGACAGCTCATAAGTTGTAACTTTTGACTGATTTTTCAGCAGTTTTGTCTTGTGTAGTCATGCATTACAGTTCCTTGCTCTACTGCCTAAAGTGTTTTGATTTTTTAAACTTTATAAATTATCAGTGTTCTCCCCAGGCCATTTTAGCGTAGCGGTCCCGCTACGCTTTCGCCTCTCCCCGCTACGCTTTGATTCTCCCCGCTACGCTTTGAAATATTCCTGCCATCCTTTAGTTCACACGCTAGCGCTCTGCGTAGCTACCAGCTGTTGCATGCATTGTCTACACATTAGCGCTCACAGCAACTTTCAACCTGGTGAAAGAGTGGAAGGTGTGAAGTATGGTATGCGTCCGATAACTTGTCCGTAAGTGTTGAGAGGAACGCTAAAACAATAGAAGAATCGGCTGGGTTGTTCACAAGTTTTCATTCTACAACAACTATTACGACCAACAAAGACCTTCAGTCGGTATATCGTATACATCGAGGACAAGTATTCACAGAGTTAGGCGGTGTAGCACTAGCGGGGCCTTTGATCACATTCCCATGCTTCGATCAACGAAATGGACCGCAAAAGAAACAAAAGAAGCAGTTGACTAGTGAGGTTGATTATGATTTTACAACGATGATCTTTTTTTTTGTCCGAGTACGATCACGATCGCGATCGAGTTCACATTGCATAAATTCCAATATGGCGGCGGCCATGTTGGCCGACGTGTTTATAACGTGTTGACATTGATCCTGGCGTCGCGTGTGGTTCCACTCTGACACGTTCTCTGAAAGATTTTACACCTGATTTTCGAGTGATTCTAGTCGTACTTAGTTCATGTCTTGTGATCATCTTTGTGGTATTTTTAAAATCAAGAATCGAACGACGATGTTCAGTGGCAGTGGTAGTTACGCGGGGGTGGGGGGGGGGGGGGGTCGGCTGGTTGAAATTGATCCCCGTGATGAAACATTATTCGCGGTGTTTGTCGTTCAAAAATGATATAAAACTCAATTACATTTTAATTGTGTAGAGCTTAAACTTATGAATTTTCCTCTTTGTTGGCAATTTTTGACAATTTTATTAGCAATATATGTATTAATGAAACTCCAACCAGACGAACCATTTCTTGCTTTCAATCTGAACTTGCTGTTACTGTTTGAATCTTCTATTTTAATTGCAATTGTACTATACTGTGCAGTGTGATGATTTATTTAAGTGTAATAAAGAGTTTCCATGATGTTCAAATTGCATACTTGTGTGTTACCATTGCATTTTGTTGTGAGTGTACATGAATGCCTGGGTGCATGTGCAAGCTTATATCCATATGCAAATATAAATTAATGATATGCAAATGATTATGCAAATTAGCCGCTACGCTTTTGCTTGATCCTGGGGAGAACACTGAATTATGATTATATATGAAACATTTATGTCGTGAACTACATGCTACATTTATGTGATAAAATACATGCTATTTGTGCAGTAATTTCATCTAGTTAAAATATCTCCTTGTGTATCAGTAGTTATTATATTCTTCGAAAAAATAATAACATAAGCTGGAAATATAAGAACCGAATCCGAAACTGAATCCGAAACTGAGTCCAACTTCAGCATCGTCTCTGGCTAGAGTAAAGCCGTAGTACTATAGTATTCATCGTCAGAAATATCGTCCAAGGCCGGCTATTGCTGGCAATCCGAAGCAAGGTAACGGCACTCAGCTGCTTCATAAACCTTAGTGCATCTAGAGGACCGTCACAGGAAAAAGTCAGGTAAGTGTTTCACTCTTTTGTATGGTAACAAGTCGCGATGATACGTGTTACTGTTAGTGTTAGTGGAAAAACAAGGTGGCCGATGTGGCTAAGGTGTACGGTATGCGTATCCTTACGTCGGAAGATTTTGCGTCAAAAGATTAGACTTTGTATTTGTGAAAATAGACAAGATTTCATCTAGCTAAAGGTAAATTTGTTCATTATGGAAGCGATCAACAATTTTGAATCTCGAGAACGGTGTCCTTGATGAGTCGTAAATATGAACAAGTGGTGAGGACACGTGTTAGTGGAAAAACAAGATGGCCGACGTGGCCAAGGTGTACTAGTATGCGTATCCGTGCGACGTCAGAAGTTTATTGCGTCAAAAGGTTAGACTTTGAATTTGTGAAATAGACATGATTTCATCGAGATAAAGATAAATTTGTTCATTATGGTAGTGATCAACAATTTTGAATCTCGAGAACGGTGTCCTTGATGAGTCATAAATATGAACAAGTGGTGAGGATACGTGTTAGTGGAAAAACAAGATGGCCGACGTGGCCAAGGTGTACTAGTATGCGTATCCGTGCGACGTCAGAAGTTTATTGCGTCAAAAGGTTAGACTTTGAATTTGTGAAAATAGACATGATTTCATCGAGATAAAGATAAATTTGTTCATTATGGTAGTGATCAAAAATTTTGAATCTCGAGAACGATGTGCTTGAGGAGTCGTAAAAATATGGAAAAAAAAATCAAATTCGTTCAATAAAAAATACGCATCTCCAATAGAAATATGGCCGACTATGGTCATTCAAGACACAGTACACATTTTTTCAAGGAACCAAACATTGTATAGAGGGGGAAGTGTAGTTGTTGTATATAAAGGTTGTTTTTCAAAATATTGAAATTGAGCAGATAAATCATAAACGTTTACCTGGAAAATGCCTAGGGTAGGTCCTTTATTTGCATATTTTATGGTATATGTCTTCCTATTTTTTGTCAAAGAATTTTAGAATTCAATAGACTGATATATTATACAGTTCATGATGGGCTACATACATGACTCAAATTTGTTGCAGTTATTTGAAAAGTCCTGATCAAATGGAAGCAGTACTTTGGCAGTATTTTTGATAGGGTGACATTTTGTTGGTATGAACTTTCTACTGGGTATTTTTTGAACTTTAAATTTAGGGACGGACCATTAGACTTTGGGAGGGTGGTGGTCACGACTGGATTCTGAAAATGTTTTTTTACGTCCGATAATTTTAAATTTTATTTTTTTCAAATGAAAATAGACTTGCAAATTTTTTTTTTCTGAATTTTGCAGAATTTTTTATTATCGTTACGTTGTGAATATTTTTTATTTTGGAGAGAAGTCTGAAAATTTTGTTTTTCAAATTTTCTGCTCTGAAAATTTTTTTTTCCGGTTCTGACCACCCCCCCCCCCCCCCCCTTGCCAAAGTCTACAAAGTCTAATGGTCCGTCCCTTAGCCCATGCTGCCACTCAAATCATATATTGATTTTATTTCTTATACAGATTACATCTACAAGCCGAAGTCCTGCACCACTACTGCTCAAGAGGTTGATTTTGCTATAATAAGGCTTGTATTTGGCCGCTAGAAGGCTCATATTTGCATATTGGCCGTTGGAAGGCTCACATTTGGCCGTTGGAAGGCTCATATTTGGCCGCTAGAAGGCTCATATTTGCACATTTGGCCGTTGGAAGGCTCACAGAACGCTCAGACATTTGGCCGTTAGAAGGCTCACTTTTCACTATTATAACAATCACACCATCATAAGAATCAAATAAATATTTAAAAATTGGAAGATTTGAGTACTTGCTTTAATTTTATAGTGACTGCCACAAGATATATATACACAACATACAGAGATATATTTATTTATTCTTGGTGTTTTATCTAATAATCCATCCATCCTAGAGAAATACAAGGATAACTTGTACACGAATTCTTGAGTGAAACACAACAGCATTTATTCCAGATTATACCTTTTTGATACTGCAACAAGTACAATAATCTGAAGGAATCTTATCACATCTGTTAGAAGTTGAAAACATCAATACAATGAGAGTAAAGAAATTAAGCCACAAGGCCAAAAATGAAAAGAGAAAATTGCATCTCCAACATAAAAGACAATGTCCAAAATTCTTACAGAAAGGTGGTTATTGAGGGTGATGGCAATTGTTTATTTAGGGCTATAAGTCAAGGTCTCTTTGGATCTCAGATTCATCATAATGCTGTAAGATTACAAATTGTCAACTATATAATTGATCATTGGCATCAATATGAGCAGTTCATTAAAGGTGAATATCAGAGATATCATGTAAATAATCAAGATGACTACAGACAGTACATGTCTATATCTGACCCAGGTTTGGCAACTCATGGTGGCCATATTGAAATAAATGCAGCTGCTATGGCATACAGTGTAAAAATTGCAGTTCATCTAGATGTTCTGAATGAACCATTCGACACTGAAGGTGAATCCTCTGAAACAATACACCTATTATACCATGCAATCCGTGTAGAAGGACAAATTGATAGTGGCACTATGATTTCCTTGAGAAAAGAGATACAGAGACATTTCATGACACGGCTGAAACCACAGACTGTGCAAATTATAGAGAAAAAGAGAAAGTGAAAGACAAGAAAAGAAAGCAAGAAAAAAGGAAAATGGTAGAGTTCAGAGAAAATGAACAGCAGAGAAATGTTCAATCAATGAAATTAAGACGGTCTGATGAAGTGTACAGACAAAGTGAACAACAGAGAAATGCTCAATCAAAGAAATTAAGACGGTCTGATGACGTGTACAGACACAATGAACAACAGAGAAATGTGAAATCAATGAAATTAAGACGGTCTGATGAGGTGTACAGACAAAGTGAACAACAGAGAAATGTGAAATCAAAGAAATTAAGACGGTCTGATGAAGTGTACAGACACAGTGAACAACAGAGAAATGTGAAATCAATGAAATTAAGACGGTCTGATGAAGTGTACAGACACAGTGAACAACAGAGAAATGTGAAATCAATGAAATTAAGACGGTCTGATGAGGTGTACAGACACAATGAACAACAGAGAAATGTTAAATCAATGAAATTAAGACGGTGTGATGAGGTGTACAGACAAAGTGAACAACAGAGAAATGTGAAATCAAAGAAATTAAGACGGTCTGATGAAATGTACAGACAAAATGAACAACAGAGAAATGCTAAATCAAAGAAATTCAGACGGTCTGATGAAGTGTACAGACAAGCTGAAAAAGAAGGTGATGCAAGAGCTAAGAAAATTAAAAGAAATTGCAGTGGGCCAAATCAATTAATGAACTTATTGAAGTTTTCCATAAATCAGTTCAGAATGGTCCAACATTTGTATGTGTGTGCTGTGAACAGCTGTGGTACAGAGAAAGTGTTGTAAATTACAATAATATTAAAAGTAAATTGTCATCATTGGCATCATCCTATGTAAATGCCACAGATGATGAAATGTCACCATTATGTCAAACTTGTTACTCATATTTAAAACAGTCCAAGCTGCCACCTTGTGCTGTAGCAAACAAAATGTCATTCCCAGGAATCCCACCAGAGTTAAAATTACATCCACTTGAAGAAAGACTTGTTGCCTTACGTATTCCTTTCATGCAAATCAGAGAATTGCCACGGGGTAGACAAGTTAGTCTCAAAGGCAATATTGTAAATGTCATAGCTGATGTATCTAGCACTGTTTCAACATTACCCAGAACTATCAATGATTCACAAACAATACCTGTCAAATTCAAAAGGAAAATAAGCTACAATCATGCGTACCAAGTTGAAAATATTAGACCTCACAAAGTGATAATGGCAGCAAAGTGGTTAGTTGAAAACAGTCCTTTGTATAAAGCGGAAAAAATAACAATTGGTACAAATTGGAATGTTTGTGATCAGAATGAATCTGATTGACTGGGAAGAATTTTTGCAGGACAATGATTGCAATCTTAATTCTGAAATAGATGAACAGGAATCCTGTAATGAAAATGTTGATAATAACAATGATGATGATTGTGATGATAACAATGATGATTGGACAGAAGAAATCAAATTAGAGGATCAGGCTGCTGGAACATTAGATACAATGCTTTCACTTTCTTATGATAGAAACATAGATTCACAAGGAGCATTTTGCTTTGCCCCGGGTGAAGGCAACAGACCTTTAGGTATATTTCAAGATAAGTATTCCGAAGAACTCTCATTTCCAACAATTTTTTGTGGTCAGCCGAGACAAAGTGAACAAAACATCCCAGTATCATACAGTACACTATGCAAATGGGAACTGCGACATAAAGATCGAAGAGTTGCGAAATCTGTTCCGAACATTTTCTTCAAACTGAAAAAATTACAAATTCAGCAAATCAAGACAAAGCATCATTATGCTTACGCAAATGTAATCTGAAAGGCCGTAAAGTAACAGCTGGTGAAGTGCAATCTCCTCAAAATGTAGACAAGATAGTTAGACTTGATGAAGGATTCAGGGCATTAAAAACATTGAGAGGGTCACCACCATATTGGGAAAGTGCTAAGAGAGACATTTTTGCTATGATACGCCAAATTGCAATTCCTACATACTTCATGTCCTTCTCATCAGCAGAGTCCAAGTGGATACATCTTTTGAAAATTCTTGGAAAGACAGTTCATGAAAAGGAGTACACAGACAATGATATATTAAATATGTCATGGAATACTAAGTCTGAACTGATCAAATCAGACCCGGTTACTTGTGCTCGACACTTTGACCATTGCTTTCAGCAATTTATGCATGATTTTCTACTCAGTTCACACCATCCACTTGGTGAAATACAGGACTACTTTTACAGAGTCGAGTTTCAACAAAGAGGGTCACCACATGTACACATGCTTGTATGGATCAAAGATGCACCACAGTATGGTGAGAATGATGATGATGAAATTATTAATTTCATAGATCAGTATATTACATGCAGCAATGAAACCAGTGATGAAAACCTTGCAGAGTTGATAAATTATCAGATGCATAGACATGCAAAAACATGTAAAGTCAAAGGTCAGTGTGTTTGTAGATTTGGCTTTCCTCTACCACCTATGCCAAGAACAATGATATTGCAACCACCATTACCTATGGATATGATGAAACAACAGAACAGAGCCTTAAAGAACACTATACACGTATTAAAACTGTACTTTCTGATTTACAATTCGGAGAAAAGCTCTCATTTGATGAATTCTTAGACAAAATACAACTTGATGAGGAGACCTACATTAAAGCAATACAGTCATCCCTAACATCTGAAAAAATCTTCCTCAAAAGATCACCTAATGAAATCAGAATAAATAATTATAATGAAATTCTACTGAAAGCATGGAGGGCAAACATGGACATTCAATTTATTATAGATCCATATGCCTGTGCAATGTACATAGCATCTTACATCAGCAAAGCTCAACGAGGAATGAGTAACTTGCTAGCTAGAGCTGTAGATGAAGTGAGAGAAGGAAATCAAGACATCAGGGAGAGTGTCAGACATATAGGAAACAAATTCCTAAATCATGTTGAAGTTAGTGCCCAAGAGGCTGTGTATCTAACTATGCAAATGAAATTGAGGAGAGCATCACGAGATGTCATATTTGTTAATACATCACCCCTAATGATCGAGTTATTCTACTGAAACCACTGGATGAAATACAAAATATGCCGGCAAATGCTACTGATATAGAAAGTGACAACATCTTGAAAAAATATGAGCGTCGTCCAAAAGCCCTTGAGAAATTGTGCTTGGCAGATTTTGCAGCTTGGTATACTTTTGAAAGGGAAAAACCTGATGAAGTAGAGAAGAAAGACAATGATGATGTTTACAATGATGACAACAACAACAGTGGGACAACTTATCGTGTCGGTAAACTTATCTACAAAAAACGCACAAAAAGTAAAGTCATCTGATATGTTCGTTTTCATAAAGAGAGAGACTCAGAAAATCATTACAGAGAGTTAGTAATGTGTTTTTATCATTGGAGACATGAAAATCAACTATTGGCTGGTTGTAGTACATACCATGACCGCTATTTGCAAATAAAACAGGAAGTAGATACTAAACAAAAGGATTACAATAAAAATGCTGAGGCATTAGATCAAGCAATTGAAGCAGTACAGAATACAGCTGTGGATATGTTTGACAATATTGCTCCAAATACAGAACATCAGGAAAGACAAGACTCTGCAGAAGGATGCAGACAAAGTGACACAATGAACATATTTGCCCCACAGAACGACAGTCATTCACAATATGACATAGGACAAGACATTGGCATGGCTGTAAACAATCCCAATATTGAAGAACTTCAACACCCACGAATGCCTGACAGTCAGCTGTACCCCATTTTACAGATTCTTAACAAGAAGCAAAAAGAAATATTCTATCATATAATTCATTGGATTAAAACAAAAACAGATCCTTTGCATGTGTTTGTTACAGGTGGAGCAGGTGTTGGTAAATCTGTTGTTCTGAAATCACTTTATCAAGTACTTTTGAAATATCTTTCAAGTCGTCCTGGTGAAAATCCTGACAATGTATTACTATTACTCATGGCACCAACAGGCAAGGCTGCATACAATATTAAAGGAGTACAATTCACTCAGCGCTGCAGATTCCTGCAAGCCAAGGATTTCACTATAAACCCTTAACATCAGAAAGACTAAATACTTTGCAAGCAAAATACAGGAATTTAAAAATTATTTTCATTGATGAAATCTCCATGGTTGGCAATGGTATGTTCAACTACATCAACCTTCGGCTTCAACAAATCATGGCAAACAATCAGCTCTTTGGTGGTGTCAGTATAGTTGCATTTGGGGACCTGTATCAATTGAAGCCTGTCTTTGATGGCTGGATATTTAATGATCTTAGGCATGATTATGGACCACTTGCTTTAAATATCTGGAAAGACCTATTCAAAATGTTTGAATTAACAGATATTATGCGTCAAAAAGATGACTTGGATTTCGCACAATTACTTAATCGTGTACGTGAAGGAAAACACACTTCACATGACATCAGTATTCTGAAAACCCGCATAGTACAAACCAATAATGGAAGTCCACCGTACATGATTCAATAGTGCATCTCTACTGTGAAAACAGACTTGTTGATAACCATAATGTGTTAGTGTACGACAGACTTACAGAAACTAAAACAAATGTATCTGCTACTGATACTGTAATTGGGGATGTCTCTGAAACAGTGAAACAAAAACATTAACCATAGTTGCAATGTTAGGTCCTCAAAAGACAATGGGATTAGTATCTCAATTATCCATTGGAATAAATCAACGAGTTGAACTATGTATGAATCTGTGTGTTGATGATGGATTAATAAATGGCACTCCAGGAGTAATAAAGTTTATTGATGGACCAGACTTAGATCATGTCATGGTTCTATGGATTTTATTTGATGATAGCACTGTTGGCAAAGCACTGCGACAAGAAAAACGACATTTATACCAGAGGAGAGTAACCAAAGCATGGACACCCATTACACAGATATCACGGCAATTCAGAGTAGGAAGACATAAAAATGCTGAAGTTGTTAGAAAACAATTTCCCATCAGACCAGCCAGTGCAAAGACTGTCCACCGTTGCCAAGGTGATACTCTCACTGATGTTGTTGTTGATTTCAGTACTGCTTCAAACAGAAACCAGTGTCATATACACTATGTTGCCCTTAGCAGAGTCACAAAACTTGCTGGTCTTCACATAACCACATTACAGGAAAATCAAATATCTGTCAGCAGTGATGTCACAGAAGAAATGCAACGCATGCGATCACATTCCATGTTACAACTTTGCTTGACTTTTCCATATGATATACCAAACAAATTTATTGTTGCTTATCAAAATGTAAGATCACTTCATTGCCATTTTCAAGATGTTGTCAATGATTTCAGTTTGACATCAGCTCATGTACTTATTTGCAGTGAATCAAGATTACAAAGTGGTGATCAAAATGATGATTACACAATTCCAGGTTTTGAAATTTCCAGACATGACGATAACAGAAATCAAACAACAAGACCATATCATGCCTAGTATTGTATAGCAAAGCGAACATCCTGGAGTCGGTTCCACAATCACACAATTACTTACACTGCGAGTTTATCACAGCAATATACAAAACAACATTTGTCTTACTTCAAGTTGTTGCTATTTATATTCCACCTTCAACACCAATAGGCAATTTAAAACGAGCTCTTTTAAATCTTAATGAAGAACTCCACAATAATCTACCAACAGTGATACTTGGTGATTTCAATATTGATTTGTTACAAGAAACATCTTCAGCAAAACAATTGATTGAACTTATGACAAACCAACTCAAATACAAACAAGTTATCCAACAACCAACAACAAACTATGGATCTTGCCTTGATCATATTTATACAAATATTCAGTCTACAGATTTTGGTGTACTTGAATCCTACTACAGTGATCACAAACCAGTGTGGGTAGCAGTATAAAGAAATTATAACAACATCACTCACATAATACTCAGTTATGCAGTCATGTCAAGCACAAAATTATGCAAAACATAACTTTCAAATGACCTTTTCAATGCCATTCAACATTAAAAAGCATTTCATTCAACTATGCCCTGTTGATGCTGTCATTGTCATTTCAACTTGCCTCCTTTTCTTTAATATCTCAATACTAAAGCTTCAATCTTGAATTCCACATACAAATTACTAACTGATAACTATCAATAATTATTTAATCATCTAATTCACCATAATTTGACAGCTTAGTAGCCATCTATTCTATTGGAAAATATATTCTACTTGTTATACTCAGGATGGTCTTGGTACTTAAATCCCACTAGCTATCAATAAGATAACTGAACCATTACACTTTGGGAGAGGAGGGTGGTCAGAAATGGAAAAAAAATTCAGAGTAGAAAATTTAAAACCAAAAATTTCCAGAGCACTTTGCAAAATAATAAATTAAATAGAAACGCAAATCTGTAATACAAAAATATACAAGGACATTCAGCGGCAAAAATATTACATATCGAACTTTACATTATACTATCTCAGTTTAACAAGGAAGTCATCTTCTACATGGACATTTCACCTAAATTGATAGTTCCCTGAACATTGAGTACTATAAACTTTCCATTTTCCGGTTTTCTGTAATAAGAACAAATTTTGATCCAGAACATAAATTTTCATGTTTCTATATGACATAAATACAAAGTTAACAGATTGTCGAACTTCATGAGACTGAATTCTTGGCAGAAATTTGACGAAAAAGCCAAAAATTGTCATTTTCATTATTAAAAAATTCATAACTTTGATTGAATGAATCAAGCTCCTTCAACCTTTTATTTTCACCTTCGTACCATACCACTTTACTGTCAAAAGTAGAAAAAAATGCCTTGGCCACCCAACTATAAACAAAATCAGTTCCAACACTTTTATCTAATGTTCTTGTCATTCTGTCAACCAATCACAGTAATGCACGTGAGCATATTCGTTCATATCTGGTTACTGACCTGTTTCACTTCAATTAGTACTGTTCTTAATTACGATGTCTGATAAGGATCCTGAGCAGAGCCCAGTGGATAGTCAGCAACCACATGGTCAGGGGGAAGGTACAGATCCGATGCCCACAAACTCATGGGGCATGCCACATGTGTCAGCGCAGTTGACGGTGAACTTCCCACGAATACTTCCGGGGCGATACGGAAGGAAAAGACCACTCGTACCCGCAGCAGTGCTCGTAAGTCTAACCCAAACTCCAGGATCAAGTTGATGAGCTTACAGCGAAAGTTGAGGCTTTAACAGATAAATTGGCGGGTTTCTCTGGACTTTCCCGCTCAACACACGACGGCGCCACTCAGGGTAGTAACAATGTTGCCAAATCACTAGCGCAACTGGTTCACCATCCACATCGCCAACTACTCGTGCAACGTTGAATGACCTGAAGACCAATGCCAGTTTGCAACAAGCGGTAGACAGGTTGTTAGACTCAACAGGTTCATCTTGGTGTGGTTCTTCTTCATGTAGCTCGACGGACACTCAGTATTCGGATTCCTCCATGATGTTTTGTAGCACGGTCCGTCTATGAGGGACTGAGGGACCGCGATTGCAGAATCAAACAGCAACAATGTTTGCTTCACGTACCAGGAATTTGTAACTTTGTAGAAAGGAGAGTAAAGTGTTTCAATACATTGCAACTTTGTAGGAAGGAGGGTAAATTGTTTCAACACCTTACAACATTTTATTGTAAGCTGTAGTTTTCTGTTGAGGAGGCATCGTGACATGATTTCATCAGAAGAAAAAAACATCGTGCAAAGACGTCAATATTTTGCTATTTGTAACCAAGTAGAACAGAGCTATTTTATCGGCCGGCCATATCTAGGCCTAAAGCGGTACACTCAAAGAACTAGAGAGTGGCAGCGCCTATGTACATACAGTGGCCTCATTGAAATTCACTTGTCCGTCGGGCTGGGAGAATGTTGTTTTCACTTGCCCGGACTCAAAATTCACTTGTCACGGCGTCGTCGGCGGCGAGAATTTTCGAGCCCTGAGCCAAAATAATTTTAGTAGTCAAAATATTAGGAATTTCAACTTATTGACAGTTCAAAAGTGATACCTGTATGCATACCATCTTGGATGATTGAAACATATAAAGGTGACTTTCCTGAAGTCCCGAATTAGACATTCTGTGCGGCACATTATATTGTTCTGTGTATTTTATTAAAATAAAATGTTCAAAACAGCTTGTCATGATTGGTTGGTTGAATTATTAGAGATTGAGAAAGTCCCAATTTCCATCTGTAGTCGAATTGAAAAGGGTAAAATAAAATTATGTTTTTAGAATAAAATGGGTGGTGGAATTAATGGAGTGTTTGAATTAATAGGGTTTTTACGGTATAACACATGATGGTGGTGAGGGCTTGAATTTATTTTAGTTTGTATCATCTGTGTCTGTCGACAGTTCAGCTCAGTTAAGTGAGACATGCCCTAATGACTTTTCTCTGAGATTAACAAGAAAATTCAATTACGTAGCTTTGCTACTATACAGTGTTAGATGTGAGGTATGTTCGCCATACTGTACATTGATTCCCCCACCCATGTGCAGCTTGGTTATATGCTGGCAATCAAAATATTTGTGTTAACGTAACACACGCTTTAACATGCTTTAACATAAACTTTAGAATCTTACTTCAAAGTGTCATACCTTGTAGCAGCTAACTTTATGTTTTGTTGTGAACAACATGATCTTTTCATTCAGTCAGCAAAGCGAGAAAATAATTGTATGATATTTCTTGATAAACCATTAAAAATTGTTTTATAATATATGTAGCCTAATCTAGCATCATAAAATTGCAAAAAAACAATATTTTCATGAATACCCACCCAGCTGTTGTTTATGTTGTATGTTATAAAGTTGATAGGGATTTTATTAGATATAATAACAGTTCACTATATTTACATGTATGTCTGTGGGCGGATGCTACCCATCTTTTTTGAAAAATTTACTCAATGTCATGCATGACTCACTATACTGGTTATCAACCAAGGTCCTAAATATTAACCCTTTGAGTGCCAAAGTCGATTTTTGTTGCCTTATAATGCCAACAATTTCTTTCAGATCTAGACAATTTTTTTCTGATTTTCCTCAAAATTTTGGTCAAAAAGTGTAGCCCATGAACATTTTTGTCTGTTTGGTCCAAAATCATGGAAAAAATTGCAGAAAATTCATAAAAATTGGTAAAAAGTTGCCCTGACATTTTCGGGGGAAAAATTACAGTGCTCAAAGGGTTAAGTCTAGCCCCACTAGAAAATCTCCATGGTACCCTCGCATAGGTATCATATGTGTCATCTTTGCAAAAGGAAACGTGTCCACTGCTCTGGTAGATTAGTAATGAAATAATATATAAACCATTTCCTAATATCACAATTCTGACCCTCATAATGCCACCTGATAATCCTATTAATATTCAAATAGTACTTAGATTTATTGTTATAATGCATCTAGGTCTTAGTTCGTTCATCCCTGTAAGATTCTTTACTGCAGTTTGGTAATAATCGCCGCTTCCGGGTACCCAGGTGGCTGCCGCTTCCGTGAAAGTCTGCGGTGGCTTTGAAATCCCAGTCTTGAAGGCAGTATGGTCGCCGTCATGATCTGGAGGAGAGTTGCTTTATTTTGACGTTTTCCATTGAAATGTGGATCCATGTTCTGTCTGAACAGAGGAAAGGATGTCTCCAGCTACATGTAATGTGCATGAAAAGCTGAGGCCTCGCTTTTGGAAAAGTGTTTGATGCCTTCCTTCACGATAGTCTGATCAGTCTGATCAAGATAATCCCATGGAATTCTGAGATTGTTCATGTGATCAGATAGTGCCATCCTTGGATTTGCAAAAGATCCCCAGTGTGTTCACATGTCTTGTTTTAAGAACCATACAGTACATGTACCACAGTTGCCACCCTGTCAAATTTCTTTTCTCGTTTATCATGTGCAGTAACCAAGCACTTTAATATGGCAGTTGGATACTGTATTTGTAGTTTGGTCTTATAGCCATGCGCAGATCTCAGTTTCTGGCTCCTGTATTTCTTGATGTTGACAAAGACATTGACTATTTGATGGATGATTTGGGCAAGTCCATTAAATCTGTTTGGTCATGAAGTTGATAACCTGTGTTGACGACTTTGTTGAAAAAGACTCATCACAGATTTTCAAAAAGATTCTTTGTTATGACAACACACCTACATCACATGTTGTTACACAGTACTGGTAAATGGACGTGGAGGCCGTCCAAAGACAAGCTCGTCGACACATTATAGATGGACACATCGAGAGCAAAATCATTTGCAGTGGTCATTCAGAACAAAAATAATAAAAAAATAATAAAACTAATCCGGGGTTATAGCCACTGCCCTTCAGTGCCCAGTGACAGTATTATTTTAAATGATCAGAGTTCCTCTTTTGATAATTTTTCCTTGCAATCTTCAGACAGATATTATATTTACATACCAGGTAATACATAATATTTACATACCAGGTATTATGTAATTTTTTTTTCAAGTTCGCTGACTTCTTCAGTAATTGGATTTAATGTCATACCATGGAGCTAACCTTCTTTTAACTCCATGGTCATACAAAGGGTACCAGCATATGTATGTTCAATGCATGTATGTGTACATTTACATGTGCCCCTGCACTTCATGTGTTAAACCATAGACTCTGATGAAAGCACTATATAGGGTGTCCTGTGAAACCAAAACAAATCCAAACTACACAAACATTTCATGTACCGGTACTGGTACCGGTACACGCACTCCTGTTTGTCATATTAGAGAAGTATATTTCCTATATTTCATAGTATGCATCAATATTTTCTCATTGTCAAGATTTGCCTGACATGCTCTGGATGAATCATACAAATGTCTGTTGTATCTTCTAGGTTCAGGAAATTCCACACTGCTGAAATAATTCTTTGAATTGTCATTAATTTGATGTTTGGTTTTTGATAAACTTTAAAAAAAGAGTCAAATAGTAATGATAAAAGTATAAATAATTTATTGAAACAGTGTGACTAGCATCCACAGAGACAGTGATAAGGGATGTTTTAAAGGACAAGCAAACAGGAAACGTAGAATCAAGATCTAACAGATTAAGGTACATGTAGTATGCGCCTCAAAAATGAAGCACCTAAACCTGCGCTCAAACTTTCCTCAATGAATCTTTCAATCATACTCTTACCAAAACAAGAATAAAAATCAGGGGCCACTGTGCAAACTTTGGTACTAGAGAAACAAGTGGCCTGACATTTACTGATATTTGAAATTCAAAATGGCTGCCATCCCTGTGTTTACTCTATGAAGAAAAATGATATTTTTGATTTTCTAAAAACTGGTGTGTTTGAACATTTTCTCACTCCAAGAGCTTTAAAATGAGCCCCCACAAGTGGTAGATCAGAAAAGTATTGGAAAAGTTTGAGAGTCTGAATACAGTATCTGTCCCAAAAAGCGCATTGTAACTTACCCCTTTGCACCCTGACCCCCTGGTACTCTATGACGTCATCGGACATTTCTGTCCGGGCGGGTTCAAAGGTTTAAAAGAAGGCAAAATTAAAAATATTGTTTTCAACATAGGGTAAAAATATTGAAATAATCCCAATGAAGGATTGTGAGAGGGAGAACTATCCAGGAAACTGGGAATGCAATATCTAACCTTTGTTCTTTTATTTTCTTTTTTTCTCCGTACAGTTGTGTATGGCATTTATGCAAATGAGTCCAGTGGCTTGGTTCACAGGGAAGACCTGGAAAGCTTGATCCAAGCATGCGATTCACACCTACCACAGTCTCTGTCTTTGCTGTTTTTCGACGTAAGTGGTTTGTGAAATCAGTCCAATATCATTCAGTCTGAGAATCATCCGTTTGTAATAGTATGATCTGAGATTAGGCATCCTGGACTTATAAATCCCATGATGCCAAGGTTCTGAAGTCAACGGAGTCTGTCCTTTTTGAGGTTTTTTGTCCATTGAAGTGTTACTTTCACTGCTCAAAGAATGCACCATGAAGTGTTTCGTGTACACTTGCCTAAGGTACAATAGCAAAAGAAGTGGCATTTGTGACAGTCCACATAATGACAAAAATGTAGGTCATATAAGGTTTTAAAGTCAAAAAGGATCTGTTTGATGTCATGAACATAGTTTTACATAAATATATGAAGGGTTGGCGTTAAGTTGAAAATCATAGTGTGGATTTGTAAAATGTAATTTTATGAGCATTTGACTATAAAATTTGCCAAGTGTGAGAGAGCTTGAGTCACAAAAGAAGTTCAAGATCAACAGCACCAATACAATAACACAGTACAGAGTGATAGTATACATTTATGATTTGCAGTTGCTGTTGTTCACGATTAGGTGTTCCAAAACGTAAAGAGAGTTGATTTTCTCCAAAGTGAAACAGACTATACAACCTTCTTCAAAATCTGTGGTTACAGTAGAATGCTTCACCCATCTCAACATCCCCTTTTGTTTATACCAGTGATATCTCTGATGCATACAATTTGCAACTGTTGGACCGTAGTATTGAATAGTCTCTTTGTTCGCACATAACACTGTCTTGGCTGTGTTTTTTTTTCAGTCTGACAAAGTGAGTTATGAACAGTTCAAACACTGGGTGGTTGGAAACCTGGATGCCACCACACTGACCAGGTGGCTGTTGCAAGATGGCGGCACAATGGGCATTCGGCTGTCCGATGAGAGCGACACGCCCACCTTTTATCAGACCTTGGCTGGTGTTACGCACTGTAAGTTGCTTGTTCATGGAGTTCCAAAAACAAGCAAAAAAAATTAAAGTTGCCAGTTGAGAAACACACAAAAAATCTGACTAACTTTTTAATGATATATAAACAAAGAAGAAATCAACAGTTAAACATGATATTTGTTTTTGTAATTTTAATAAAATTTACTGTAAGGACAAAGTGATTCTTCATTTAATTTTTTCCTCAAAAATTGCCGCATTTTCCCAGATTTCATAACATCTGATATTTCATCACTTAAAGAAACTCTGAAGATTAGTGCTTTTAGATACTCAGTGTTTTATGTTTAGATATCAAGGGATCAATACTTAAAAGATTCAACGTGATAGAAATCAGAATTACTCTGATGTGAGACTGTTTATGCCAAGGGGCAGGAAGCAGGCGAATGTTACCAGGGGTTCCCCGGTAATTTCACCCGAGTTCCCCCTTGGTTTATCGATGCAATCAGATTAGGGGACAGCAGAAATGTTACCAGGGTTCCCAAATCACTTACAAATTTCCCCCAACCTTTGCAAAAACATTGTTTAATTTACTGCGCAGGCTCAGCCTTGTCAGGAAACCATAAACAGTATTGCAGTTGAAAACTATTAAACAAGTAGATTGTGTGTGTAAATCAGTTCAGGGCCATATTTTATTGGAAGACCTGTTGGCACAAATAGCAACAAGGAAAAAAAAATAAACCATGTCGAACAACAAATACCTTCTTCATTTTTCTTCCACTTTTTTGAGATTTATAAGTAGCTTTCTATGCAAGTCATTGTAACAGATCGACATACACAAGTATCCGATATTTGATATTCAAAATGGCCATCATTCCTGTGTTAACTCTACAGAAAAATTAATATTTTCAAATTTCAAAACACTAAGCTGTAAAAAGTTTTATTTCACAAAGAGCTTTAAAATGAACCCCCTCAAGTGGTGGATCACAATAGAATTGTAAAAGTTTGAGAGTCCAATTATCTGTTGCTGAGGCGCATTATAACATAAAGCTGTTTTTTGTTTAGTTGTAACAGTGAACAAACAGGAACAAACTGTCAATCTATTTTTTTTTTCCACTTTGAGTAGTGGAAGAGGCCGACATCATTGAACTGGAAAAGAGGTACTGGCAGTTGAAAGCCCAGTCCAAGACAGGAAGATTTGACCTGGAGACATTTATCCCGATGGTGTGTCCACCGGTACCCAGGAATCTTTGTGAAGGTAATGATCGAAACAGTGGCTTGTCATCAAAGTGATAGTTCTACCTCCCCCCTCCCTTCAGCCCATACCATCACCCTCCCTCCAGCCCATACCATCACCCTCCCTTCAGCCCATACCATCACCCTCCCTCCAGCCCCCACAAAGCCTATGAAGAGGCTAGAGAGGTTGTGTTTATGATGGTAACTGGCAAAACATCGAGTATGGTAAAAAAATATTACAAAGAACACAAGGTTGCATATTAAATCAAATTACCCATCAGTCATGCAATATTAAAATTTTTTAATTGTCTTTATTAGTAATGTTTAACACATTGTACTGTCATAAACATACTATAGTAGCAGAATTGACAAATCTGGCTTTTTTTGAGTTTCTGTACTCAAAGTCAAATGAAAAAAAGACCGTGGTTTATTTTATCTTTTATTCACCGTGTCTTTTGTTTTGCAATCTATTCTCAGGTTTGTTTTATGCCTTTGATGAGAATCGTGACAACCATATAGATTTCAAAGAAATGGCCTGTGGTCTATCAGCGTGCTGTAGAGGGCCTGTGGCTGAGAGACAAAAATGTAAGTCATATTTTGGTTTCTCTGAACAAAAGGTTGAAATTTATCTGGAAATATCAAGTCCATATGACATTGCAAAAAAAAATTACTGAAAAATATAGAAATTAAATGACCTTGAGAGAATGTCAGCTGTCGTAGAGTTATATGTAACTAGGTTATAGTGATACATACTTGTTCCTCAAGCAGACTTCCGTCAAAATTAAACAAGCGAGAAAGTATATAGACCTTAAACTGAAATTTAATGTGTGTGTGTGTGTAGAAAGTGGAGAAAACATATAGAAACATCTATCTCAAACTGAAAGAAAAGTGATGAAGGGTAAAACATACAAGAAACAGTAAAGCTTGTCTGAGAATCTTAGAATGCAAGGTTAGAAGTTCGTCTGAATTTATTGAGTGAACTGCTGTGCAAGCAGGAACAAGCAGGAAGCTAGCCAAGCTTTGCATTTCAAATTCAAGAAAAGAGCGACACAATTTCCAGTCAGCCAGGGTAGTGCAATGAATGACAAATAAGCCGGTTTTTGCCCCCTGGCCAAATCAATTTGTTTGTTCGTTAAAAGGGAAAAGAAGATTTTGTATTTGAATTGTGACTACGTGACAAAACGCCTAAGCTGGCCTGTCTGGGTTTCCTCGCTAGTTTACAGAAAAAAATTCCCCGTGGGTAGAGATTTGATCTCCGTATCTTGTCTTTATTCAGTTGTTCTTGAACCATTTGTGGGTCAGTGATCTATTTTTTTCTGCGATGAACAATGTAGCAATGAGAAAGCATGCTTTATGCTTGCGGAAATTATTGATTATACACAGAGCAACAACTGGGATTGTCTTTGCCAGTAAAAGATTTCGCAATTGGATTGTACATATTGCAAGTGCTTGCCCCAAAAATGGAGAAGAACACCTTGATTTGATTAATTAGATTACAGTTTACTTCACACAGGATTGGCTTGTTAGCAGAGAAGGGTATAGATATTTATAATTAAATTGTTGTGTACGTGAATTTTACATGCAGTTGGAATATATTTTACAGTGTGATTAGTTCAAAACCAAGGGAAAGCAAGATGCGATCTGTGGAAACAAGATTTCACACTTGAGTCAAGCAGACTTTATTGACCCCTATCGGTCAAGGGCTGTGTGAAATTGTGTTTGCATTATAGAGATCGAAATATCCATGTATGAAGCTGATAGGTTGATATCGGTATTGCTTCTGTTTGTACAACTTTTATGACATTTTCCAGAATTGCTTTTGTGAAACAAATCTGTAATGTTTTGACTCCTTCAAGCACTGTGTTCTTCAAAACAAAGGGTGTGGTGTCATTTTGCAGTCAGTGATGAAGTAGGATCTGTAGACATAAGGATGAACAGATTGTTTTGCGCTGGCATTCTAAAAACATTTAAATCTCTTCGTTCAATATGTCATAGTTAGAGACTGCTGTGATGATAGCGTCATAATCTGAAAACAATGAATTTTTTCCTGTGCTGTTATTCCCAGTCAAATTTTTACTTGTATCACTACCAGTACTTCAAAAATCCAGATGAAAAATTAAAAAAATTAAAAGGAATTAGCATTTGGATTTATGTAACAATAATAAAAAACACTCACAGAATTCAAGTGCTGTGAATGACACTTGTTACTCCCCTGTACTTGTCTTTCAAAGCTGTTGGTTCAGGTAGATTTTTCTGTGTTCCGTTTTCAGTTTGTTTCAAAATCTTTGACAAAGATCACGACGGAGTCCTCTCACGGAAGGAACTTGAAGATATGGTATCAGTACTGCTTGAAGTCAAAAGGGAAAACAGACCCAAAACAACAAAACAGGTATGTATGAATATTCAGTCAGTCTGGTGTCTTTTTGGCCCTCTGTTTTTCTGTTTATACCACTCCATGTTGAAAAAAACTTGTATTGTGTTTGCCTTAATGCAATGCCAAATTTACGAAACCTTCACGATTTCCGGTGTTCATCGTCATGTTGTTATTGCTTGTCATGGAATATTTTCATCTGTGTTTTGCAGTAGAATGTAATCCTGGGCACAGAAACTCACAATATATGTAGATACTCTCTATTTAACATTTCTAGGATTCAGGCATTGTCAAATTTTGTTGGCTGTTCTCTATACATTGCAGTCCAGATAGCCTTTTATAGCAGAGTGTAAAATACTTATTATGAGGGAAAAACAATCAATGCTACCCTTTCCTGCTTTGCAAAATGGCTATAAGATATTGGTTATGTTAGTTACAACTTGGAGCATACAGTCCCCTTTTCAAGAACAGTCAACATTGAGCAATATACCCATACTTAGAATTTTGATGATGGCTTTGTCCTTGTACACAGGAGACAGACACATTGCAGGATGCCTATGAGAACATCACCAGCCTTGTGGATGACATTCTGGCAACTCATGATGGGAGTAACGACAACGGTATAACCCTTGAAGAATATCAGATATGGAGCGTCAACAGTAAACTTCCTGTGGAATTCCTCAGTGTTCTATTCCAGGTATTATGTTGCGTGTGACCCTTTTACCTCCATGGTTTCACCCAAACCCATTGTTATCAATGGTGATTGTGGACTTGTTCACAGGGGAATGGGGGATGAACAGGTTAAAACCTTTCTATCCCTGTTTGTCACTCTTTTGATCAAATTGGCCGCAGAAATCAAAATGACTACCAAGACTGTGGTTATGATGCTACAGAGAGCAGTAGTGTACAGTAACATACGGAGATGAAACTTTAATCTTCTCTGAACTAATTTGAATGTTGAAGAACACAGGCCTATTCTCAAGACAAGACAAGAAATATTTGTCCAATCGAAGAATATAATTTTGACACTATGATAACAGATACTGCAATTTGGAAATCCCGAGATTGTATTAAGTGCAGAACTGGCAGTGTTTGTATGGCTAAGTAAAATCATTGAGTAGTGCGCCCTCACTCAGAATGATCTGATATGTAAAGTGTGTGAATGGTGTACCTGCGTAGGAGAAAGATAAAGCAGAAATGTTCATCAGCATTGAGTTGATGGCTTGTGAAGGCAGTGGGTGGATATATCGAAAGGACAGGCAGAATTTGCCAAGTGCTATGCTGTCTTTATGGGATTCAGAACAAATCTTCATTTACCTATCTTACAACTCCTTGACTATCGCAGTGCAGTACAATTTTTGTATCAAACATATTATTACGAGAATCTAATTGATCTCGTCTGAATTTTGCAGCGTTCAGGGTATACAGTAATTGCGGTGATCGCAAATGACGTCACTGTTCTCTCTTATTAATATGCATAAATAAACATTTGCCCGCATTTTCCACATAAACGACAAAAATAAAACCTGCAAGTGTTAGAATGGCTATTTAGCGTCACACTTATTCGTATGAATTGATGACTGAGACTACAAGCTGCAACAACAGCCGCGCATACAACGACAAAATTTGTCCGAATTTCAGCATATTTGTCCGAAAGTCGCGCGCGTGCAGCTATGTTTAGTAACAAACCCGAAATCGCGATCAACGGTAATTCATTGCGGTGCCAAAAATTTCCAGCGTTCAAGGCAGTGAAGATGCTGAAGAGTTGACATCTCCAGGCTTGTAATCAGGCCAACCTCAAAACCTCTCCTTTTTCCGCTTTGGCTGATCTAGATGTTTTCATTCACTGCAGATCTGTCACATTGTGCTGGGGCTGAGACCAACGACAAGACAAGAGGAGGGTGACATTGTCTTGGGGTGGGTGGAGAGGGAGAACAGAAGAGGTCTCCAGCAAGCGCAGACCTGGTACCTGGTCAGCATTCAATGGTGGAAATCATGGAAGGACTATGTAACGTATAAAGTAAGTAGAGTTTTGGTTTGCACATCCCAGATATAGTGGGCTTCTATAAAACCCATATAATTATGAGTTATGGAGTCCTCTGGATTGTTTCATAAACAAATAGCTGCAGCTTTTGATATTCTCAGTATTTTAGTCCCCACGGACACCGTCCGGGGGGACTTATAGGTTTGGTCATGTCCGTGCGTGCGTGCGTGCGTGCGTGCGTGCGTGCGTGCGTGCGTGTGTGCGTGCGTCCGTCCGTTCACACAGATATCTCAGAGATGCAAGAAGCGATTTTCATTCAAACTTGGTACAAGGATTACTTCATATGTCATACAGATGCACGTCGATTTGTTTTGGGATACGATCCAATATGGCTGCCAGGCGGCCATTTTATTACGATTTTTTCATGTACAGAGCCATAACTCAGACATGTTTCAACCAATTTTATTCAAAGTTGGTACAAGGACATTGACCAATGTCATAGATATGCACGTCAATTTTCTTTGTGATACGATCCAATATGGCCGCCAGGCGGCCATTTTATTACGATTTTTTCATGTACAGAGCCATAACTCAGACATGTTTCAAGTGATTTTATTCAAAGTTGGTACAAAGACATTGACCAATGTCATAGATATGCACATCAATTTTTTTGTGATACGATCCAATATGGCCACCAAGCGGCCATTTTATTATGATTTTTTCATGTACAGAGCCACAACTCAGACATGTTTCAAACGATTTTATTCAACATTGCTACAAGGACATTAACCTATTTCATAGATATCCACGTCGATTTGTTTTGTGATACAATCTAATATGGCCACTAGGCGGCCATTTTATTACAATTTTTTCATATACAGAGGCATAACTCAGGCATATCTCAACCGATTTTATTCAAAGTTGGTACAAGGACACTGACCAATGTCATAGATATGCACGTCAATTTGTTTTGTGATACGATCCAATATGGCTGCTGTGTGGTCATTTTGTTACGATTTTTTCATATACAGAGGCATAACTCAGGCATATCTCAACTGATTTTATTCAAAGTTGGTACAAGGACATTGACCTATGTCATACATATGTACATCGATTTTTTATGTGATACGATCCAATATGGTTGCTAGGCAGCCATTTTATTACGATGTTTTCATGTACAGAGCCATAACTCAGACATATTTCCACCAGTATCATTCAAAGTTGACATTGACCTATTTCATACATATGCTCGTCAATTTGTTTCACGTCATGTAGCAGTAACATGTCAATTATTGAAGTTTCGTAAGTAGGCTGATATGTCAAGAAATATGTACTGCATCAAATTCATGAAACTTTATACAGATGTTAACGATGTTAAGCTCACATTGCTTTAACATTGAAAAAGACATTTATCAGTGTCATTTTAATTAATTTGTAATTGCATAAGTAATGAACTTTCCTAATTAGGGTGATATAGCCACAAATTAATACAACGTCAAATGTGATGAAACTTGATACAGATGTTGATCTCATAGTGTTGTAAATACTGCATCATATGGTACCAGTGATAATCTGTTAAGTGTTAGAATTGTATGCAAAAATGTTTTGCAACATCCTGTTGATTAATTCCTAGTTGACTCATTTTATGAACTTTAGGATGGTGGCCTACATTGGTTTTATGTTTTCATCACCATGGAACTCATTCTTGGCCATTGAGCGCCATCTGTATCAAAGTATTTTTATCACAGACCTAATTAATGAAGAGGACTCTATCCTCTCTGAGGACATGTAATCAAAGTACCCATTATTAACAAGTGGGGACTGTGTCATCAATGATGACTTTTTGTTCCATAAAACAAGTGCATGTTCTCATTATTTTCCATGTGAAGAATATTGAAATGCAAAGAATTAGTCTTTTACAACTCAAGCCAACTTAGAAAATGTGTTTCCAGTAACCTGACCGACCCTAGAAAAAGCTGTCAAATGTAGACTTTTTCACATTTTCAAAAAGTTCAAGTGAACTCTATAAATTTTCCCGTATTTTATGAGTCTCAGCCAACAAAAATAAAAAATTTAAATGTCCTCCAACCTACCGATAGTAATTTTTGGAAGTATGTTATCTGGAACGTACAATTTTTTATTTGACCTCAGTGCATTTTGTACAACATGTTATACAAAGTTATTGTTTACAAATGAATGGTAGTCTAGACTGACTTCAGCTGTCAACAGTGATGTTGGACTTTACATGAAGACATGCCTTATTTACAAGAAACACCCAGAGTATTTTGACATGCTTTAGTAGTAGTATTAGAAATTGTATTTTAGAGGTAGAATAAAAACGCTGGAAAGTGCATCAAAAGTTACATATTATTGAGTTTTGGTAAGACACATTAAGTGAAAAGGTTTCAAAAGGTTGGTGAAATTTAACCCTTTTCCTGCCAGACAGTAATCACTTCCCCATCAGCCAAGTCAGTAAAAAGCAGTATTGAGCCAAAACATGACGTATTTTCACCCACTTGGTTTGGTCTGTTTTAGCATCTTTAGTCCAAAAAAATCAAGTTTACAGTATGTATGTCTCCACTCGAAGACATTATTGTCCGGCATGGACTTCAGACAGTAATTTTTGCTGATGACTCGCAACTGTATATCACTTGCGATTCCCCCACGAGCTCTGTCACCGCTTCTATTGAGGCGTGTGTGGACGAGATCCGTCATTGGATGCGAGCAAATTTGCTCGCACTCAATGACTCGAAGACCGAAATAATCTGGTTCTCGTCCAAAAACAGGAAAAGCGAAGTGCGGGGGCTGGCACCTGATATACGGATTGGTGAAAGTTTTGTGAGACCATCTGATAAAGTCCGTGACCTTGGTGTCATCCTAGATTCTGGTGCTACTTTATCACCACAAGTGGCTAGTGTGTGTTGTGCTGCATCACACGCCCTATGGAGAATAGGAAAAATCCGGAAGTTTTTGGACCAGCATTCTGCAGAAAAATTGGTTCACGCTTTCGTGACGTCTAGAATTGATTACTGTAACAGCTTACTTTTCGGTCTGCCTGATTATGAAATAAATAAATTACAGCTCATACAGAATTCTGCTGCTCGGCTGGTAGCCAGGATTAGGGTGAGGGATAGGTGTCACATGACTCCTGTCCTGCAGGCTCTTCACTGGCTGCCAGTGGAGCAGCGAATTCAATTCAAAATTCTTTGTCTCACATTTAAAATTATCCATTGTAATACAGCGCCGCGCTATATCTCACTGAACTAATAACTGTCAGGATGCCGATACGTGAAAACATGAGGAGCAATTCTAGTGTATCACTAGTTCAGCCAAAATTAAAACGATTGAGAGTTATGGCGATAGAGCATTCTCAGTGTGTGCTCCTAAGCTGTGGAATAAGCTACCAGAGGCCATTCGATCAACCAACATTTTTAATAATTTTAAATCGCAGGTCAAAACCTACCTTTTTAAAACAGCTTTTTAGACTTTTTACTGACAAAATGTTTTTAAATTTTAAATTGTTTTACTTTTGTGTATATTTTTAGACTAGTGAACAAATGTATTGTATGTATTTTTATTGTTGTGTAACTATTTTTTTCAGATTTTAACTGTACAGCGTATAGAGATGGTTTATTCTATGTTATACGCTTTAGAAGAATAAATTATTATTATTATTATTATTTATGTTTCAACAGCCTTCAAATATACAGTATTATGTTAAAATACACCATATGGAATATGTTGTGTTTCATTAATTTTAACCATCTTGACCTGATAGTGAAATATGGACTTGGCAGGAAAAGGCTTAATGTGAAAGGTAGGTGTGTCTTCTTTGATGTGACTTTATTTTCTGCCGTAACAGCATCCATTTGTCTAAACTATACGCTACTTTTTTATCGGCAGCCAAATTCAAATCAAATTCTGTCCGTACAGTCAAAGAGCAAATCGCTACCACGGAAAGCCACCTCCTCCCAGTCCACCCAAGCCTGGGGCAATGACAGTGGCAGGTCTAGCCAGCCGTCCACACCCAGGGACACCAGCTCGTCGCACAGCGGCACTTCAACGCCCAGCGGCTCCCCTAGGAAAGCTGCCGGCCTCAGCCAGGTCAACCAGCTGCAGGAGATGTCGCAGGTCAGCCGCAGCCCCTCGCACACAACGAAGAGGAACAGCCAACCGGTTGTGACCTCCATTCAGCAAATGCCTCCGAAACCGGGACCAATCGACAACACTCTGTTGATCGTGCAAGAGACACGAAAGGTGTGTAATTTTTGGTGTTTCAGAGATATGGAACTTGACAATCATCAGCAGAGAATTGTGCAAGAGGTATTTAAAATCTTTAATTGTGTGGGTTTGCCATCCAGGGAGCAGTTCATATACCATCCACACGTATCATTCCACAATTCATATCAAGTAGATATAGCAGTGCTGGCTACCAGGTTCCAGTATATTTAAGTCAAAGTTGCCTTTTCCAGAAACTTCAGAAGAACAGGAGACAGAAGCTGTTCTTTTCCAAGACACGATTCCATGTAGATCCCCTGGCATATGTACTCTTGGCCAAAGAAACCATCTCTGTCTGTAATTTTGTGGTCTATCAGACCTGCTGCCCACCATACAAAATCCGTTATTTCAAGTAAAAAAGTAATAATTTGAAACGATGGAATGAATACAATTCTAGGTCAGCCATAATCACTTTTAATACTCAATGACCTAAATAGAGATTGTTTTGGGCTTCCTTATATGTATGTTAGTCAAAGTGAGATTAACAAATTATAAGTACCTCATATCATTGTACTGGTTAAACAGGTCACTCAGATTATTAAAATTAATAAGGAAAATTCTCAGATTAAAATAAAAATTATTTTTGCCAATAAACAAATGTGGTCAAATTAATACTGTAACAGCAGTTGAAATGATAAAATGTGTACGGAAGTTTTCATCTCACAGTCCTCAATAATGGAAAAGTAGTTCAGTCTTGATCTGTCATTTCTATACAGTTGATGTGTTTGTACTGTATATTGCTTGGTCTCCTTTTTTGGCATGGCTGTAGCAAACATGGTAACTTCTGAAAAAGAATACGGAAATGTTTACAAATTTCAGCTTTGAAATTTTTGGTCAGGTTTTCTAATAGGTCTTCATTTTTACCTGTGATTACTTTTGACCCCTTGCACTAGCATGGTCTGGCCCAATTCTCTTGTTTTCTGTGGAAAAGTTGGACCTCGAAACCGGGGAGTAGGTGTGGAAGGGTCAGCCTAAACTATTCTGATGAGGCTAACATTAGCATGCATGTTGTCACAATGGAAAGGGGTTACATTGCATGGTTAATATTAACATTCATTCATTCATTATAATGCACGCCTCATTCATCCCCCTCCATTTGTTGCAAAACTTTAAGGATGTCACCAAGGAAACCCCTTGCTCGCATGCCTCTTGTTGAGCCCACATCTGAGGTGGGGAAGGGGGGGGAGGGGTGTGAGTGCTTGATGGAATGTCTAAAGGGTACTTGCACCAGTTCTTGGAGAGTGTTTGGTAATGAACTTGAAGAGGATTGAAAACAACGCATTATATTAAATTTTGACATGTTTTGCATACGCATGTATACACTCAACCATTGGCAATCCCCTTCGTTGACCTCTTAGCAATTTGTTATCATACTCTGGCTATGTGTGTCCAGTGATTGGATCAAATTTTTTATGTTCTTTTATTTTTCAAGGGCAAGTTTCTGAGGGTGCATCTTCAAAATCCTGCATGCATGGTGATGTGGTGGTACTGATGCATGCTGATTTTATCACTATCAGACTATTTTTTTTTGTCATCAAAGATTTGTTTTTCTGAGTAACTTTCTTTGAGCATCTTTTGATCTGCGCCCCTCGCCATACATTCAGTCTCTCTTCTGGTACGATTTCATAGGTTATGATGTTGACCAATGAAGGTGGCAGGCTGAAACGGAACACGACTCTCGCTGTCGGCAGAGATTTTGAAATCCTGCCGGACCCTGTGTGGAAAGCACTGATGACATGGTATGGAGGACAACCTGCACTGCCCAGAAATGTAAGTGTTAAAAATGGTGAAAATATTGTGATATCTGTGTTTATAAAAGTAGTACGCACCTCAAATTTGAAAGACTTTTGCTCAAAGTTTCCATAAGGGAAATGTTAGTGATTTTTTTTCAACATCAAGGATAAAAGTCAGGGATCACTGTATAAAATTTGGTACTAGAGAAACAAATTACCCATTATATTACCATGCCCTGTTCATCGCATTTTAATTGGTCGAGCTGAACCATGTGACTGCCCACAAATACACAGTAATGATTCGTTTTCATGCCCGTGAATATGAATAATATCATAAACATAGTAACTTTACGGTTAAAACAAAAATTGTGATTTGTACAAAGATCATAATCAACCACAAAATAAAATGGAGCACTTGTGGGCCAAGTTTAGACGCATTTTTCAAAAAATCTCCGGATTTGCAAATTTTTTGCAGCGCGTGCACTACTCACTGACAGGTTCTGGGGCCCCGTTGTCGTTTGCACGGGAAATATTTGTAAATTTTGACAGTTTTTCGGGGTTCGTTGATAATATAATGAAAATAACAGATTCCGCGCTGACCATTAACGTTTATTTATGGGTGCGGGCGAGAGGAAAGCCAAATTAACGAGCTCGGCAAGCCTCGCCCATTAATTTTTGGCTTTCCTCTCCCCCTTGCCCATTATTTTTATAATATTTACCAACTTGTGAAATTCAAAATGGCTGTCACATATTTGTTAACTCCATAGGGAAAAATTATTGATTTTTCATGAAAATAAACTGATAAAAATTATATTACTCCATGAGCTTCAAAATGAACCCTCACAAGTTGTAGACCGAAACAGAACTGTAAAAGTTTGAGAGTCCAAATATCTGTCCCTGTATGTGAGTGTATGTCCGTGTGTGCATTCAAAATCTCGGACAAAAACTGATGATACAGAATCTCAAAGTGTTAATCTTCCAAGTGTACCAGTCGGATAAAGTTGCAGTGGCATGTTCCAAATATAGTTTCATTGATGGAGACACCGGTCATTCCTGTCATATCAAACAAATTTGTTCATCAAACAAATTGTTACATGCATGAAAATCAGTACTAATGGCTGTAATTTTTTGATTTGCTGTGCATCTGATAATTTCAACACTCAAATAACAGACGCTTAGAGTGAGCAGCGAATCTAGATGTCGTAGCACATCAGTATTATAGAAATTATTTGTCTTGCCGTAGAAATACTGCAGATGAGATGGTCTTACATGTTTTCATGCAGATTTTTAAGTGTATTCCACCAAGGTTGATGAAGTGTGTGTTGAGAGTTGACTCACAGATGGTCAACCAAAATAATCTCCTTCAGATATAACATAGAGTGTTTATATAAGCGCTTGTGAAAATATCAAAATTTACATTTAAAATGCCATGGAAGGTAGTCGGCTGATGTGAGTCCTGTGGGAGACAGGAGATCACATGGACATTATTCAACATTATTTCACAATAAAATCAGAGATTTGTGTATCGTAATGTATGCATTGTGTGTGTCACATGTGGTTGTCGTTTCAACAGCTGTTGTGTTCATAAATCTGTAGCATTGTTACATTGTGGACTGGAGTCTAAATCAATTCAGTGTTCAACCAACAAGTTGTGCGACGGTAACACAAACCTAGACGCCTGTCTTGAGTTAAGAGGGAAAGACAGTGTGCTGTTTCATTCAAGAGAGAGAAAATGTTTCAATGAAGATGACAAGAGAATCAGCGTAAGATAGAAAAAGGCAAAATTAGCAAATGTTTACAGTGATGTTTGTTGATGGTGCTTTTTGCCTAATATGGGTAATATGATTGATTTTAAACAGGAAAACCTATACATCCCCATCTTATGACCTGGTGTAGTCTCAAATCTTTTCTGCACCAGACAATCGGTGAATTCTCATTACTTTTAGACTTCAAAGCGGGGACGATATTTTTTACAATGTCTGACTTTTCCCTCCATTTTCCACAGGTGATTATACCATCTAATGGTGACCCAACACCAGAGCTTGAACTCTACCCGATCAGTGTGCGACTGCTAAGGCATCAGGCCAACCAACCAAAACAGAACACATGGAACAGTGTCAGCATGGGCATTGGTAAGTCTGGAAATTAAAGTAATTTAAAGTCATTGATAAGTGTGAGAATTAATATATCCAGGAATTTTAGTCATTGGGTATCATCAGAAGGGAATTGATCTCACAATTTGAAATCTTTAGCACAAAAGTATATGAGAATAACAAAAAATCATCAATATTAAATAAGTGTTAGGGAAACTTGGAAATGTGTTCAACAACTTTATAATTTGATTTCCATTGTATCTGAAGATATCTCTCTGTTTCTTTTGTTTTAGTCGGTGGGTTCTCTTTTGGGGCAGGCACTTACGTTGGGTCTAGTTCACACACCAACAACACCCCGGCGCCACCGAAGCGCTACCTTGCCTATGTAGCCGCGTTCAGCCGGATGCACACGATCCAACAGGTCTACGACTTCCTGTGTCAGAGACTGAGGATCAGAAACGAGGATATGAGGTTGTGGAATTTGAAAGACGAGGTAAGGATTGATAATAATGCTGCATTGTTCTATGCCGTCTGTACCCACCTCTTTCTAACCCATGTTTTGATTTCAGTTGATTAGTTGTTTCAAGTGGGGCAGCAACTCTGCTTTGTCGCAAGGAAAATAGCTTCAGATGTGACAAAGGCGTGAGATGAAGGGACCACTTTGACAAACAATTATTGAAAATACACAATGTATTTTACAGCTGATTGTCACCAATTAAATTAAAAGTCATGGTTTAGCTGTATTCAGTGATGTGACATGCTGGTTATGGTGTACTTCAACTTTCCAAAACAAAAAGACAAATCCTAATTCCAATCAAGTATTATCACTGTCCTTGCTATTGAAAATCAAATTACAAATGCTATATCCAAGCCAGATAGATTCGCGACCCCTTTTTTGACTACGCAATGTGGCCCTCGCCTGCCTTGATTTTGACATTGTGTAGCCTGATGCCTGAGAGAGCTGGAATAGCTAGCAAGGCCTGGTTTCACTACATGCTTGTCCAAGGCTTACTGTCTAAGCCACATTGGTGTAGGTCAGAGTTTAGAACTTAGCTGTTAGTGAATCTAGAGCTGTGAGAGAGTCTAGATCCAGGCCTTTCGTACTGTTCAACACATCGTTTGCTGTGTTCTGTATGGAAGTGTTTGCAGAATTTGTGGTGCACTGTCATACATCAGACTGGCACAGCAGTTGAACAAGAATGAACCACAACAACATCATTTCTATGATTGTCAATTTTTTTTAAATTTTTTTCAGAACAATCCAATTCTTCTAGAAGAAGAAAACTCAACCTTAGAAAATCTCTGCATTCAAGACAATCAACAATTACTTATAGAAGGTAGTGTAACACAGATTTGTTTATTTGCGGGTAACTTTAGCCAAAACAATGCCTGCTGTAGGCTAAGTGTGTGTTTACCTACCTGATGAGTAATGCGTGTTCGTCATATTTCACAAATTTAACACGATCTACGTGGTAGAATTTTCATGTAGCAAGTGGATTTTCAGCATTAATTTTGTAACAGCCTCCTTGTGAAGGCCATTTGCATTTCTGTATTTAGTATGAAACGCATGCAGTCATAGATTGAACAGCAGTGATAGTAGATTTTATTGCACACGCGAGATGTTGGCGAAAAACGTCCTGTCTACTGAAATGCTATCTGTAATCCCATCACCTCAAGGGAGGAGCCAGTCATAGTCAATCTGAAAAATGATATGAAAGGATCAGTCCCTTCATCCCCATTTTCTAATGGAATAGTCCAATGCACAAATTTAAAGTATAAGGGATGTATCAAATCTTGTAGTTATAAAGGGGGGTGTCAACATGTAAACTCTGATACAGGTTGTAATGTTTTTATGTCTCTCTTACAACACAGTGAGAAACAAAGACATGAGCTGGCCGGAAGAGATGTCCTCTCTGGCTTTCAAGAAAGGCCTTGATAAGAAAAAACAAGGTGAGAAGATGCAGCAAATAAAAATAAAGCTATGTACAAGAAGGATTAGAAAACTCAAAACATTGATAACAAGCAACCTGTAGTGATCTGAAACACAATGCTATAATCAAAAGTGAATGTCACTGAAAGTGGTTTTAGAATAGGAATTTGGAATTGAACCAACACATGGCTATATCTTTTTGTACATCTGGTGTAATATTGTGATGAAATTATTTATGCACAACATTTTTCTCACTTTCTCAGTTCCCACTGACAAAGGAGCCACTGGCCTCAGTAACCTTGGCAACACCTGTTTCATGAACTCCGCCTTGCAGTGCATCAGCAACACACAGCCACTGACACAGTATTTCAATAAAAATGTTCACCTCTATGAATTTAATAGGTAAGACAGTTTAGACAGTTCCTTTCAAAACTGAACGAGCCACTATGCGTGACTTTGGTATGTTTGTGAATTTTTCAAGTGAGTTTGTGTTTAATTGTATGTAGCCATCTTCACAGGTTTTTGCAAAAACGAAATGAAGGAGGCTAGATACAACATGGTTTGTGGCCTGACAATTCCTAAGAAAGGCAATATTGACTGCAAAAGTATAAATATTGTACAAAAGTATCTACTCAATGCAGCAAAAAGGACTAACATTATTAATATGACAATGATATGAGCATTATCTTTGATGAGAATAAAAATAAGTCGTTAGATATCACTTCTAGTACCTGATAAAACAACTGTTTTCATCCTGTGTTTCGTTCCAGAACAAATCCCCTTGGTATGAAGGGACATATAGCCAAGCGATACGGTGACTTAGTACAAGATTTGTGGAGTGGAACTTCAAAGAGTATAGCACCGCTTAAACTTAGGGTAAGACTTTATGTCAGAGGGCACACTGTCATACGTTTTGCCATCTATATGTAACTTAGCCAACTTTGTGTTCCAACTGACCTTCATGACAAGCTGGTGGTGGACGGACTGCTGCAATCCAGAAGCTACAGGGATACCAATGTTGGGGTTTCTAAATGATGTGTTCTGCAATGCAAAGCGTATTAACCTGTTCACCCCATTCCCAGTAAACAGGTCCACAATCACCAGTGGTAACAATGGGATTGGACCAAACCATGGCGGTGAAAAGGTTAAAATGAGCAAAGTTTGAGTGTGCAATTAAAATGATCATGATATAATGTCAGATAATTGAGAATATTTGTGGGCTCAAAATTGTACATCTTGTGAGCTAGGTGACGAACATAATGTGCGGTTGGAAAGAAATGAAATTCATATTGAAATAGTGAAGATTTTCCAACAAGTATGACTTTTAATATTGGCTGTAATTTGCTCTACTTTCTATTCATGCCTCTTTTGCCGTGTCTTTCCTCACAGTGGACAATTGGGAAGTACGCGCCAAGGTTCAACGGATTCCAACAGCATGATTCCCAGGAGTTGCTGGCGTTCCTGCTCGATGGACTCCATGAAGACTTAAACAGAGTCCAGCACAAGCCGTACGTCGAACTCAAGGACAGCGACGGCAGGCCAGATGAAGAAGTAGCAGAAGAGGTCAGTGGAGGAGACATTTTTTCCCACCCATAGTCCATCCTTTCAGTTCCTTGGACCCTTCAAATTCACTTTTTCACGTGGAAAGGCCCAAATTTGCCATAGAGAACAATAGGGTTAAAACAAACTGCAGGGGTTACCGGCTTAGCTCGAAGGGTCTTCTAAAAATGCAACATCAAATTATCAAGAAAGTGAGTCAACAACACAATGTAATGAAATACTGTCATGCTACTGTGACCTGTACTATACCTGTCATGAAAAGGTTAGTTTTGAATTTTACCAATACGTAAAATTACATGCTTACAAAATTCAAAGTATCAAGATAAGGAGAGCATTAACTTTGCCGCTTCTTGCATTCATTTTCACATGATATTGTGCAGCTGTTGTTAAAAATATAATTGTGATGCCACTTTAATCTTTGCGTTTCTCATTTGTACTGACAGGCATGGGAGAATCATATGGTCAGAAATCGGTCAATCATCGTCGATTTGTTCCACGGGCAACTGAGATCACAAGTACGGTGCACAGCATGCGGTCATGAAAGTGTACGCTTTGATCCATTTACATACTTATCATTACCTCTACCACTAGATAGCTCAATGCATCTAGAAATTATAGGTAAGTACAGGGTGGGGGGAGAGAGAGAGAGAGAGAGAGAGAGAGAGAGAGAGAGAGAGAGAGAGAGAGAGAGAGAGGGGAGGGGAGGGGGAGAGAGGGGGGAGGGGGAGAGAGAGGGGGAGGGAGGGGGAGAGAGAGGGGGGAGGGAGGGAGAGAGAGAGAGAGAGAGAGAGAGAGAGAGAGAGAGAGCAAGCGGCGGATGTACCGTAATAATGTAATGCAAGAAAAGAAAGTACAGTTTGACAAATCAACATGGTAAATTTTATCTTGTATAATTTGACTTCCGCATTCAGAATCAATGGAAGTCTTCCAATATTCAGAGATAAAAGGGGTGACCACTTAGCATCAACAGTTACTTCTTAGCACATACCGGTACATGTAATATCAAGGAATGTTTTTTCATCCTCACAGTATTAATCTCAGTATGTTAAAAGACTGTGATAATATCAGTGTAATAATTTTCCAAACTTATCTTTAATAGGTAGGCATACTTAGCAAGCCATTACCCATTTTAGGTAGTTTACGAAATCAGTCAATGTCCATTAATAATATTTTTTGTTCTGTTTGTGTGCTTAGTAATCAGGCTAGATGGCAGTGTCCCCGCCAAATACGGCCTGAGATTGAACATGGAGGACAAATACAAAGATTTAAAGAACCATCTCAGTGAACTTTGCAACCTAACTCCTCAGCAGATACTTCTGGTGGAAGTCTTTGGAGCCATGATCAAGGTAAGTGCACAGCTGGTGTGGGGTGCTGATCACTAACTTGCAGAAATTCACTGTCTGCTCTGCCCTACTTCGTCAGTTAGTGCCAAAATAGAATATGCTAGGTGCAGATTACCTGAAGAATACAGTCTGCAGTCACCTGTATGGTGAGATGTGCGTACAGTAGTGTGTCTATAGTAATAAATCTAATACAAAAAAATGTGCCAAAATAATGGTGAATTGCAATATGGCCGAGCCTAGACCAAGTACTCTACAGTTTTGTATACTTCATATTAAATAAGATTGGAAGATTTAGTGTTGAACTTGACGCTCACTTTATGTTTTGCACTAATCATGTATACGTATCTGGTTCAATTTAGTTATCATAGTGTTGTCCAGTATTACAAATTCATTCACTAAAGCATCTTAGCCTGTTGAAATTTGTATTTTACGCTAGACAGGCCATCCACATGCATCATTCTGTTCCACAATTCATGCAAAACAAAAATACTGATTGTTTTTTCTTTTCTTTATTCTTTTTTTGTATATACCAACAGAGTTTACCGTCTGATAATCAGAAAGTACGGACAGCTCTTGGAGGATATCTGTACGCGTACGAAATTCCTCCCCCGCCACAGTTAACTTTACCTCCCCAAACCAAAACAGTTGTCAATGGCAGTGAAAAACCAACTCAGGGTAGGTCTAAACTTGATGTATATCAAGAGTGGTCATGACCCTAAATGCTAAGTAAATTTCAAATCTTATCAGTCATCTGGACACTGGAAGTCAGTCACAGTCACATGTCCAGTAATTGTATGTATGTTAAACAGCTCATAGTATTCATACATCTGGTAAATGTATATGTCTACCACTCTTCTAAAGTCGTAAGTTTCTTACTTACATTTGCATATTCATCTGAATTCCAAGTGTGCACAGTCACATATCCAGTGTAAGAACATTCTGTATGTCCTGTCCAGTAACTCTACTGCCACCAACTTGAACATACTTGTTATCTATCTAGTCACATGATGTTCACATGACCATGAGGCAGCCATTTGCCTGTAGAGTAACAGTCACATATCCGCTGTTAAACTTTCTGTGTTTCTCGGTTTGTAACTTAATAGTCCACACACGGAACATGCCTGTTGTCAAGTCATGTGATCTTCACATGACCATAATGCGGCCATAAATGTATAGTGTAACAGTCACATTTCCACCAGTGGTCATTCCGTAATCTCAGTTCTTCTTTCCCAGTCATCCATTCCATAAGAGTTTTCCTTTCCACATCACTCTCCTCACATCAGTGTCAAGTAATGGCGGTCAGCCTCATATCGATCCTCTGCCTCCAGTGAATGGTACGTCCCCGTCTGACACGGACAACATCCCGGACAAGTCCAGCTCCAAGCCCGGAAGTCTGCACAGGACGCAGAAGATCAACGCCAATGTGGTGTCCACCATGGACACCAACAGCAAAGGCAGTCACTCCAGTAACAGCAGCGTTAGCAATGGCTCCAGTGGTTTGCACACCACACCATACCTAGGCAATGCCTTTGATGGCTTTGTCATAGCTATGCATCGGAAGATGGTGAGAATTTCACTCAACCTGCTCTGTACTGGACAGTCAGAATAAATGGCCTCAGAACGTGTATTCATAGATTTCATAGGACTTCAGCTTTGCACAAATTACATCTCTTGTGTAGTGTTTTTGAAACCACCTATAGAACAATCATGTTTCAGTAGATCTATAGTGTATGATTGCATGGAGCTGTTTTAGCTTTTATTCATTGTAGCAACTTTTGTATATACACAAATGCAAAATGTTCAGTAGAAATTTGTAGCTATCTTTATATACTTAGGCTCAACAGACTTGAAATTGAATACAAATTCTTAGGGCTTGAATCTCCTGTAAAATCTCTGGAAGATACAAATCGCTCCTGTAAATATCTTAAAAATAGATTAGCTGCCCCGCTTCTCAAGAAATTTCCTGATGCATAAAAATATCATGAGCAACCTTTGTGAGTGTCTGCAGTCATTTGCAATACAATGGTATATGTTGTCTCAAATACGTGTTAAAAAGTGCTGAAAGACTGCTTGAAATCCCAGAAGTGCAGTGACTTTTATTGTATCAATTCCGCAAATTTATTTGAAAATACATGATACATGAATTTGGACGTTCAGTTGTAAACGTTTCACTATATTTGTCTTTCCATGTCTAAAATAATACTCAGTAACTGCTGTCACCATGGAAACATACACTCATATTTTGCAGTGTTTACATAAAGTATTGATGACTTTAGAAATTGTTTTGTCTGTTTTTCAGATACGAATGGATGCGTACTTCTTGTCGTCTCAAAAGACGAGACCAAGCCTCTTTGGCACACCGCTGATACTGCCATGCACAGTGGCCACCAGGCAGTCAGACCTCTACAAAGCTGTCTGGACTCAGGTCTCCAGACTGGTCAGCCCACTCCCACCATCTGAAAATGGTGCAAACGTGAAGAATCACGCCGAAGACTGGTAAGTGGAAGATTCCATTTGATGTACAGCAGTAGGGGTGTGATGAGGTAATCAGTAGGGTGGTTTCACTTTCAGTTTCGGTCACCAAAAATCAAATCACTAAATAAGCTCATTGAGCTCTAGAAAGTCTCTTGGTCTGTAACATATTGGTGAACGGACCAATAAACAGACAGACAGACAGAAAGACAGACAGACAGATACCAAATTTGCCCTAACATGAGCTCAACTGATTTGTAAGTCTCAGAGTAAACAATTTTCCCATCAGATTGTTAACATTACATGGATATTGTGTTAAGGTATTTTGTTTCAATTGTCCACATATTTTTTCTTATTTTTTCATTTCAGTGATGATAGTATGGGTTATGAGTACCCATTTGTTTTGAAAGCAGTTCAGAGGGATGGCATAACCTGTGCCTGGTGTCCTTGGTACAGGTACGATGACTGTATTTCAAATCGTTTTATCAGCTGACGTTAAGTTAGCATTAATTCTCAGAAAGATCACAAGATTTGAAGTTTTGGCATCATTAAGCTGTGATATTTGCTTTTGTCTGTGTTTGATTTATCCGATGAAGAACACGATCCGTATGACAAGTATTGATTGATTGATTTTTTTTTCCGGACAGGTTTTGTCGAGGATGTAAAATAGACTGTATAGATGATGACTTTGCTGTTGGTAGTGCATACATAGCAATAGACTGGGACCCTACAGCCTTACATCTCAGATACCAATCCTCTCAAGAAAGGGTGAGTTAGAACAATTTGAATAATCTTCTCACAAAAATTATTCACAAATCTCCTTCAGGTCTCATTAATGTCACTCCTATTCATGGGCAAATCACGTACTCCTCCAGGTAGTCATAGGCCTGAAAATCGAAAGTGGTATTGACATATTTTCAGTCCTGTGAGTGCTTGCACCACAAAAGGATAGATGATTACCAGAGATCATAATGTACTCAAAAACAACAGTATCTTTTCAGTTGTAATTTATATTTCAGTTGGGTTTTTTTTGTGAATTACGGTAGTATGTGCCTCAAAAGTGAAAGCCTTAACTTTTGCTCAAATTTTCCACAAGAAATCTTTCATCCATTCACTTTCCAAGTCAAGAATAAAATTGAGGGTCACCGAGCAAATTTTGGTATTAGGGAAACAAATTACCCAAAATTTACCTATATTTGACATTCAAAATGGCCGCTATCCCTGTTTTAACTCTATGGAGAAAAATAAAATTCCTGATTTTCGAAAAACTAAGACAGTGAAAACTTTTCTTACACCAAGAGCTTTAAAATGAGCCCCCACAAGTGGTAGATCAGAAAAGAATTGTAAAAATTTGAGAGTCCGAATATCTGTCGTAGAGGCGCATTCTGCCTTAAGATATAAATTCAGAATGTGACAATGATTCCAGCAAATGTTAATTTGATGTATGACTTTGCAGATCAGACCCTCATAGTCCGTGAGCCAGACCCCAAAATTGGTCGATTGGTACCATTTGGGTGGGCAAATTCCCCCATACATTTTCTGAAAGCCCGAAATCTGAACTTTCTGAAAATCTTTGGTGGACATGTCTCAGAAGTAGCTTTCTGTCTCAAAAGTTGTTGTCAAGGCAACCATACTAAAAATCTTAAAAGTTAAGAATACTATACAAAACTGACTATTAGTGAACAGCAAAAGATATTTACATGATTTCATGACACATACTGGTACCTCACATTATGGCCTTTCAGTTGACCCCATGACCTTGAACATTCTGGGTCAAGGTCAATAGGTCATGCCCATAACATCTCGGAATTTCTGTAAAATCAAGTATTTTTCACAAATACTTTTCTGCTACGTTTACATAACATATAATAGAAACTCAAAAACTTGCTCAACAATAGCCACAGATGTGTGCTCTTTGAAATTAGTATGTTTTGTATCAGGGATGATGTCATTAGTGAGTAATTACCAAGGCAACCATATGTGTGTTTTCAGTTATGCATGTAGCCTATGAGCCAGACCCCAAATTTTGTCAATTTGCTTCCATTTGACTCGAGTGGGGAACAAAGCAGCCTTTTAAACCTGAAAATCTGAATTTTGAGAAAATCTTCATTGGACAGTTTGCTGAAAACGCTTTCATTGTAAATATTGTTGTCGTGGAATCAGCATTCAAAAGCAATAAAATTAAGCATACTATGTAAAATAGATTATCAAATACACGACAAAAGATATTTGATTGATTTAAGGATGCATATCAATAGTTCGCATTGCTTCTTAATTGACCCCATGACCTTTAGATTTGTAGGTCAAGGTCAATAGGCATTGCCTTCAGCAACTTAGAAATTGTTTAAGGTGGGATTTTTTTTGCAAATAGCTTTGCAACATTTTTACCAAACCAAAAAGTACAAACATGAAAACCTATGGTCAGCTATAAGAGCTAATGCGATCTCTTTAAAATACTAGTGTTTTTCATCATATACCTTGTTGACAGGGCGGCAATCACCACAGCAACCATCAATGCATTTTCAGATACAGTAATAGAGCGACATTGGACATACCTTTGCATGTATATTAATGGTTATAAAATCATAACTTTTGTGTGCTAAGTACACAGCAATGTCAACTAAAGTCATATCGACAGTAAAAGAGGTCAAAAGGCAAATATACGTAAGTGTGTTTGATTGTTTAAAAACAAAATTTGGCAAAGTTTTATGGTTTTGTTTTCATGATTGAAGTAACATGTTCACTTATCAAAAATGAGAATCTGTGTCGGACCAACGTACATGTAGTTAGTGGGAGATGATTATAAGCTTGTCAACGAGTGGACAAGTAGTCTGATCTCAAGAGATACCGATATACTATAACTTTTTCCGGATTTCATGTTGAGCTACCCTGTATCTCCAGATAAATGCTTTTGGTTGTTATTTTCCATTGGGGCGGAGCTTAGGTCACATGGGAAAAGCTTTAACAAGAGGCCTAGCAGCCGATAGACTTCTGCTGTTATGTATTGCTTAAAAATAAAAAAGGTCAGGTTTTGTTTGTAAATAAACTTTGTAATACTGATACATCTGCTTATGTTGATTTTAGGAACACTGAACAAGGACATCCTTGCAAATGCATGTATTACTATTATATAATAATGGGCTCTTGTTTTTCATCTCTACCATAAATATGCAAGTATCAGCAAAATTTGAAGAAACTGAATAATACCTAGAACCTTTAAAGATAATTGTGAGAAAATTGTGTTTTTCAAACAAAAACGAAAAAAAGGCCCAAAAATTTCAAGTACGAAACTTTTCTTCTCAACTTGAATAAACCTCACTCAGGTTGTCCCTAGAAACCCACATAGGCCCGAACACATTTCAAAGTTGATAAAAAGGAAGAAATGCCCCAAAATATAAATATGTAAATTTCACCATGATTTGAACAAATCTAACTGAACTCAGCCAAATGAGTTGCATACCAGTATTGAAAACAATTAGACCAGCAGTTTCAGAGAATAAAACAATTGTTGATAGACGACGGATGACGACGGACAAACCACCTATCTGATATGCTCCACGTCACTGACAGCGGAGGTAAAAACTGCGTAACCACCTTAATTCCTTAAAAATGATCGCTGTGTCATGAATATCTTGGCCCAGTTAGTTGCGCTGATTTAATAACTGTCGGTTTCAATGTTATACATGTTGCTACAGCAAGTAGAATTGCAACTTCAGTTCGCCTTTTTTGAATCTATCTATTCGCCTTTTGTTGAAAGTTTTGAATTTTGTCTAGGCATGTACAATACACATATCATGCACATACAATATCCGAGTAATTAAGTAACAAAGAAATCATCAACATATAAAATAATTCAGCTTCATGCGATATTTCTTATAAAACTGGAAAAGTGAGTTGTGTAAGTATAAAATCAAACATCTTGAAATTTAACTTCACTATACTCCAAGGGAGTGATTCATTTGTTGTACATCCCATTGGTTTCAAGTTGTGGTCTATACTCACTTATTTTTGCAGACATGGAAATTCACTTAACCTTGGTGATTAAAATACAATTAGTCACCTCCTAAATGATCTTTAATTTAATATATATTTCAATAAAGTAAAAAAGATTAAGTGGCATTTCTTTTTTTCACGCAATATCATTTTCTCGATTGAGTTTGTGAAAAATTTTGTTACATCTAACGTAATGGATGTTTCAGAGGATGTTAATCAAAACAAGCGGGCGAAAAATGTGCAAATATTACGTCCACGTATTTGCTATGGCTCATATCTTAATAAGCTCGGGGAACTCAACTTTTGGAAAGGTTTGTTCAAAGCAACCAAACTTTGCAAATTTGAAACTGTATTACATATTGTATAATGTAGACTGCGGAGAAAAAGTGTTTCCACAAGAAAACACTTAGAAGACTTGAATGTGAAAATTCAGTTCAATCTACTATTAACTGCAATCTGAGTCTAGGGTGTCACAAAGGGATGCTACAAATGTAAATACTGGAGTCTATCAGAAAAAGATGTATAATTTGTGAAAAAACAAAATATGTAATAAAGGGGCTAAACACGAGAACCCCTACATCAAGCAGTAGACTTGAGGCCAAACATAAGTCTTTGGGAAAATGCTGTAGAAAGGATGATGATATAACGTCTAGGGGTATTGTAGCAGCAGAAGAACACTGCCACCTCAGCTGCTATACAGTACCCGACAGAACTAACGCAACAAAAGGCAAGCCTCAGGCAGGCCACAGGCTCGCCACAGGCCAGCTCAGGCTCACATAGGCTTGCCTGGGTCTGCTACAAAAACCCTTGATTTTACTAAATGCACAGTCTGAGCTTGTGTTTGATAGCTGGCATACCTGTACCAACATTACCTTGTCGTGATTCGCGACAGCAGATGGAAAATTTGTCGTAGCTTATGCTTCGTTGTTATAATATTCGACAAATATTCGATATAATGGCTAATATGAACACATCTTGTGAGATTGGAGGACAGCCAGGGGCGTAAACAAGTGACAAGATTGAGTTCCGTTCAGATACAGCGCTGTGATGGAGATACTTGTAGAGTTCAGTAATTTTTCCCCACATAAATGAAAATTGGTCAAGGAAAGAAAATTGATCAAGGAAAGAGCTGATACCGTGCAACAAAATATTTGGAAAATGAAATTTGATTGTATTGTCGTAAATGTCCAGAGTCGTTCATTGCCGTCCACATGACGTTAGGTCGTTATCGTTCAGCTGTCAGTGAATCTGATTCCGCTGGAGCCATTCACGTCATTTCCAAACCCGTCGAATATGTTCTGACGAAGATTCGCCCAAGAAGAAAATATTTCCTTCCTTCGCTATATATGTCGTTTTACATTTCTGCCAAGTTTTCTTTAAAAAGTACGCCGAAGTTTTCTTTTTTTGTTCTTTAAAATGTATGGACAGGCATTATTTCTCATCTCAAAATAGTATATGTCCCAGGACAATAGTAAAAAAACACCCTAGCTGTCTTTATTTTTGGGCACATTACTAACGCTAGGATTTTTTTCCAGAATCTGAATAACAGAACTATTATTGTTCAGAGTTTTCCACTGACTTTTGACAGCAGGGCATGACATCTGGCCACATTTTAGGTAACAGAAAAAATTGTGTAGCCTGTCCATTTACCACTCAGGCTTCCGTTAGGAGATGAAGTGTTTCTGAACGTTTATTTTTAATTTATTAAACAACAGACATCAAAACAGGTCCAATAATCATTATCATTCAAGGTAACTAAGAAATTTACCAGGTCCAAGGGATATATCAAAAAATGACAAAAGCAATGGGGTAATCTTGAACCACGAAATACTTTTGGTACCACTTGTCCGGAATGGGTACACGTACCCTGCCAGCTAGCTGCCCCCATCAAAATTTACCCAAAGCGACAATCTAATACAACGTTACCGGAAATGTGATAATATCTGAAAAACATTACGTCGATGCGCAGTTAGTTTGTTCAAGCGTTTGGTTGACAGTTGATGTCTAGATATCGATGATATAATGCGTGATATGCAGTCAGCAACAGGCTGCCCTGGTTACATTGTCCGCTGGTTCTGTAAAATTAGATATTAAATGTCTAAACCTTCGCCAATTTCAAAAGTAAGACTTTCTACAGCTGAGTAGCATACGCACGCAGATCTAGATCGCTTAAATTTGATAATTTTCTCTTGATACATTTTCAGAAGCATTCCCTTGTCTTACTTGTTCGGCGTCGATTTTCATGATGAGCGTCCTTTTTAGTAATCCGCGTTAAGTACCCAAGGAGCCCTATACATGTAATTATAGGAAATACATCAATCCGAAAACCACTGGCGCAACTGGGGAAGCAACGGGTTGTCTGATGAATCTGATTAAAATCAGATGTAGGGTACGCCGACGCCTATACGGTATTCTGCTGCTATTACCTCACAGCACCAGAATACCGTTTAGACGTCTGATGACCTCTTTAAGGTGGTGTGGCATGAAAAAATGTGATTTTGGGCAATTTTCACCTTTTTACATAAATCAGTACGTCATATACTACCACCTTGTGAGGATTGCCTTTACATGCATGCTTTGCGTGCAAACTATCAGACTGCTGTCTGGAAAGGAAGCCTTGCTAGTCATCCGTATATACTAAATTTTCATGAAGGGCATGGTTGGGTTATTGAAGACCATTGTTTGTCAATCAAATCGATAAGGGGCATACCAGGGTTGTAGGAGTTTGAGGCATGTAGGAGTTTGAGGCATGTATTAATGTTCAAAATAGTGCAAATTTCCGCCATGTCAATGTCTGGTAAACGGAATAAGGTATACTCCGGTATATATAATCTCCTGACATATGGAAATACTGTTGAGTTTGAAGAACAGCTAGTTACTGATGATGATGATGATGGATGATGATGATGATGATGATGATGGAGAAGAAAATAATAATGAGGATCAATGTAAAGATTGTTACCTAGATATTACTACTTTCTTATGAAATGCTTTATAGTGTGTGAGTGGTGGTTGACTAATGTACGTAAGAATTACCGGTGCTGTATTTTGATAAAACGCATGCCAGGGAAAACGTAGAGGATCATAGAAAGTCAACATAACATTGGTCGTTGGTCATTTGTAATTAGTAATTTAACGATGAACGTTAATATGTTTGTTTTATTTAGTGCTATTTACTTTTGATCAAGCGCGAAACAGTAGTTTTATTATTAGCTTTATCAGACACATTTCATTTTGTTATCTATCATTGATATATTTACGGCTGATGTCCAGCAGCATTAAAAACTTATTTCTGACTGGTCTATTTCTTTGTTAGATCAGGTGCGGGCCACGCATATAAAGGTATAAGTACTGGGGCTCAGTACGTTGTTCAAATTGTCACGTTAAAGTTCAGATGTCATGTCACTAATGATTTTGCATTTACGTAAACGTTCGAAAAAACATTAAAATGACACATGTTTGTTTACAGTAGTATGAAAATTCTGAAGATATACATTATTGGCCAATACGTATAGCTATAGCTAATAGCTGTTGGCTCTTAGCTAAATATAAGCTTGTTGATATTGTTATCATTGATAATTATGATGTTTAATACAAACTGGTACCATAAAATACTCCGTGTAAAAACATATACGTAACACCATAGAAATCACCATTTTATTCTACTTTTAACCTTGTTCTTTCATTGACCTTGACCTTGGTTTGAAAAGAGCATCAGACAATGTGGTCAAATTTAATACCGGTAGAAGCCACATGTATCGTTTATCAAAGACAAGAGTGCATCTTTGCTGACAAGAGTGCACCTTGCTTGAAAATGTCAAAAAGTGCGCAACAAAAGAGACCTGAAATGTAAACTTTCCATGTTTTGAACTTTGACCTCATTTGGTCATGTACGCCTGACCTTGACTTTGTGGTCACATCTTAAGTGAAAGTTAGAATGTGTAACATATCCTATTTATGTTATCAATTTTGGAATGAACATTTTCATAAAGCAGGATATTCACTTTTGTATACAATTGTACTTGCTAAATAATTCAGATGTTTGTTTCTATGGCAACGGTTTTCACCCATTACTAAGCTACCAAAACTTTTCAGCAAATTCAGAGTTTCAACTTTCAAAAATATATTAAGTGTGAGATTGCCCTCTGCTTGCCCCAAATAGTACCAATTGACAATAATTGGGGCCTGGCTCATAGAGTACATGTATAACTGAAAACACACTGATGGTTGCCTTGGTAATTTCTCACTACCAACAACATCCCTGATACATAACATACTAATTTGCAAAGAGCACATATCTGTGGCTATGTCTGAACAAGTTTTTGAGTTTCTATCATATTTTATGTTAATGTAGCAGAAAAGTATTTATGAAAAATGCTCTATTTAATCGAAATTCTGAGATGTTATGGGCATGACCTATTGACCTTGACCCAGAATGTTCAAGGTCATGGGGTCAATTGAAAGGCCATGATGTGAGGTACCAGTGTCTGTCTTGAAATCACGTAAATATCTTTTACCGTTCCCTAGAAAATCAGTTTTATCTAAAATTCTTAGCTTTTAAGATTGTAAGTATTGTTGCCATGACAACAACTTTTGAGACAGAAAGCTACTTCTGCGACCTGTCCACCAAAAATTTTCAGAAAGTTCAGATTTTGGGCGTTCAGAAAATGTATGGTGGAATTTGCCCACCCAAATGGTACCAATAACCTATCTGGCTCATGGACTATCATGGATGCAACAAACTTCTTTCATGTATTATACTACGAATATTTTTTTGAATTATGAATATTTATATATGTTCACTTTCCCTCATTTATATTTCATCAATATTAGGTTGTTGAGGACCATGAAAGTGTAGAGGAAAGTCGAAGGTTACAGACTGAACCCATAGACTTGGATACGTGTCTACAAGCATTTACAAAGGAAGAAGAGCTCGGGGAAGATGAACTCTGGTACTGTTCCAAATGTAAGGAGCACAGACAAGCTACAAAGAAACTAGCTCTGTGGAGACTACCGCCCATCTTGGTAAGTGATCTTATTGGCTTTGTCAAAAAAGACGTCAAAGCAAGGGTCCAGTAATCAGTGTCATTCATGGTATATAAAGTTAATTACCAGTCCAAGGAATGATTAGAAAGTGACAGTAAGTATAGCGTCGTCTTGAACCACTGCTAGAATAGTTGTGGTAGTGGGTGTCCAGTATTGGTAGGCATACCCAGGTAGCATGCTATACACCCGTCAAGATTGACCTAAAGTAACAATTAGTTTCACAACTTCACACCCTAAAAAAAATTGAGAGAGTAAATTTCCATCCATGCTTTGTTCATCCCTCAAACCTGGGTTCATATCAGAAATGATTTGTCAAAAATTCCAGGCAAAAATTAGGAAGCTTTTTTCCCTGTAAACTGTAGGTGCATTCTACGTAACCTATTCACCCCCATTTCCCTGTGAACAGGTCCAAAGTCACTATTGATAACAATGGGTTTGGGCCAAACTATGGTGGTGAAAAGGTTATTGATTGAAAGGATGAAATTGAAAACGTTTTGTTGATTCTCAATTAGTTCAAGCTGTAGATATATAGTAGTGAGAATACCCGGTAAGTCAATGTTTGTAATCTGAATTTTCAGGTTCAGTATTTCACCATGTGTGAATCGATTCTCACATCAAAAATTATTTCATGTCATTTTCATAGATTGTTCACATGAAGAGATTCCAGTATGTGAATGGGCGGTGGGTGAAATCGCAGAAAATAGTCAAATTTCCAAAGAAGCAGTTTGACCCCTCGAGATTCCTGGCATCCAATGCAAGCACATCACTACATCCGCCAACACACATGGTGTGTACTAACTCAGTTAAGGAGAAGACGGCCAATGGCGTCGTTGTCCAGGGGGTCACCAGCAACGGGAACAGCCTAGACCCACTGAACGCGATCGACGCGAACTCCGAAATTCTCCAGGTGACTCCGGACAGCAGCAGGAAGAGCAGTACTGACAGCCTGAAAGCCGGCAAACTGGGAAAGGACTCGCCCAAAACCAAACGGAAACGGAAGAACTCAATCAGCCCCCTACCAATCAGGAAACACAATTCAGTCAGCCCGCTTCCCGGAAAGAAAGAAACCTCAGAGAGTGTGACGGGAGGGGACAGGAGCGTCAGCGTGGCGAGCAGCAATAGCCATTCCTCAAGTGAGGCAAACACCGACAATGGCAGTACCATTAGCACTGATGCAATTAATCTTGATAGGAAGGACAGTTCCAGTACTGCTAGTAAGGGTCATTCCCTTCCAGACGAGACTTCAACTCTATCAGACAAGTCAGTTGGAGTTGATATGGAAGATCTTGATAAGCCACTGTACAATTTGTTTTCCCTCTCGGTAAGTTTACGCACAGGCTATTCCAAATGTTCCACCTGTACCAAAATCTTCGACACCTCGATTATTTTTATTCATTCGATCCATCATCCAACAGATGCACGCCCAATTACAGGGTGAGGTACCCAGTGTCCTTTACCCATTTCAACAATGAGGAGCAAAGTAAAGTGCCTTGCTCAAGGCTAAAACACAATGCTAAGGTCTAGAACACATCACCCTCCGACAGTGAATCCATTATTCTGGCCTTACCGAGTCTCCATCGTGCCATCTTCCAACAGTGAATCTGGTACCCTTGCTGCACAGAGTTGATAGGTTTCAAGGTTTTGAAATCTGAAATCAGGTTTTCACTCACTGACGTGAACAACTTACATGCACTGAACAACACAAATGGTACCATGTTCACTTAAGCGTCATCAGTTGTATGTAGTACATGTATATATTGTTGTCATCTAAATGAAAATAGAAATAGAATCTTACTAGAATTGATTGCAAGGCAAATGTATTTTCCATTGACCTGAGATGACCTTTATTGACATGTTTGTCTGTTCTTTGTTGTTTCTTAGTGTCACACTGGTATACTAGGTGGGGGTCATTATGTTGCCTACGCTGTCAACCCTAACAAAAAGTGGTACGTCTACAATGACAGTACTTGCAAGGTAAGCGATTCTGTATGGCTAACACCCCTGTGTTGTTCTTACAATGGAACGATCCTATTGTTTATGTAGGATGTTTTGAGCTGTTCCACAGCTGTCATATGTATTGGAAGAGTGAAGGTTTTTGCTGTATCAGAAGTTTGCTTGAACACTTTCGTGGAACTCATCCGTGAACTGTAAATGCAGTGTGGTGGGAGTGATTCGTCCACTCAAACTTTCGTCGTACACGGCTGAAAATACTGTGAAGGAAAAGAAATGATGCCTTTATCTCTTCGTTTTGGACATGAATTTCTTTCAACAGAAATTGTACTGTTGCAAAAATGCAAAATTCACAAGTAGGCTATGTCAAGGCAGTGAGAATCTTTTGTTCCTGTAAAACAATACAGACTTGCATATACAGACCACTCAACTGAAAAAAAATTTGTGTGCATTCATGAGCAAGAGACTGAAATTTTTCGCACATGTTTTTATCTGGCATCACAACTGAAATTTTTGGTGAAAAAGTTCAAGAGAGTCATGTGGCATTAGTAAGTACCATTACTGTCATCCTATCTTATAGAACACTTTGTCAAAATATGTAATCTTTAACACCTATTGCAAGGTGTAATCTTGGATTTGTCATGTTTTCATTCCAGGAAATCAAAGAGGACGTAATCGACACCGACAACGCCTACATGCTGTTCTACGAGCGGCAAGGTTTAGACTATCACCAGTTTCTGCCGGACATGGGCGACAAAGAGCCCGACACGAGCAGCATAGACGATGAATTTGAAAACGATTTCAAGAGGGTATGCAGAATTCAGTAGGGAGGCTGTCGCAGGGCTAGCCCAGTCATCATTGGCAATTGAACAACATGTTTTGTTGTTTTTTTCTTCGTGAATTGTGGAAGTCGTCGGTGGCTGTGTGTCAATGGGAACAAATCAAACTTTGATTTTCACGTTTTGCAACCCAACTTAAACTGTGGAATGTGGAGGTTTGCAAATGCATTAAACATGATATATATATTTATACATATCCGGATATGTCCTGGATATTCCAGCCTAGAACGGCCCAGGTTTACTTTGATTGTGTGCGGCCGAAGATTTTATGTACGCGACGTAAGATTTGTAATTCACATTTTGTCGACTGAGGTGTAATGGTCATGAGACATAAATATCAGCGCAAGTGTGGTGGTATCCAGCCATGTGCAAGTCATCGTTTTCTTCAGAACACACCAGCCCGACATCACTTCCAATTGTCAATGCGTGGTATCGGGAAGCTAGCCTGACAGGGATAAGTGTAAACTTGGACAAGCTTTCCGTCTACTACCATCAGTACATGGTATTTACCCCAAGCTGAGTTGTCAGTTGTGAACAATGCATTGCCTCACGTGTGCAGCTGTTAAAGAAAAATTGTATAAGTCTGTCGGTAGTTTGACAATTCTATACGGGATCCCATCACGCTTTTAAATATACCCCAAACTGTTCACAACATCCCAGTAGGTTCGTCTGTCTCCAATATAAACCCATGATTTTACCCAGTCTTTGAAATCAATCTCCTTTTTATTCCCTTTTCTCAATTTATTTCCCAGTATGCCCTCAGATTGGTTGTCACACCCAACAGAGTTCTCTCCATTAAGGGACATCGATCTGTGCCCATCCATATGTACCCATCATATACCCATCTAAGCTATCATTTGAGATGCCTCCACCCATTGCAACCCGTGTATACCCATCAGCTCTCATTTGAGATGCCTCCACCCATTGCAACCCGTGTATACCCATCACAAAACCTCTTAATCATAGACATGTTCACCTGTTGCCACCCATATAAACCCATTAAATGCCTATTAAAAGTCTCAATTTTCCTATGCCCCCAATCCAAACCCATTAGTATCTGGCAACGTCTTTCAAAACTCTCCAAGTTAGGTACTTACCCCAGTAAGCCCATATGTAGCTATCCAACACCCATTAAAAAACCCATCAACATTGAGATACTTTCTCTCCCCTCCCCAATACTCACCCAGATGTCTTACAAGGTCCAAAAGTTATCATTACAGTAGCGCTTGTCAACTTTGAGATTTTTAGGGACCATTTGTGACCAACTGCAACCAAATGGATTCTGGGTATTATACCTGTATTTGATATAGTCCCAGTTTCGTCTTCCAAAATTTTAGATACTGGGTGCGTAATTTTTTATTCGCAGATATTAGAAACAGTGCAATGGGGGGGGGGGGGGGGTTGTATTACACTGTATGGAGAAAAAGGCATTACCTGAATGATAGCACTCCAATTTTTTGCTGATATCTACCATTGACTAACGCCCAGTCCAAATTTTATGAAAAGCTATAATCACTTTGAGAATTTCTGCCATTTGCTACAAAGTCTGTTCCCAGTGCAGAGGGACAGAACTCCAGAATCAGTTTGAAAAAATCTTGCCAACTGACCCAAATGACTTTCAATTAACATAGTGCACATGTATTTTATGAAGAAGACGAACAATACAAGGTTGCTATAGACAAAAAAAGGAAATTAAATTTGTGAAAATAATTTTGTCCTCTGATCAAAAGCAAATTTACAAAGGTGATTGCCATCTTGTCATTTGCAAAGTTCATGGATTTTTGTAAATTCTCTTTTCACTTTTGTAACAAATTTCTTAATGCCATATTTTTAAGTAGATAGTTGAACAATTTAATGTTCAGTAAATCACCATCGAACTTGAAAAACAATGCTTGTCAGAACACGTACAATGGGTACCCTTTTGTTGTTCTCAACACGTTTGTTGGTTCTTGGGTGTAAACCTACTGGGCACATCTAACTTGTCCACCCCAGTTCCCTGTGCACAGGTCCATAACCACCTTTGACAACAATGGTATTGGGCCAAACCATTGTGTCAAAAGGGTTAGGTTACATCTTAGCCTTCTGATAGATATCTCTTTTCATAAACTAGACCTGAAAATGATGCTATGAGCAAAGGGAGTCTTGTGAGAAAAAAGCGATCATTTTCACTGCAGCCATTTCGTGGGTCAAATAAAGAACAAATGTACAAAACTATCACCAATATTGTAGGAAATAGAACGTTTTTGTTTACTAATGCACAGTTGTATTACTTTATTGTATGTTTACTGAACATTTACAATGGGAGATAGTTCTGAAAAGACACCACTACTTTTAATTTTTTTTGGTTGTTTTACATTTGTTTGGCACTAACACCATTCTTACCTGTGCCAAGATAATAATGTTTAGATTCCAAGAATGCTGTAAGAGGTCATGGTGCTGATAAAACATTGTTTATGCCAGATGGTCGACAGTTTTAAATGAAAATACAGACATTGGAGCAGGGAAGGACAATTTTGTAAGAATGGAAAATGTGATGACAAATGTAACGTGAAAAGACTTACTCAATTATCTTCAAGCTATGAGCTCTTGAGTTGGCGGTCAAAGTGGCTGCATTTACTCTTTGTCTGGTTTGCCCGGCTTGGTTTGGTCGGCATCTCCCCAACTTGGAACACAGAGGGTTGTTTTAAAGAAGTTTTAGTGACGCACAGTGAAGAGTAGTGGAAACAAACTCTCATGTACGAACTTAAGGGTTTTTGAGAACCATTATGACTCCCTATGTTACTACTGAAAACCATATTGACCCCCTCAGTTACTGCTGATAACCACGATAACTCCCTAAGTTACTGCTTATTTATGCAAAATGCTTTCTGTGCCCACTACTTTTCACTCCTGCCACCAGCACTGATGATAACATCAGACGCCGACAGAACAGTGAATGCCACATTGTGTGAGCTTGATTCAACGGTACTATGAAATTTTGCTTTTCTTATTATACACATCAATTTGACAATTTATCTGCTTGTGGAAAAGAAACACTGTTGTAAAAAATAACACATTTCTGAATTCATTTTATTGTGCAATAAGTATCATTACACACAGAAACATTACATAAGGGAAAAAAATGAATACAAAAGAAAGCCATGTTAATTTTTGAAGAGATGTTGGTCACAGGCTGTGAAGATGACACAAATTATCGTTACTCTGTCTAACAAAGCTTTGTGCTGCAAAAACTCTCGATTTGGAGATGAAGTGTATTTTAATCAGGTTTTATTTTTTGTTCAGTTTTTGAATCTTAAAGCCAGTAAAAGTTTGTAAGATTTTTTTAAACCAGTTAACGATTGTCTTTTTTTTTCTTTCACAAATACATAGTGATATTTTGTAAGATTTGTAATTAATTTATTTGTAATCGATTATTTACATATGTATATGATTCGTGTTTTGGTGAGAATTTACTCAGTTGATGTGCCTTTGTTGAAATTACTTTCCCCCCAAGGCTCCAAGGAGTTGTCCTTTTGATGAAGCATGTCACTGTATTGGGAATAGAAAACATGACCGTTTTTTAAATCAGCTTTCTTCATACTATGAATTGTAGAGTTTTGACAAGTTTATGTTGGGAGGAATCCTGCTCAGTTTTACGTAAACTTTGGCCAATTTGAACAACCAATCACAAACTTTTGTACATCGTAGCACCTCATCACTAGAAACCCACCCTCCCCCAAACTAGAATCCCCCCAAAGCCATACATCCTACCTGAATCTTAGTGTCTCAAATTCTAGATAGGTATTTATATTTGTGGTCCATTGAACACCCAAGGACATTGTATATACTGCCCTCGTTAGGTGAGGTAGTACAGTGGCAGCCATTTTGGTTTGATCTCAACAACTGGCTGTGAATATATTTCTAATCACAACATATTGTATCAACATCTGTAGAGAATTTCATAAAGGTACAGACTAGACAACAATTCACATTTTGACTACCAGAGGCAGTATTTTGACAAATTGTATTTCATCAAAACCTTGTCAAGTCAATATTTTTTCAAAGAATTATTGGATTCAAAATCATGGGACAAAGTACTTACAGGCCAATGGTGTAGCAACCGCTTTGCGTTGTCAATCCTTCCATCTGACATAAGTATTGTATCGGCAAGGTTTGCCATATCCATGGGAAGGAGTCCAGCATTGTATAAGGGGTCTTGGCTGTGTCTATGTGGGACAAGAGCTTGTACGGTTTTGGAAGAATATTTTACATGAGTGTATGTATGTGGTTACATTAAAGAGATGGCATACTTTCATTAGAGGAGGGTTGGATTTTGAGAGAGTTGCTGTGAAAATACCAATTTCAGTGTGGATAGGAGAAGCCCACAGATCAAAGTGATAGGTTGAGTGTCTAGGTGTGACAAGTAAATACGATTTAACAGAGGTTTAATAGGTTTGTTTACAGGTTTGCTCGGTAAAGATTAAACCTGGTGACCACATGAGTTCCCCCCCCCTCCACATAGACTGCCCCTCCCCTTTTCCATGAAGAGCCTCTCAAATCTGCAATGTACCTGGAGTTCGCCATTTGCAATATGATATACTAGGGAGGGGACAGAGGTGGCGGAAGAAACGTGTAGTTGTACTTCAATCAATGTCGGGGTGTCTCAGAGTTTTCACAATGTTATATTGGTGACGTTTCAAGGGATGTTGATAATTTTAATCTCCTCAACAGATGACCAATCAACTTATGTATTATGATTATTTTTATATGAATATTTGTACCAACTGAACAATAAGTAGCACACAACCAGCAAAGTTGCAGAACAACCAAGATGCTGGTGATATCGCCCTCTAGTGATAAATATTGGACATCTTTTTTACTATGAACTCCTTTGCAGATACCGTAGTAGTGTGTAACTGGAGTTTTTTAATTGATTTGAAAATTCTTATAGTGGAATATTTTGTGCCATATTAATTATTATTTTGTGAGTTTTGAGAAAGAAAATTTTGTCCTGTATATTACAAAGTTTGTACAGTGTGAGATACAATACATGTATGCGTTGTAATTTTTGCTACGATTTTTGAGGTGTAAAAGTGGTTGTGTAATTTTGTCGATAGTGACATGGCGGCCTGTGTATTCATCATGATGTAGTTCATGTTACATGTTCTCAAAAATGAACTTGTAGGTTTTATTGTTGTTTTAGGGAGGGGGGGGTAGTTTGGGGTGAGGGTAGGTTTCCCGAAATACAAAACCTGCCCTCTGATGTTGTGTACTTTCACTCTTATCAAACAATCACTTAGACTGCTTTGTATAATTGTAAATATAGTTGGATCTTTGATGGACAACAACAAACAAACCAAGAATCATAATAAAATGTGTCTGCATAAATGTAGGAATCGAACTCTGCCGTGATGGTTTTTGATTTGTGTGTGATTTGTGATGTGGCGAGTGTCTTGTATTCATTATACGTGTGTTTGAGTATTAACTTGACATTCATGGATGCTTGCAGAGCCTTTTACCACAAAACTAACATCAATTTCCACAAGTAGTAGAACTTGTTTTGTTCAATGTCTTCATAAAAAAAGTTGTAAAAACAAGTGCTCCAAATTTTTGCCACAACATATTTTGACCAGACTGGTAGAAAATCCAGAAAACAAAAATGGACTAGCTCCACAACTGCTCCAAGTAGAGCAATCAAGTTTTTAAAAAACATCTTCAATTATGAAGGAGTTACCGATTTACTTCATAGACAGATTTGTTTGCCATTTTCATGTAAAACAGAGAAACATTGTAAGTAGAGTATTTTGTCAGTATTAGTTTTGAAGGTGATCCATACGGTATTCAACTGTCACCTGTTGACTTTAAAACAGCTGAAAAATATTGACTGTACAGTCATTTTAGGATTTAATTTCATAAAAACTTGGTTTTATTATGCATGATGAGAAAAATGCAGCGTTGAACATGTTGAGGAACTCCAGGTGATCGATGGCGTGTTCTTTTAGCACATGATTAACAGTTCACAGCAACATGAAATGGTGTGGGCGCCACCAAACAGGCATATTATGATTTACTTTGTTCTTGTGCTACAGTATTAAAGCTCTCACACGGACTTAAATCATTGATATTTTGTGAAATTACCTGTTATGTCTTTCATTGTTTTGATATTATTGTTTGAAGGGCTGTAGTAAACAAGAGAATCAAACACTCAATACATCTATTACATGGTGTGATGTACCATAGTTGCCGTTAATCAATTTTCACAGTATTTAAAGCCAACCTTCAATCATACTACCACATACCTGCACTATGACACACATACCCATAGTAACACGCATAGTGACACACAGTCGCACACCCATAGTAACACACGTAGTAACACACAGTCACACATACACACACACACACACACACACACACACAAACATATCCATACATACACTCAACAAACATAATTACACACACTCATTTGATTACCAATGGACACATAATACCAATGTTATCATCTCAGTATCTCAGGGAGTTCAGTCCGCATTGATACACCATCATATACATCACATACCTGACATGTCTTTTTGGTAGACCATTTCTCATTTCAAGTATAAACCATACAACATTAGAGTTCAACTATACAACATATATTTACACATGATCAATTCCAAAAACAAATGAAAAATAAGGTGTTCAATTTGATGCAGGAAATTTTATATATTACATGTACTAGTCCAGACCTGACTCAGTGAAACATCAACACTAGCCTATCTCCACTGAAGGAGTTGAGAAATCATAAAAAAGGTTGGAATGTCACTCTGGTAATACCAACTCATTGATAATAGCAGCCAAAGAATTATAAACGGAAAAAAACATAGAATTGCAAAAAGGTGGTGCAAAAGTAAAAAGTGTTTAGTTAATGATGCTGAGCTCCTCCTGCTCTCGCCTTTCGGAGATCTGGGTGAAAAGCCGCGATAGATAGTTGGAAAAATCTCTCCTGGCGCCTTCCGCGTCTTCTTCCAGGTTGGTGTTGATCTGTGTATCTTGGTCATTGCGTTGGGTATCTGCACTCTGTTCTGTGTTGATGTTGAGGGCTTCTGGTGACAGCATATGATGCACTGTGAGTCTCTCAGTCCCTGGCCCACTGCAAAAGTCATGTGTCTGGGGAAAAAGGAGCAAAGTGAATTATACAGAAAATGAGTTCTTGTTGCATTTTCACACTGGAGAGAACGTACCCGAAGCAAAAACATACCACAATAGAGTTGTCCATATTACTTCTCTGAACAATACATTCCACATGAGTAAAAGTTCAAGTGCCGGCAATGTCAATGTAGTGAAGCTTCAGTACATAGCAAAAAATCTACAACACTTAAACGCATGTATTTTATTCACAGAGATTTTGTCAGTACTGAAAATTTTAGTCCTGTTAAAGGTTGAGAATAATCGGTGTTTGTGTATAACTTTCAGAAATTGTTGTCTGGTATTATGCATAACAACACAGCAGTTTGTCTGTAGATACCATCATACTGCCGTAGAGATTGAAACAAGCCGTTTAAATGATTTTCAAAGATTTTAAGGGCCACCGGCTGTAACTCGTGATGATTGTTTTTCACTATTTTTGTTTTCTTGTAAATTGCAAGTTCTTTTTCTACTCCCCAAAGCATTTTGGAATGCCAATTAGGTTGTCACTAGGTAAAATGCATGGCTGATGGTTACATTCGAATTTTAGCCTAGACCAGAATTCACTCGTCAACAATAACAACGCAGTCTACACATGTAAAGGCTGAGTTGACAACCTGAATATGGTGTACATCAACATGTACTGGGGAGAGGAACAAGAAACTGTGGTTGACGTTACAAAGAAAAATTGGGTGAAAATCATCAAAAGTAAAATCATCAAAAGTTCATACAGCTACTGGCCCTTACAATCAACTACTGAACATAAATGCAGTAATCTTGATTCTGAAATCCATTCGAAATCCATTCCCTTTTATTATTTTACCTACATGGAGTTCTTGAAAATAATATACATGAATTTTCCTACACTTTTTCTGTTCTACGGGCATCTTTCTGTCACTCAATGACATAATAAAATGCCACATTTGAAGTTCCAAATAACTCAACCACAAGGTGATTTTATCTTAATCACTGAGGGAATCAGAAAAGAGAACTATCTTCCTTACAGTGGTTTGCGCTGAACTGTTGGCAATACAGGAACTAGACACAGCATCTAAATTGAGGATGTTGCCAACACTGTCAGATGTAACTATCTCCTAGCAATGATACCAGTTGATCACAAAGAAATCAACTCTGCGAAAGTTGAAACATTGTCTGGAAGGTCAGACATAGTCAAAACCAATGCCACCAGATCCGCACGATTCACGCCTGCCAATGATGCATTCTAAACAGTTAGCAGGATATGTGTTGGCAACTCCTCAATCTAAACAGTATGTTTATTTCCTGTATTGCCAACACTTCAATACAAATCAGTGTAATATATATACTCTGGAAGTGTACCACTACAAGTGGCCAAAAAGTGACCATTCAAAAATTTGTACTCACAGCATCTCCAGTTGTTTTTCATGGCCGGACTGATCTTGGTTGTAAATGAACACGACACCATTGGTGTCTTTCATGAAGGCTGGCCAACATGTTTCAAATCTGTATCAAGCGGAAAGAAGACATAAGATACAATCAAGGCAGTGCTGGCTGTGAGGCTCTTCAATACGTTTCATCACAGATCAATAGTTCCTAAGCTGAACATAAAAGGACACTAGAGCACCACACACATGGTATTGTCAGTGTCTTATCTCAGCTACCATGGCAGATAATTAACTGGTACCATGATTTTTGTGAAGGGAGGTAAAACGGATGCACACAAACAGCACAGAGATTACACATTTCAAATAGAGCTATCTGATTTGATGGTTATATCTGAAGTTTCTTCATGAACTTTTTTGTAATTGGTGACACAAAGACTCACTGTGTTTTACTTCCATTTTTTTTTATCAGTCAAAGTGGCTTTTCTCACTTACTTTTGATTTCCACTGCAATCCCACAATTCCACTTCAGCGTTAACACTCCTGTTATTCACATTCAAGCCATTACTCTCAAATTCCAATATTCTGTAATGGTAAAAAATATAACCTTGATTTAACATGTGAGTATATACAGTCCTATATTAATATCTTGCCGCAGTTCTGTAGCCCAAAACTTTTCCCAGAGATTTTTGGTGAGGAAAGGTGGGCCCACAAGCAAACTAATATAGGCATTACTACACATAGTACTACCTCAGTGTCGTTCATCGAAGACATAGCATTAACACTGGTCATGATAAATAACTTATCAGCCATATAAATAAACCGATTGTTCAAATACTGCTTCTTACCTAACTCCTTGCGTCGGATGATATTCTCCTCCTGACGTTTCGGTGGCATCAGCTAGGAAATTACTGATGGTCGTTTTTCCACTCTGAAAATGAAAACATCACGTTTTGAATGCGAAAACAATGTAAGGCTGATACCCTTAACGTAAATTGGCGTCTCAGACGGTCATTATACACGCTTTTCAACAAGGAGAAATTGGAAAACATAAATACTGAAGGTAGACACGGAATACTTGCGTGAATACTGTCTGAACGACAGTTTCTAAGCACATGTAAACAAAATGTGGAGGCAGCCATTTTGACGCTTCCTAATTTGTCAACGCCAAATAACACATTAGTATCGTAGCTATTTCTCGCGATTGTTTCACTACAAATTGTACAGTGTCTACATTTCGCCCTAAGATCTATACAGGTTTGTACCTACCTCACAAGGGCCGAGAATTAAAATTTTGGCTTTATACATGGTTGGAACAGCTTTCTCCTGCTTGACAGAGACTACGGAATGCTAAATAGCGCCGCCGACGACAGATTCTTAGCACTACCTGTAGCGCCACCAGTGTCAAAAAAGTTGTGCTACTTCTGTTTAAAAAAAAATAACAAGTTGAACGACGGCAGAGGTAAGGGGCGACGTCAAAAGTTCAATGAAGGATAAAAAACTAAATTCTTTTAGTTTGGGGGTGGGGGGGTTTTGACCAAAAAAAGTTCTATCCTACAAATCGATTTAAGGTAAAATTGCCAGGGGAATGAATATTTTGAAAAAATAGAGCAGAAATGCACACTTTCGTGTTGAAGCCAGTGGAGGGAGTTGTTTTAACATGGTGCAGAGCTGCACCTGGCCTAGTTAGTGTAAACAATGCAGGCTGTTGGCCTCTGTTGCATCATAGACGGTAGTTTCTCTACTGTCTATATGGTTGCACTCGGAATTTATAATTGTATTTTGCTACATTTCTGGTGCACGTGTAGTCCGCCTGAATGGAGTAGTGTGAACTGAGTTGTTACAACCACCAGGACAGTTGAGATAGTTTTTATACCTCTGGAAGGAGAAACCTGGACTTTATTGTTGTTGTTCTTGTTCATTCATTGATAAACTTCAAGTTTGTTGTTAGTATGTTGTATTTACATTTGATGAAACACAAAGTGTGTTCCCAATCTTAAGCCCCACTAGCTTTATCTTTTAGCATTATTTTTATGATTTTACTTTCAAACTAAAATAAGTTGGTGGCAATGTAGTCATTTAGGTCTGTGTACACACTTATAACTACCTGCCGGGGCTATATATGCATTTTGAACAAGATAAAGATTACACTGCGATTAAATGTTCGCCCAAACATTAAATCACAGCCCCATGCAGAAAAGCTAAAACTTTGATACTATGCATATCTGCACTGAAATCTTCATATAAATTGCACAGCATAGTCCAAATTGTAATGCACAAGGGTGAATGTTTTCAACTATGACATTGTATGTTCTGATTCCTTTTTAATATTACCAATTTTTGAAAATGTCAGGAAATCAAAATGACCGTTAAAATTGTAATTTACATGTGAAATGTTTCTGAAAGGAATGGTTTCCTAATGCAGTAAAAGCTCACATCTCTTCACAGGGTAGATTTCAGAGAGGAGAGAATAGGTAGATAATTTGAGGTCAACAAATTTCAAGAGTTACAGCTAGTGGGGCTTTAACGGTGCATTACTTTATTTCACCCCTAATTGACTGATCCTTAGCTTTGCTTTACATAGAAAGAGCCTGGCAACAGGTTCAATGTAAGTCAATTAAGTTTCTAGGGGGGGGGGTGGGGGGGTTTGGGGAGAAACTAAGGGAATTAAGTTTTTTATCCTACATTGAACTTTTGACGTCGCCCCTAACTATACTAGTACTCCACATTATCGACCGAATTGCGTCGTCTAACGTACGGTATTTATCCTTAGTATTTGAATGGATGAAGAGATATTAAACTGATCCAATAATTACTGGTAGATTTGTTCTAAATTAAAAATTATGGGCTAAAATACCATAAAAATAACACTTCAACACTGGCCAATTTAACCAACAGTTCATTTCATATTTTTCACTTGCAATATTCTTTGAAAATTAGAACCGTATATAGTAACTGCAAAATTCTTAAATGCACCAAGTAAATTTCAGTATGCACACACACTCACAAAAATTTACAGCCACACATACAGAAATTTTGGGTACACACACTACCCACATGCATCTTGAGAATCAGATGCCGTCATCTTCAGTGTTTCACGCACACATGCAGTGCTGATAATACAATAGTTGAAGTGAAATTTCTTATCTTAGACAACCATTGTAAACTAGTCACATTCTCAAAAAGTGTCTCCCATTAACGCAATTGTCTTACTGTGATGAAGTCATTGGTTGCTGAATTTTTGAGTGTCCTTCTTTGCTTGAAAAAATGAGTAAATTTGTAACCTGCATAAATTAAATGACACTCTGCACTCGTAGCATTTTTTTTATTCATGAAATTTAAGAAAAAATTTGCCTCTTAAATTCTGTGAATTCTCTGTTGACTGATCCTAAAGAAATACTTTTTTGATGTCCTTGATACGATGCAAGGGTTTTTAAACTCACAAGACAGAAAATTCTCTGTTTGAATTAAACAATTTCCGTTACACCACATTCTTATTGAACATAAAAACAGACAAAGCAGTTTATTAAAGTTGACAAACCTTTATTTACAAGAAATTGCAGTAAGTTTTACATCCTTTGTTCTGAAAATACATTATGCACTTATCATGAGTACATGGTGTGAAACCTTCAGACTTCAATTCCATACTTATGAAAACTTTCAGTGTGACTGATTTTACTGACAAGTGATGATAGCAAGGTTTGTGTATGATGTAAAGAAATGGCTATCAATTTTTATTGAAGGAAATAAAAAACAAGGACACATTTCAAGAGGGGCAGGATTGCTTTGTCCTATAGAAAACATATCAGCATTGAACATGACCTCCAGGATTCTGGAATACTGTACATCTTAGCGTAACTGGTTTAAACATATAGCAACATATAAGAGGGCAACTAAATGTAGTTGACTTTCAAACTCTATAAAAAATGTAAGCTGTAAGACTTCATACGGATGAAATAACATTCATTTTAGATTTCAACACAGTAGTGGTGTCACTTGATGTATGCATCTCTATAGATCAGAGTCGTTGAAAAACGTGGAGCAAAGCACAACGCCATCATTAGTGCTATAAAAGACAATGTACAGGCCATTCTGTACCGCAGCACTACAGAAAACATAGTGATAAGAACTCATGAAATGCTCTAGCTTTTGCTGATACAGAAATGAGCAAGCCAAATGTGAAAGAAGCTGTTTTCATGTAACGCATATGGTACATGTGAAAGTTATTTACAACACTCCCATGAAAGCACCTTGTCTCTTAGATCTTAGCACTACGCAACTAGGTCCACAGCAAAGGAATTGCAGAAAATCTACTGAAAATCACAGAGCTGGTTTTATCAATTTTGTCAAAAAAACTAATGTTTTGTAAATTTGTAAATGAAAATCTTGCACTATAAATCTATATCATAGACTGGTAGTTTGTGTTTCTGTGGGGGATAATCAATGCAATAAAAACCAATAAAATACTTACATACAGAGTAATACTTTTATTTTGAAAAGTGCAGATCTGATCTTGCTCAATGAAAAACTGGAGGGATTTCACAATAAAGATTTCAGGACGGATAATATATGCAAACTTTTATTTGCTCGACAAAAGTATTGTACTTATTTTATGTATATTACACTACTAAATTCATCATCAAAATATCCACGTTTCCACTGAAGTACAAGTATATATATACTAGGATCCCCATATGAAATTAACATAATGCATATTATATAACTGAAATTGACACTTCCATGAAATTGACATATATACAAATATGTGACAAGACTTCTCTTACAAAAGTCTTTTCCTAATCTGATTTCTACTGTGTTTCCTCTTCTTGTGGTTCATTTTTGTCAATTTTTGGTTTGGCCAGCGCATCGGCCGCTGACTCCCAATGCTGAAGTTCAATTTCAATTTGCACTGTCAGGGGCTGCTTCTCCTCCGGCTTCTCCTCTCCTTCCATGATTTCACTTTTCTGAGACTTGGCGGAGCCCCCTTTCTTACCTTGCCATCCTTCTTGTCGGCTTTCTCCTTGCCCGCTGCTGCTTTCTTGTCTGCTGTGGTCAAAAACCAGACATGAAAATTTCAGACAAGAGATTCAATAAAAGAAACTAATAAAAAGAAAAAAGTGATCTCTGTTTGGTTTTTATCAGACACAGAGGGCGCTCTCCACCAAAATACTCTGGCAACAAAAGTTAGTTTGCAAACAACACATTTGAACACAAAATTGAGTTATCCTACGTACGTATGAATCAATGTTTTGCCTGCCATGGTTTTAGTTGACAAATTAATGAACACAGAATCAGGACATCACTGAAAATTTCAAATCTAAACAAAATAAAAGCAAAACAAAACATATCAGTTAATGTGTGAGTAGTTGTTAGTTTCAGACACACCTTTACCCTTGCCTTTGTCTTTGTCTGCTTTTCCATCTTTCTTCTTTGTTTTTGGCGTTTCACCTCTTTCTTTCTTCTTCTTTTTGTCCTGAGAAAAGATGAGAGGAGTTTGAAATCTGATATACTGTAGATGCCAGATCATGTAAGTCTCTTTTGTTTGCTTTACATTCTCTCTCTCTCTCTCTCTCTCTCTCTCTCTCTCTCTCTCTCTCTCTCTGCCTGTCTTTGTCTGTCTCTCTGGTCTATGTCTCTGTGTTTGTCTCTGTATTTCCACCTCTGTCACTGTCTTTCTGTCTGTCCCTCCCTTCCTCCCTCCCTTCCTTCCTCAGGGAATGATGCTTAGGCAATAAAGTCCCTCCCTCCTGGCCAATAATGGACGTACGAAAGCAAACTTTGCACAACATGATGAGGCGAAGCTGTGTACATTACTGTATGTTGTGCAAAGTTTACTTTCGTCCATTATTGGCCGGGAGGGGGATATTGTTGCTATTATTTTATAGTTTTGACAATGCCAGTGAATTTGTAGATGTAGAAAACATCTTGTGCCACAATGCTGGATTATCGGATACATTATCAGTAATAATCTGAGGGTATGACATCACAAAATTCACTGGTATTGACAAAGCTATAATATCAGACAAAGCTTACAGGGAATGCCTATAGAAAGCAATATCCACAAAGCTAGAACACAACAGACCTAAAACACAATAGACAGCAAAGTTTCCACCTCACATCTTACGCACTGACCACTGTGCGGCAATAAGATGTCAATACCTTTTTACCCTGACCACTACTCTCATCCTTGTCCTCCTCATCTTTGTCCTCTGACCCTCGGCAAGTGAACGTCTCCTCAAGAAAGTACTCCCCCTCAATGAAATCATCCAAGTCCAGTTTGTAAGTTCCAAGGACGGTGATTTCCGGTGGCAGGCTGTGCATCTCCACGTCCGGTTCACCTTTCTTTTTCTTCTTGCCGTCCTTGCTGTCTTTGCCACCCTGGAAGTGAACAGAAAAGTTTGTCAAGAGAATTCAAGCACTCTGAAATGTTCCCTTTTCTTTTCTGTGGCGACTAAAAATGAAAAAATGTTCATCTTTTTATCACTTTTATCCCTTTTCATGCTTTTGATGGAAACATGTTTAGAAATTATGTAATCATGATATGTCAACTCTCACTGGCATCAGCGTCTGGCAAACCATCACAAGAAACCCAAAGGTCTTCAGCTTGCTTTACACTGATTATCTTTTCTGTTATTTTTGAATTAATAGAGTTTCCTGGAACACAATCTTTTAGAGTGAAACAACATTTATCTCTGTCGTCCTTTGTGCTCCAAGATTTTGAATTCAAATTTTCTTCTCTACTTTGTAAAGAAATGGTGACTTCCGACATTATCCCAGTTTCTTATCCACCTTATCTTTTCCTTTGTCTTTCTCCTTGGCATCTTTCCCTTTCCCTTTGTCTTTGTCCTTGCCGTCTTTATCGTTCTTCTTGTGACTACCCTCCTCTTCCGCTGGAAAAGACAGCACCTGAAAATCAGGAAAAAGAAAACAAAGAAGAATATGATAAATTAGATGATGAACAGTCCCTTGCTGTGTTTACTATCACTTCAAAGCAGAGATATTGCCAATATCACATTGACAAGTCTGCACAAATCAAGTGCATAATTTTATATGCGTACCAGTAATGGCAGCGTGATCTCAGTGTTTGGTAGATTTGACCTTGGCCAAGAATCAAAAGTGCAACACTCAATGTGAATATTCATGCCAAGCTTTAGCAACGTTAAAGGTTCAGTCGGAACAAATGCCTGTTGACAATCTAGCGATAGATTGTGTTAATTTTATCTTGGATATGAGAAAACAATTTGTCATCTTTCAATAAATGCTTAATCTTTCTCTTCCTAGACTTTGTTTCAGACTTTGTCAGGGACTATTTTAACCAAAATTCCGAATATGTACATTCAGACTGCTTGCAATATCTGATATTACTTTACTGCGGGAAAGTGATGCAAATGTTCTGGAGCCATTCATGGGTGATAGTCATAGGCATACTTTACTATGTTATGCAATACCCATTCCACATCCCTTTGAGAACTGCTGAATACATGGTCTGTTCTATACACTGGATCAGACGTTTATCCCTAACCTTGCTAGTAGAGGGGAGGGGTAGACATCAGGGGAGGGTAGACATCAGGGGAGGGTAGACATTGAAGGAAGGCTGGTAACGCATTAATCTTACAAATAAATCTTTGTTACAGCATCTCACCTTTTCTTCCCTGACAGACAAGTTCATTCCCTTCTTGAAGTACTCCTTGAGTGCAGGCAGGTCGTCTACGGCGACATCAAATGTGTAATTGAACTCAATTCCTTCCTCTGACCATGGCAGACCTTCTGTCCTGGCCGGCGCTAGCTTCAGTCCTGGAGGTGGCATAGGGGTTTCAGATTTGATTGACGGAACTACAGAGTCCTCGCGTTGTTGTTCGTCAACAGCGGTGACAAAAGTACCACTCTCTTTTTTATTCAGAAAGTTATTTTTTTGAAGATGAAGGTTTACATCGACAGGAAGTGGATACAGAAGGTGAAAAGCGTAGAGGACAGATCAGGAATTCATCGAGTGCCATGCAGGATGACCATAATGATACAAACCATGAAAAGGAAAGAATAAAAAAAAAGAAACAAAAAATAACAAACAACTGGAAATGACAATAAGAACACAGGAAATAAAGTAAATCTAGCAGACACAGTGTACAAATACTGGTAATACATGACATTCACGAAAGGTCAAGTTCATATTTCAAAGTTCAATTTTATACAGACTACTGTGTCATTTAAACTTTCACCATAAATTGAAAAACTCTTGAGACAGAAAGGCCTGTAATACACTGGCCTACATTTGTTTCTGTTCTTTTGTTTCCATGGCAACTGACCTCTGACCCACGATTGCATATATTAGTTACAGAGGTCAAACATTACCAAATGATAGAAATGTCAAGTCTATGGCTAGCAATTTATGATACATGACTTTGGATACAGGTTTTTTCAAAATCAAAAAATAAAATTATGATTGTGTCCAGGGAGCCACCATGTCAACTTGATTATTATTTGGATAACTCTACATTGTATGTGGGTGTAAACTCTGAAATTCTAAGTGTAACAGAGGGCAAAATTGATAATCAAGGTGGACATGATAATTAACATGCAAACATACTAACAGTAGACTTACAAAAACCACATCGACAAAACAAAACGATGAAAATGAATGCACCATAATTAAATATAGACTAGGTCTTTCTCAGAGTCATGGCACTCTGATACAGTAGTGTGTTTGTGATGAAATAAACTGAAAAAAGTGGTTTTGTTGGAGTTTGGTAGTAATTTGACAAAAATTAAAGATGATTGTATTATCCGTTTGAACTTCATGGAACATAAGTTGACAGCCACAAAGTGTATTCCAGAGGTGTCTTATTATGTTAATTTTATGTTACATATAAAACTTCCTTTCTTTTGTTTTGGAATTGTTTTCACTTTTTGATATTATGTATACTGTTCAATACTAAGATGATTACAGAAACCAAGATTTTATGTTGATTCACTTTCTTGTCAACTCATAACTATCGATTAATGAGAGGAAAAGCAAGCCTGCGTTGGAATTTTTTTCATTTTTCTATTCAACAAACTGCAAGTTATATATTTTTTATCAAACAATGTAAAACCATCAATGTGGAGGTCTTCACACACATCATTTGGTAGTATCCCGTCACTTTCAGGAGAAATGTGATTTCATTGCGATACTTTATTCTGTCACATTCTTACCTGCCACATCACCCGTCATCTGTGCGTCACTGGCCGGTGCCGACGGACCCCTCTCGCTGTTCTCCCAGTCCGGGGTGCCGGCAAAGTCGTCCATCTGCTGAGACGTGGTCGGTGACATTCCCTCGTGTCCTGGACCACTGGCAGCTGGTGATACGCTCTATAAATTAAATTGATACATTTGGAATAAATTTCAGCACTGTGACCGGTGACTTATTGTGAAATATTTCAAGTGTAGTTCAAGTTCATTCATGACTCTCTACTTCATGAGCAAGCAGTAGGCTTTGAGCATTTTCAAAATAAGAATTTTCGTGATGAGTTATTGGCATAATAAACTTACACAATTAAGACAAATGAGAGAGAGAGAGAGAGAGAGAGAGAGAGAGGAGAGAGAGAGAGAGGAGAGAGAGAGAGAGGGAGGGAGAGAGAGAGAGAGAGAGAGAGAGAGAGAAGAGAGAGAGAGAGAGAGAGGGGAGGAGAGAGAGGAGAGAGAGAGAGAGAGAGAGGAGGGAGAGAGAGAGAGGAATGTGGAAGTGCAGGTGAGGCCCATCTATACACAATATATATGCAAAAAACTTTCTCTAGAGTCTTTTGATGTCGTTTGAATACAATATACTATCTAGTTATCCTGTTCATCATCATCATTTGCAATCCAGGCTATGAAATATTCACACTGAAATTATGAAAGGGAGTAATTAAACCGTTGGGCATCTACACTACCTTAGCGGCTTCAGAATCGGCATCAGTTTTGAATCCAGTGGGAGGTGGGCTGGGTGGTTTCGGCAAGGCACTCTCAATGAAGTCATACTCAACGTAGTACTTCCGGTCGATTATTGGGAATTCTGGTTGCTCATCAGGATTCTGGGAGAGAATTCATCCAAAATGAAATTCCAGTTATGATATATTATATTTACTGACCAGCATTCTGAATTTACATACTTCACTCTGACATCAACAAACAATCTGAATCTGACTCTTGTTCCTTGTTTTAAATTTGTCAGAAATTAATGATAAATGGGCTCTGTAGTACAAGAGTCTCCCATACGAAAATTAACAAATAGACGTGAGGTTAATAATTTTTTGACAGATCAGCAATTTTTGTAAGAGGAGAGAGGTCAAAGGTCATACCTGTAATTCTTCTGGCATGAGTATTCCCTTGACGACATGGATGACAATCGTGAGTCTTGCTTCATCCAAGATGAATTCTGGTGTGATTTGTCGGGACAGAAAATGACAACATAGATGTGATCAATATATATCTGCTGTGGTACAGTATTTATATGCATACATTTATTTGTAAAAGTATAGTACTCTGGTTTTGCAAACCAATAGGATAGCAAACATCTGGAATATTTACTTATAGATAAGAAACGTTCAGTAGAATGCAAGTATTTTCTAATCTTAAACTTTTTTTTCACTTTTCCCATCTCTAACTCAACACCGTTACTTTCAACCTGCAATCTGTTTCACTGAAAAATGTAGGATTTGATAAAATTCTGATTGCCCGTGCATTATGAAGTCTCTCCACAAGCCATGTTTAACCTGCCCACCCCTAAATTCCCTGTAAACAGTTCCACACTCACCATTGATGACATTGAGTTTTGGGGCCAAACCATTTTAGCGAAAAGGTTCAAGCGTATCCTCACCTTTTCTCTTTGAGAGTCCCCTGAAATGATGTCTCTCATCAGCCGTCACTCTGAAATCATCCAATATTGACAATTTTTTCAGACTGTCGATGACGAAACCCCTGTAGCCTGGTATGAACTGTAAACGGTAAATTGGAAACAAAAACAAGAGATGTAGTAACAGCTATTTTGCCTTTCAAAATTTTGATAAATTTCTGATAAACAATATCTTTGTATCCTAAACTTTGAACAGTGAACTGTCATTTTTATTCTTGGTTATGAAATAGAATTGATTATGAAAGAGAATAGAACAAGAGTTAACTTGAAAAACTGGTTCAGCTTTACAACTTTTGAAGTCTGTTTGGAGTTGCTGTAACAAATTCACAATTATACACAGGTCATTTATCAAGAAAGTAGGATTTAGACGACAATGACACGCATACTTACAGCCAGTGGATTACCGAGCAGCACTAAATTTCTCAATTTTGGTAAAGTCTGCAACTTTCTCACAACGTCTATAAGATCACAGAGATCATTGTGACTTAGATCCAGTGAAAGCAGGTGTGGCCTGTCAAGAAATGCAGAAAACATCTTAATGTTTATCCTGTACGCAGCCCATCACTCCCCATGTGCCAAGTCAGTAAGGTGGTAGGTATAGAGTAAAAAACCCATCTGTAGACGTATTTTCATCCACTTGGCATGGCAATTTCTAGTGAGTTAAGTCAGTAAAAATCATTTTCTGTTAAAGTGCGACATTGTGAGAAATATTATGCCTTTAACCATGGACAGTTACTTTACTGTCTGTCTTATAAAAAACTGGCGCTGATAGTAAAATATGACCTTGGAAGGATAAATGAAGCTGTAGTGTGTTTTGTTGTTGTGTTGTTTGTGAATAAATTACTTGGGGACAAAAGTGACACACTCTGGTGCAATTTCTCACATCAAACAGAGATTCAAATACTAAATTTGCAGAGTATTGTTGGCAGATAGTGTGTTTGTCCCTATATTACAGCAAAAGCACAAAACCAGCTAAAATGGCCTGATCTGTGAAAAATGTCCAGCACATCGCCTTACTCACCAGTAATTATTTGTAATGAACTCATAGACAGCTGATAAACGATTGAGACCCAACCCAAGATGCAACAGTGGAGGTGGCTTCTGACACAGTGAACTCAGGTCACTGATTCTGTTTGCACATAACTCAAGCACCTGTCAAAAATATGAAAATGACATGGTTACGATCTTGTGGCAATAACATTGTATGTTTAGAACTATCATGGTTTTTATCAGAAGTTAAAGCTGCTCTTAAAGGCCCTTAACTTCGTTATAATTATTTTGGTTTTGGTTTGGTTTATTTTGGTCAAAAAATCAGAAGTAAATTATGTCAAAATAATGCCTATTTATTTATTTATTTATTTATTTATATATTGAAACTCACTATAAGAGTCCCTTTCACAAAGAATAAAGAAACACACACATGTTTTTTTGAGCTAATGGTAACATGACATTTCTACTTTTCCTCAACAACAAGATAAACAAGTCATTGACGATGACATAGTCCCCACTTGTAATAGGAGTATTATTCTTGATGGGGCAGGGAAACATGGTCATTAAGAAGTATCACTGGAATGTATATGTTGAGATCTATAGGTCACATAGGTCTATGTCGTTGTTCCCAATTTGAAACACATGAGGCATGTCTAAGTTATGGTTCTAAATTGGGAAAAAAGATCAGACCTCTAGCTGTATTGGCCAGCCAAGAAATACATATGCACATAATAATGAGGTACAAGATGTGACATCTTAACCCTTTGCGACCCAGTGCAGCCTTGTTGCAACATTGTTGCAAAGCCCAGCTGAAAATTTGCATACCAGGGTCCCAAAATCCCAAAATTTTCAGCATTTTGCACTGCACTGCCACTGTACACACATGAAAATAAGTATTGAATACGGTGCATATTTTTTATGTTTAACCAAATTATTTCTTTTACAGGCAAGATAGGAATTCCTAGAAGCTGCTGAATAAAATTTTTATAACACTAGAGTTTGAGTTTTTTTGCATGGGTGATGAAATTAGTGTGACAGAAAATGATTAAGTTGAATGTTTGAAAATGAAGTGTTTGAACTTCAAAGTGTGCAAAACAAAATTTTTTCGACCAAAAAAATAAATTATGATGGCAATTTTATCATGGAATAAATTATTTTCAAAGTTGGAGTGCTCACAATGCAAACAGCACACGCTCAATTCTTACCTGAGGCTGGAGAGTAACTCGATCACTCCGCGCGTACTAACTTATGAAAATTACAAAGTCAAAGTGAAATTGATGAAAAGCTCATAAACGTTTATGAAGAAGTCTTGGCTAAAAAATTGCCAGTGTCCGATCAGCTGTTCATTAATATTCTGTTCTGTTCAGGGTGAATAAAAGTCACAACAAGAGATTAGATTTCAAAGCCGTTCGCGTTCACTGCAAACATTGTTTACATTTTTCGGGGGACACCGGAAGTCGCTCAACGTCGCAAAATTGACGCGTGGTACTGTAAGAAACACTCGCTCTTACACAGATAGACGTTACACTGCTTGCAGCCCCACGTGGTCTCAACTGGATAGCCTTTTGGTGTTTTTTTGCCAGTTTTACTGCATGACGACAGCATTTCTTCTTCCGTTTGGCGTTCGGAGACAGTACCTCACAGCTGTGGTTAGCGATGTTGTCGATGTTGATGCTGTTCTCAAGCGCCGTAACTTGGCTTTGTGGACCCCGCTTTCTACGACTTGTGAAACCACCGATGAGCTGGCTTGAAAGATCGAGTCGATAATCTTTCTGTCTGTACCTTCGTTGGGATTTGGAGAATGGGCAGTGCTGTACAGGATGAAGGCGTTGATTATCATCCGATCGATGAAAAACCAGAACAGGTACTTCCAAAACTTCATGTACTTGTTGTTGATCGGGTAGTACGATGCCATCTGGTCGCTCAAATCTACGCCGCCCATGAAGCTGTTATATTTTCTCACCACTGTTGGTACAAACACTCCTTTCCCTTTCGCTGAATTTCAACTCCACCGGGATTACAGTTGGTACTCAGCAGTGTTACATCGCGTTTGTCATGCCAGAGTGTCGCTATGATTTCACCACTCTTCCGGTAAACATAGTCGCCTGGTTTCAACTTTGTCGCTGACTTTGACACGGCAGGAGGAAGCCCTTTACTGTTTTTGCGAACAGTGCTGCAGACGTACGTACGTCTGTTCAACAAGTCAACGGCCAGACGCAGAGAACTAAAAAAGTTGTCGTAATAAAGATGATGTCCCATGCCAAAATATCTGCTGGTGAGATCGACAACGACGGTGTAGCCGAGACCGTGTTGAATCTGCTCTCCTTTCCCGGCGTATGGGATCATGTCAAACGTATATCCAGTCCGTGGACATGCAGCCGACCAAATCTTAAATCCCCACTTCACGGGCTTCGCAGGCATATACTGGATCATCGGTGACCGTCCGCTAAATTTGCACATGGCTTCATCGATTGAAATTTCCCGGAAAGGCATGAACTTCATCGGAAATTTAGAACGAACTACGTCAATTATGGGCGAACTTTGTAAAGTCGATCTCTGCCGGATCTTGTCGGTCAGGCTCAGCGTACGGATCATTGACGTGCAAATACTGGTTCAGCTTCATAAACCGGTTTCGCGACATGACTTTCGCCACCCCTGGTACATGGAGACGATCATCTGTTGACCAGAAGTCGCGTATCTCAGGTAAAGAGTGGATACCCATTAAGATAATGACACCAAAATACGCCTTCATTTCATTTCTGTCGACCGGACTCCAATCGGCATCAACTTTCTGTAAGCGATCTTGCTTGAACTGCGCGTATTTGTTGGTCTCACGGACAAGGTGATCCAGAAAATCATCTGTCATGAACAGCCGGAAAAAATCCAGCTGATCGCCTGTACAACCAAGATCGTGGAACGCCCAGACTCATCACCGTTAAAATTAAATAAAGTCACATCATCGGAATTTTCTGACCACTGCAGATCGGCCACATCAATATCGTCAGCGTGAAGATCTTCCAACAGGCGTTCGGCAAGCTCGGTTGGGTCGATGTCGCTTCCATTTTCACGCTGATAGGCTTCCCGGGCAATTTCCGTTCTCAGTTGCTGTTCCGTTATTTCTTCTGTGGTGAAGCCTTCAAAATCACTATCGGAATCGGAATCCCAAAGAAAATGTCCCAAACCCCATCATTTCGTACTTCCGGGGTCGACATCCGCAGTTCAAAACAAACTTTTAATGAATATTCACACATGTAAATCTGGCGCCTGTGTTCAAAGATAAGGTCAGGAGGTCGTCTGTCAAGGGGCGGGAAACTAATCGTTTATTCATGAGGGGAGGCGGGAAATGTATTCAATTATTGGTGACGTCGAGATAAGATGTTGTAGAACGTCAGTGATTTATGAGTACTTGTCACGACCAAAAATAACGATGTAATCACTCTGTGTGTAACATAGCAACATGCAGGCCGTCTCAGGCCTGATTGGGATTTCAATACCGTGTGCGTACGAAGCCGGATCAGGCCTAATTGGGTATTCTGGACTGTGATTGGCTGGGCCGTTTCAGGCCGTACTGGAGCGCAAAGGGTTAAGGTCTAATATCCTATCAAACTTGGAGAGTATACAACTTGTGGTTACTGAGTTATGCATATATATGTATAATCAAGGTCAAAGGTCATCAAGGTCACGTGACATTTTGAAAAAAAAATTGTATTGCTAAGCTATCCCTATATACCAAAAATCAGACCTCTAGCTCTATTGGCTCGCTCAAAATTAGATATGTGCATAATTAATGAGGTACAATATGTGGCGTCATAAGGTGTCCCATCATACCATATATGAAGGGTGTAGCACTTGTGGTTTCTGAGTTATGGACAAATATGTTACTAACTAATATGGATATTTGAGGTCAAAGGTCTCCGAGGTCACGTGACATTTTGTAAAAATATCTGAGATATCTGCGTGAACCAACGGATGGACTAACGGACGGACATGACCCAATCTATAAGCCCCCTGGACTTCATCCATGGGGACTAAAAACTGTGTCACTGCATCCTTTTTGCAATATGAATACGATGAGAAACTAAATTTTTATTTTTCTTGGCCTTATACATGGGATTCTATGGAGAAGTGACTGACTTATACATGGGAGTCTATGGAGGTGTAAACTAAAAAGTCCTCTAACACGGCCAAATTTGATTGCATTGTGAAACAAATCGACGTGCATCTGTATGGGGTAGGATACTATCCTTGTGCAAAGTTTGAAATAAATTGACCAGGGCATGTCTGAGATATCTGCGTGAACGGACGTACAGACGGACGCACACATGCACACACGCACGCAAGCACGCACGGACATGACCAAACCTATAAGTCCCCCCGGATGGTGTCCATGGGAACTAAAAAAGTTTGAGTACAATTTATTAATATACGGAACTTAAAAAAAAAAAGAAATTAATGAAAAATTTAAATGTACATACAGCATTTTAATAGAAATAGCAAATGATATTGTGGACAACATTACAATAACAAAGCCAAAGAATTCATATATGACGGTACACAGACTCTTACCTCTAGTGACGGTGGAATGTTTTTGGAATCTATTGTTTCTAAGTAATTGCAGCTCAAAGTAAGTTCCGTTAAGTTCTTGAATTTCAGTAAGTCAGGATCTAATTGCGTAACCTGATGGACAGAAAACAGAATGAAATGGGTTTCAATTTTGCCAAAAGTTTGAGAAAAGTATCGCAGTAGAGTGACAGTTCTGAGGAAGGACAAACAACTTTGGATCACGATTTTGACAGATTTCTGTAGAGTAATAGTAAATATCTACAAAGATTGCAAAGAGTGAATTAAGTATGGTATTGCTGTTATCATCCATGTAAAGACAAAGTGACACCTGTAACTGATACCAAAGCTGAATACAGCATCCAAGTACCATACATTACCTTCGATCACATAATTGACCAATCACAGACAACGTTACACAAGGGCTACATGTTAGCCGTTTCAACACGCAAGATTTTCAATTTGATATGAAATTTTAGAAAATTGACAGACTTTTTAGAGAGGTCAAATCTACAATTACCAATAATAAGTGTTAATGGTAAAAAATAACTTGACACCAAAAAAACAAAGGTACCTGTTTGTCAATGATTCTAAGCGTTTTGAAGTGTTTGTATATAAATTTGTCGTCCAGTAGCCATGGCGATTTGATGGCAATATCTCTTAGTTCTTTTGCTTCGTCACTCCAGCTGGTGTCAACATTGTACGGCGAGTGTTTGGAAGTAAAGTATTCCTCCAGTGTTTCCTCCTGCTCCTGCTGTGCTCCATAGTCTGCAGATCAGAAAGTAAGGAATTAAAAACCCTTAGAGCGCCAAAGTCAATTTTTGTCGCCTCAATAAAATATATCCCATTCAATTTTTTTTCAGATTTTCACTAAAATATTTGATAAAAACTGTAGCCAATTAAATATGATGTCCATTTGGTCCAAAAGTATCAAAAAAAATTACAGAAAAATTTATAAAAATTGGGAAAATGTTTCACTACAATTTTGGTGGGGAAAATTACAGCACTCAATGGGTTAAGGTAGAATGCGCCTCGGGGATAGATATTCTGACTCTCAAACTTTCACAATACTGATTTGTTCTACCACTTGTCGGGCTCATTTTGAAGCTTGTGGAATAAAAAGTTTTCACCATCTTATTTTGGTGGAAATCTAAAATTTCATTTTCCCCATAGCCTAACACAGGAATGGTGGCCATTTTGAATTTCATGTTGTAAATGACGGCTTATTAGTTTGTCCAGTATTAAAGTTTGATTTTTTCATCTTGATTTCAAAAGGTAATGATTTAAAGTTTCCTGGGGGAAAGTTTGAGCAAAAGTTCAATTCTTACAATTTCCAGGTGCACTTTGCCTTAAATGAACAAATTCTGAACCATGCGACAACTAAGCTATGCTACTCAGCATCTTGATGCATAATGATATAGAGATTAGGTGTAACCCTTTCAAGGGGGAGGAGGGGAATTTTGAGGTCAAACACAATTTTCCCAGAGTTTTTGCCATGTACATCTTTTCATTATCAAAATTCCCTCATACAAATGTATAGCAGAACAAATGTTTATTTGCACCATAATGAATGGTTTCACTCCTTCATCATAGACCAATGTACTCTGGAAGCCAAGAACTTATTATTTTCCTTGAAACATTCATTTAAATATGTATGTTAAATTCCTGTTGTAATCCTAGCTTGTATCTTTAACAAACACATGTGATACAACTCAAAGGAGGTACAGACGAACAAAATTTAAACTTTCCTTTTCATTCAACTGTCAATGTCAATTTCATATCAGTGTGATCCTTTCTGTAAATCAGTTGTCCAAAAACTCAACAGCACAGGGAAACACTCACCTCTTAGTGTGACAGCAAAATGTGTAGCTGGAAGACTTTTATCTTTCGAAGTCCTCTATTATTAAGAAAAATTAAAAGTGACACTCAAAATTAATTAATATGAAAAAGACGTACGTATTACTTTAATCACTTTAATCACTTTATTGCATGACAACACATTTCGGAAAGTGCGGTATAGCAAGAACAAAACTAAACATAGCATAAATCATTGTTGTCTATGTCTTTCCCTGTTACATTTCTCAATATGTTGTTACATTTTTGGATCGATTCTGGGATACTACTACAGGTACTTTGACTGCGATTACCAAATGATGGCTGGTTTGCCCCATTCAAAGTTCTGGTGACTGAAAAGATGCAATAGGGAGATTTTGTTCATCTCAACTTGGTGGAGTAATCTTCTCCATCCTAATAGTGTTATGAGACGACTAGTTTGATGAAGATTTGTGTGCTGTATGTATGTCCATTGCTCGGTGAACGCTGTCAGACAACTGCGTCTATTAGCACAATCAGACTTTGCTGCGAAAACGAGCCCTGCCACTCCTTGACGTGTTCTGCTGGGAGTGGGGCACTCCAATGACCAACCTACCCGAGTGGTAGAGGCTACGGGTTCGCAGCAAAAGCAGACTATGTGAGAGGCGATACGATTTTCACGCATTACATGTTCGTAAAAACTATTAATATAAAATGAAGGTTCTAAGATGAATGTGTTCAGTACTACGGACAGCATCAATGAATACGCTGGAGCCTTGACCGGCCGACTTTCTACTGGCGACCGAACTGTGATAGCACAACCGCGTAACAGTGCGCGGTAGTGACTGGGATCCGGTACGTTCACATGCAAAATTTAAGGAGTTGTAAAAGTTTACCTTACCCAAGAACCGACGCCACAGGGGAATTCATTTAAACATAACGTCCTTAACTGTGACTGAAACGCAGAGAAGGCCGGTACACTTTCTGTTGTAGCCATAATTCTACTGATGAACTTTTGATCTCTCGGACGACATTTGTTATGGTAACAACACGGACGCCATGTTGGATTCACATAGCATTGTGGGGTTGCCTTTTGTTTTTATATGTACAAGTTGGCAGAGGGCGCTCTTCATAACTTTTTATTTCGAGCGCATAAGTGCAGGTGTTCGGGTACTGAAGTCATGAAGTCGGGTGCTCGATAGCTATGCCCACAGTGTGTGGACATATAGCTATATCAAAACTGGGTACGTTACCAAAAAAATTGTTTTAATAACTGTCTATGGTTTGCTAACTGTCGTGCGCCCGTTGATTCCAAGTCTGACCAACTTTTGTCGATAATCGACAAAAGACAAAATTCATTCTATCGTTGGATCGCCCTTTAAACATGTAAAGTTTGTACGATTCAGTCAGTACTCCAGATACACCAATCAGCATCTTGAAACACGAGGAAAGTGACGTATTCAGATGTGTGCATAACGAAACTTGGGCCCTTCCTACAGAACGGATAGAAAAAGTGTCGTGATAATTGTTGATCTCTAAAACAACTGGATGCTAATGAGTAACGCGGCAGCAACCTCTAAAAAGCGTGGTTGGGAGATTAAAACTGAGTGCCTCTTCTAAGGTACTTAGCATGTTGCTTATTTTCACATCTTTTACAGTGATTTTCCTTTTCTCCTTGATATCTAAATTGCCCCCCTTCCCGATAACAGAAACCACTTTGACCAAACAGCGTGTTTCCAACCAGCTGGCCAGGGCCACACTAAATGTTCGCAGGATATGGAGCTGCATTCGAGAAAGAACGGTGGCCAAAGTGTTTCTGATCCCAGTTCACTGGTCCCAAAACGGGTGCGGACGCTGAGCGTGTCAACCGTTTCGGAACGCGAACTGTCACCAGGTCAGAAAGATAAGCAGGAGGAGCTAGATTATGCAAAGTTTTATAAACAAAAAGAAGAATTTTGAAATCAATTCTTGCATGGATAGGCAGTCAGCGTAGCTCCCGCCTCACAGGTGTGATGTGCTCATGCAATTTGGTACGTGTGACAAGACGAGCAGCAGAATTTTGAAGTAACTGGAGTTTATAGAGGTGCTTATCATCAATATACCGAACAGCAAGCTATTACAGTAATCAAGCCGTGATGTTACAAAGGCATGCACAAGTCTTTCAGTGTTTTTGCGATCTAATACATTTCTAATTCGACCAATTCTATGGAGAGCAAATAATTTCAAAATATGAATACTCATATCTGCACAGCGATTTAAATGAACACTAAGATCACGAACGGATTAAGACATAGTATTATCAATTGTTCCCGACTCGAAGAGATGGAAGATCAAGTTTTCTTGAACTTTGAACGAAAGTGAATAACTTCTGTTTTGGCATCATTCAAAACCTAACGGTTATCAATCATCCATTGGCGAATATCATCAATGCAATGTTCAACAATGAATGACGAGTCAATAGCACGCTCACATATCGAATTTAGCTGAGTATCATCGGCAAATAACATTAGATCAAGTGCATGTTCAATTATTATGTCCTCTAATGATGCCGCATACAGCGTGAAAAGTATCGGGCCTATTCCACTTCCCTGAGGAACACCACAATCAAGATCACTTGGTTCTGACGATACGCCATCAATACATACAGTCTGAATTCTATCAGATAAATACGATTCAAACCAGGCAAGTGCCTTCCCCTTAAGGTATAACGCACCTCGGGGACAGACATTCGGACTCTCAAACTTTTACAATTCTCTTCTGATATACCACATGTGGGGGTTCATTTTAAACCTCTTGGTGAAAGAAAACTTTTCACCGGCTTAGTTTTTCGAAATTCGAAAATTGTATTTTTCTCCATAGAGTTAACACAGGGATGGCGGCCATTTTGAATTTCTAATATCGGTAAATCTTGGGTAATTTGTTTCTCTAGTACCAAAATTTGCACGGTGACCCCCTATTTTTATTCTTGATTTTGAAAGAGAATGATTGAAATATTCCTCGAGGAAAGTTAGAGCAAAAGTTTAAGTCTTTTACTTTCGAGGTGCATACTACCTTAATGCCAAACCTGTGCTCTAAACGATGCAACAATACCTTGTGATCGATAGTGTCAAACACTTAGAGGTTATTACCCAATATCGCCTGTTCCTGTGTCGTATCAGCATGAGTGTCATTTGTGCTGCGTCAGACACGAGACGAAGTCGAGTGTCTGACGCAGCACAAATGACACGAATGCTGATACGACACAAGGAACAGGCGATATTGGGTAATAACCGATTTATCATATACCCATGCCCATAATTTTAGGGAATTTTACTAATAGAACGAAAAACCTTTAATTTTGAGGCTTTATTTTATTACGCCTTGCGCATAAATATCAGAATGTTTATGTGAACAGGCTTCATTCATAAAGTATAAGCTTACGATGAAAATGTCAACATCACGCGCGACATCGCTGCAAGTCGTCCATATCTCAATGAAACCCAAGAAGAAAGACACCGGGATACAAAAATCGTCATACAGAAGGAACATTTTAAGGTGCAATATGCTATTACAACTGTAACCGATCAAAAACTGCTCAGCTTTAAATCTATCCTGATTTCGATCGTCGTACGGCACGGAGCTCGCGCGGAGAGGGGACGCCATTTTGTTAGTTTACCTTTAGAGTTGCCATGTCAACAGTCGTCGCGCGCGACATCGCTGTCACGCCACGCGCTCACTACCTGTTCGGTGGAGACCGTGCACAGTGCCGGCGCCGTGCGAACGGCAGAATGTTTGCTAGAACTTGACCAAAAAAATACCATGGGAAAACATTTCAAGACTCAACGTGATATTTCCGTATTTTGCAACCAGAAATACCCGTGTTCCTCGAAGCCCTTCAAGTTTTTACGTCGACGACATCGCTTCGCAGGCGGGGAGCGGCAGCCATTTTGTTGTTTACGTTGTTTACCAACAAACTGCTAATGTAGTTCGGGAAAACTCTAAAACTGATGACGTTCATCGTGCATATCTCGACGTTAACCGTGAAATATCACGGCTGATATTTTACGTTGAACGTCACTAGGATGTAGCAATATGGGCATGGTTATATGATAAAGGCGCTTGGCACATTGCTGGGATAATAATCGTATTTAATATGTAGAATGTCTATATACGACTTGATTATTCAATAAAAGAATCACTGTACGTGATATTAGTGTAGGCCTATAGGGCTACATGTTGACTGGCATTATACACGAATGGCTATGGCTGCCTGGCTCGGGCCCGGCGAACGCATTGCATAATCATCAATGTGTAGAATGTCTACATGACTTGATTATTTAATAAAGAATAACGGTGTGATATTAGTGTACATATGAGCTAGCTTAAAGGGATATAGTCGTCGGAACTGCGCTCAAAGGTCATATGGGACCCATACGACCCATGGCAACAATGTATCCAAGGCACAATGGTGATTGATGACAGTTAAAACATGTCTGTCATAATCTATCATCGTATAATTTAAATATTGCAGCTATGATGACGAGGTGCATCTTGATATCGTGCACGAAATACATTGTTATCATATACCTACATTCACGTGCCTGTGTAAAGCTATGGGAGAAAGCACCCTCAGATCCGTGCATTTTTTTTACGTATCACGCCCCGGCCCGGTGCCCAAATATGGGCAATCGCGTGCATTTCTGAACTATATTTCGATTCTGGTTACTACGCGCGTTGCTATCCCCAAATGTTCCATTCGTACATAAAGCCAGCGCGAGATTAGGAAAACGTCTGCTCGCTCAGATCGTAGTTGCGCGTGGCGACAGTGGAGCCGCACAGGTGACATCGGCTCTTATTTCTAAATTCCAGTGAAATCCTGTGTAAAAAAAACTAAGTGCGTGCCTATTAAGTATAAATTAGTAGAAACTGACAACACGCTTTTGTCCGTCTTATACCTCGATTTCAGCCTTGATCTCTGTTGGTCACGTACAGTACGAATGTTGCTTTGCGCGTTCTAGAATTCTGCAGGTAAACAAATGACGTCATTATGTATGTCAATCCGCGACGGGAAGCGGCCATCGTATTTCTGAAAAACTGACACAAATGGCGATGAATTTTTGATATCGCCCGCATTTTTATCTTCCAAACAATGTTGAATATTATGTAAACTACATATTTACCATTTCATAAGGTATATGATAAAACTTTTACGGCCCTGATACGGCTTTTGCGGCCCTTGGTCGTATGGCGTACGGGCCCTGCACGCTCGGGCCCTTCCGCCGTACGACCTCGGGCCGCAAAAGCCGTATCAGAACGTAAAGATTATTTGTAAACAAGAAACTCGCACAGGCGCAGTTCCGACGACTATATCCCTTTAACCGAGCGGCTGTAGAGCTCTGCTAGGGCTTGGGCCCGGCTTGGGCCCGTTGTCCACCGCTGCACAGATAGGATGGACTGTGCAGCGGTGGAAAACGGGCCCAAGCCGGGCCAAAGCCCTGCAAAGCTCTACAGCCGCTCGGTTAATCTAGCCGACATGTACAGTAATATCACGTACCGTTATTCTTTATTAAATAATCAAGTCATGTAGACATTCTACACATCGATGATTATGCAGTGCGTTCGCCGGGCCCGAGCCAGGCAGCCATAGCCATTCGTATATAATGCCAGTCAACATGTAGGCCTATAGGCCTACACTAATATCACGTACAAGTCGTATATAGACATTCTACATATTAAATACTATTATTATCCCTGCAATGTGCCAAGCGCCTGTGGTGTCGAACGAACGCTGCTGTCAAATCAAGCAATGAGAGAATGAATTTTTTATGACTGTCAAGAGCAAGTAAAATGTCATTTTGAACTCTCAATAAGGCACTTTCAGTGCTATGATAATGTGTGTAGGCCGATTGGTATTTAGAATACAATGAAAACTGACTAAAATACACATCAAGTTGAGTTAAAACGACTCTCTCCAGAAATTTATGCTCAAATGAAAGATTAGAAACAGGTCTATAATTCGATAAAACATGAGAGTCGAGGCTGGCCTTTTTCAATAAAGGTCAAACTAGAGCTTGCTTATACATTTTAGGAACTGTACTCAAATAAAATAAAGTATTCACAATTTTAACTAGATCATCTATTATACTAGGAAGACACATTTTCAAAAGTGTAGTCGGAATTGGGTCCAGTGCACATGATTTTGAATTCATGGAAACAATGATTTCAGCAAGACTGGCTTTTGTGACAGGAGTGAACACTGTAAAGGAATATGGTAGTGGCTCCGTGACCTTTTCTAAGGCCAAGGAACTTGGAAATCGGTTCCGAAGCCCAGAAATTTTATTTGAAAAGAAGTCAGTAAAAGACTGAACCAGTTGAGCTTTATCGTCATGAATAGGTAAAATTGAAGCAGAGGCTTTCTTCTCACCCATACACAAAGATAAAAAAATCGCCAATATCAAAACTCATAAGTTTCCGGCCCTCTAAAATCCTAAACAATCTTGTTTGTCGAATTCGGCAGATTTCGGTCTATCGGCTAACCCATAGACCCTAAATCTTTTTTTAGGGTCTATATGGCTAACCTCGACTCTAGATTGTCTTTTGTCGCTGGCGGCGCTGGAGATAGGTAGCAGGGTGCAAAGTCCTAAGGCTGTAGATTGGTCCAATGATCGCTCGTCGTTTGTAAGCTTCATTTTGCATCTTCCTCGAACGTTTGCGGTAGTCATTGGCTCGCCAGTGCGGGGTTCGAATATCACCACACTATTGCGTGATCACACAACTATCCCAGTGATAGTTGTGTGCTGGGATATGAGGCACTGACTTTTGGCAAGTCTTTTGGTAGCTCCGTGGTCTGACCAAACCAGGATTTCCATACTATAGAGACGGGTATATAACGGCCGAGGGAAATAAAAAGGTGCTCGGTGCCAGTTCATTGCACCAAATGGAAGAAACTAGCATACTGAACAGGTGAGATTTTCAAGTTCAAGTAACATGGGGGTTTTTTTACATGTAAGCGTACCCACCGGTATACCCCTGAATGCTTGCATCGAAATTACACGCGAGTCCTTGGCGCATGGCACATTAACCTATTATAGGGTGAACATGCATATTCCCTAAACGTGGGTTATATAGATTCCAAAGTTCAACATCCAGGCCAACAACTTAATGTTAACTTACCGGACACGCTGATTAGCCTTCTGTCTGATGCCCTTAGATCAGTGTTGCAGGTTGATAGTTGGATTAATTCCAGAGGTCACACGATCGAGCTGCAAAAACTAGCCTATCAGCTGGATTGTTTCTGCCAGCTGACCACGAGCCATTATGATAACTACCGGTAAATGAGAGGGCATGCCAATCATTGGTATTTGACCAGAGAAGTACAGGAAATAGTGCCATCATGGCATAGACTCGCAAAATGCAATGTGTGGAGGGACTGTGATATTTACGTAGTAGAGGCAGTGAAACATCTTGAGCAAACCTACCTGTTGACTCTTGCTGAGTGAATCGATTGCTGGACAATATTATTATATTTGACGGGGATGTTCAAAGAGGAATCAGTCCAAAAATAAACACTGCTATGCACTTTTTCCAAGTCGTTCAAGATGTCTCCCCCACCAAGATCATGTAGAAGAAAATCATGCTTATTATGCAGGTAGAAAGTAATATGGGCAGCCAAAGGAATCAAGTAGACTTTGACAGTGTTTGATAAAATAGTCTTTCAGGTCAGACCTCCACTCTGAAAATTACATATTTGATTACTTCTCTCCCACTCTCAACTGTATCTCAATTATGTATTTAAAACCACAGTGTGCCCTTAAAAATTGCGAAAAAAATGAAAATCGTACATGGCCTGAGTGATCGCGTTTCCGATTGCTTATCACAGTTTACTTTGCAGCTTTTGATTGGCTGAAATAATTCACGCGCGGTTATTTCACTTCTCGTCCAGACAAAGACCGTGACGAGAATTGACCGCCATCGATACCATTCTGTTCAACTGAGGAGAGCCGTATCTTTTTCAGGTAAATCTTCTGTACCAGCAACAAGTATTACGGTAAAGACTGCCGTGTTCACAGTGTTTACATCAGAGATATGTTTAATTTTTGGAGATAATGAATAAAAATATAGTTTTTTATGATAGATTTCTTGAAGGTAACAGAAATAACGTATGTACGTACCTGACCATATCCGGGTAACTTAAAAAGCACGTTCACAAAACCTTCTTTTCTTACCAAAAATAATCCTTCGTTGTGATAAAAGGGGGCGTAAACGTAAATTGCTTCTCTTTATATGAAGAAACCATAAACCAACCGGGCACCTTAAAAAGTACATTCTCAAAATCATTTACTGCCCAAAATGATATTTCATTGTAATAAAAGGGGACATAAACGCAAATTGCTCTTCTACATGAAAAAAAAACAAAAACAGAGGAAACATCGTTTGCGACATGTAATACCATACCAGTGCACATGCGCGATAGTCACCTGCATGTTAATAAAGACATGGAAATTGAACATTTGAAAAATTACATGTTTGGAAATGTTTTGTTTTTGAAATTATGCAGCTGGTCCCTTCGGCAAACATCTGGAGAAAATTCATATGCAGCACTTTGAGTAGTGATGTCAGACGCCCACTGAAAACTTGCGACATTACACTGACAGTTGTTGCACATTGAACGGTTTCCCATTTTCAAACTGCTGTATCTCAAAAAATATTAGGTCTAATTCAATAAAATTTTCGATAAAAAATTCCTATTCAATTGTTTATTCTGCCACGTGAGTTTTTTTAGAAAATAAAGAAAAAAAACTGTGTCATTTTAGCGCTCAAAATCAAGCATTATTTTTCCCGTACAGCGTGCCTTACAGCGACACGCACATTTCTCAGGCCGGCCAATGCGTTCATATATATGGAATGGTTCGTCACAGAGGTTAACCACACCCTAGGATGCCCATATTTGGACACAAAGTAGGTTGAAAGGTCATCTTGCTCGCAGTGACTCCGATCTTTCAAAATTGGCTCGCCCAAGCTGTGTATTTTGTTCAGCGCCTAAACGGCGTTTTGTAGGTAGGTTTTCGCTAAAATGCGGGGACAATTTTCAGTGATCGGAGTTAGTATACCAAACAGCAAGTGTTTTTCTAAATTTGTGGAAAGTTTGAAGCATTTTCATGGCCGTTTTCTGATGTAATCTTTCATTTACATTCTTGTTGTCATTTCCGAACCGCGCCATGGACAGCGCGGCCATCATAGTTTTATGCGTGACAAATGAAAACCCGGAAGTGTTTTGTGATCGTGAATCAAGCAAACTTTATGGTCATTCTATTATTGAAATATAAACCGTACACCAAAAACTGTGTGTTAAGGTCAGTTCTGAGTAGTTTCAAAGTCTGTGCGTTCAGAATTTAACGTGAATTTTGCCGTACGAACGTACTTCGTTGAACAGCCCTATAAGCTTATGCAACGCTATGATCAGCTGTTTTCAAACCCTGGTAGTTTTACGATCATTTTTCATCTGTTGATGTCGCACAAAATTTACAACATGATATTTAACAACAGAAATGAATACTCATTCAATGATTTATGGAAAGAAAATCAGCATGCCATGGTAATAAATGTATGTAAACAGCCTTTATTTTTATACAGCATGGGGAAATGACAGACAGTGGTATAGGTAGTGCAGGAATCGGGAATTGAAAAACAAGTTGAAAGAGAGGGCAAAAGAAGAGAGAATGAAAAATCTAAGGAAAGAACCAAGAGCAAAGAAAAAAGTCATAACTCTGACTCTAGATTTTAATGCCAAAAGAAAATTGAGTACAACAAGATGACAGCTTTTGAGTAGGGGGTATAATATTCTTGTGTAAAAAAGGACAGCTCCAGGGGATTATGTGAGTTGAACAATGACTTATTTTATTCATATTCCTATGATTTTTGGTTTTTTGAATATCAGAATTTCTCAAATGTAACATTTAAGAAGTTTTACAGATCTAAAATATATTTTTTTCTTTTTTGTTATTACTTAAGTTTAAGTGTCCAAAATTTCGTACAGCTAGCGTAAAAACTCTGAGAGTTATAGCTGTTTGAAAATGAGGAACAATGGCTATTTTTACTGACATTCCGTCCAATGTTTTTTGGCTCTCCTTGATTGTCAGTGTATCTCAAATACAAAATTTAAGTAATTTTATAAATCTTAAATGCATGTATTCTTTTGCATTATCTCTCAATATTAACTGTTCAAAATTTGACAGAGCTAGCTTAAAAACTCTGAAAGTTACAGTAGTTTGAAAATGGCGAAAAATAGCTTTTTGACTGGTATTATACACGGTGCCGTCCAATTTCTAACACTGTCTCTCAAAGTTTTTGGCATTTTCAAGTCTCTGTGTAAAGAAAACAAAAGCTCCTTATACCTTACTATTGCACAAAGTATTTTAAAACAGTTTGCTTAGAGAATTAATGTTATTATACAACAATACTTTTCATAGGGATACCAACAAAATGACTCTTAGCCATATGTTGTAATTTTTTGACCATTTGTCAAAAAAATCGAGCATATTTTAATTCTTAAAAAAATCATAACTCTGGAAGTAGACATGATAGAACCATCATTCAAACAGTTTTTTGAATCCTGAGACAAGATCTTCAAGTTAAAATACAATTCAAGTAAGTTTAACCGAGAACAAAAAAAGGGCCTGGCATCCCTACTGTGAGAGAGATGCAAATGCGCTTTGACGCAACAAGGGAAACTGAATAAGACAAACGGGACTTGATCTGACCCATACCGAAGCGGTGAAAATTGCTTTGATATTGTTTGATATTGGCTATACAAGTATAATTTTGCAATGCGAGGGATGGTGGCGCATTTATGTGTATTTATGTTCTTTTTTTATTCAGAAGTCCGTGGGAACTTAGTAGTATCGCAGATTGCGACCATACTAAACTTCACAAATGAGAGAACATGGCCAGCCCAATTATAACAGTTACTCCCTGCAGGGCTATGATGGACGAACAGGTGTCAATCACCGTGAATCACCTGACACCAAATCAACCAATCACATTGCTTGGAACAATTACAGATGAAAGAAATATCACATGGACTTCCTATGCTCATTACAGAGCAGACGAGAGAGGATTTGTCCATGGTGAGTAAAAAGAACAAAGTTTTTCGCATGACTTCAGTTTGCTTTCTTGAACTTTACAGATATCGTTGATTATATTTTGCCACTCACGTGAATCATGAAAGTCTTAGGCGATCGACCATATCTTCAATATGGCGTATTTCTACAGATAAAGCACATAAGATTACTTCAGCAAAAGTAAAGTTTAGGTCATACAGCAATTCAATGCCAGAAATGCCTAAAAAGATGAAAAGATGAATGAGTTTAGCTAGTTTCACGAACAAATCGAACTATTCGCGTTGACAGCGATTATTTTGTTTAAAAATATTTATGAGATCAGTATCTCAAACTCTTGCTGTGATGAGAAGTCGACTTTTTACCCATAATGAATTCAATATCATGAAATTTGCCCCCCCCCCCCCTCCAGGCAAAAGCTATTTTAGGCAGCGAGAATTTCTTTCGGTAATACTATTGCCTTTTCAGGTACTTAGAGAACTTAAGTTCTTTGTGGTAAAAAATTCCTTTGTCAGCCCATTTTTCATTTCACTCCTTTAATTTTCATATTCAAAGAGATATATTGTAATGTAAACGAAATGTTGTTTGAACTTGACTAATCTAACTCATTTCTTCGCCATAATTTCCCCTTTCATCATAGTTATGACACACAAATCACTCGGAGGCACATACCATGGAGTAGAACCTATGGGTTTGTTTTGGAGTCTTCAAGCTAACCGTGATAATGCACGTCTCCGATGGCGAGACATAGACAAACCCTTGGTGTTTCATATCAAGGGATACCCAGAATTTCTCCAAGGCCCACCGAAGGATTTGGATCCCGTCGCTATGGCAACAATGGAGAGATGGTATCTAGGAACTAGTACCAGCTGGGAAGAAGTGAAAACTGGACGTATAAGGGGAAAACTGTTCACGCCGAATGGTAAAGAACTTTTATCGTATAATGTGTCATTAAAGCGGCGGCTCTGCTAACGGTGATTGTAACGCTAGAAGTATACATTTGTATCCAACAGTTGGTAGATGGATATAGGTTGTTGCCAGATAACAGTCACTATGGAGAATTTTAGTGAATCAGCGGGTAGGATACTCTTCATTCGGGGAGTCGAATGTGTCATCTGCAACCATACAAAACAAATTTTGATAATTATTCTCGGTGTTTAGATCGGGTGCGAGCAAAAACTTATAAGAGGAGTATGTACGAGTAGAAATCTGATGGTGTATAGAGTATGTGGAGTTAAACGGAGGCAGTCGTCGGAACTGCTCGTGTGCGACTTTCTTGTTTACAAACAACGTATTTTATGAATAAATCTATATGCATCACGTCAACATAGCTGCAACATTTAAAGTTTTGATATTCAATGTTAATAAACATGTTTTAACTTTCATCAATCGCCAACGTACCCAAGATACAGTGTTTACATCGGTCGTGGGGTCCCTGGCAACCTTTGTGAGTTCCGACGACACCCTCCCTTAATTCAGCATGTTGAGGGGAGAAAGCAGTGAGGAACTCTTGTAGTGGGGATATTGCAGGGATCATTTTTAGTTTGGAATGGGATAAGGCGACTTGGAAAGTTCGTAACTCACAGAAACCTATCTTAGAATTGTATACTCATCATGAATAAAACGACTGTCGTGACAAGTTTTTGAATCATGATGGTTGGTTGGTTGGCCCCCGTAGTTTGTTCAGGTTCAGTTTTTTACCTCCCATTTGCCATACATATATGGCAATTGGGAGGTTATATGGTTCAAAAAAGTCTGTATGTGGATATAAGTCTGTATGTGAGATGTCTGTCTGTATGTATGTATGTATGGATGGATGGATGGATGTCTGTCCGTCCAACGCAAAAACTCCGAAACTGCTGCACGTATGAAGCTGATTTTTGGTGTAGTGATGCCATATATGATGTAGATGTGCCGTTGTTAAAATGAACTTTTTAGTCTTATATATATGCAAATGAGGTAGAAAAAAGGGCGAAAATGGTCAAAAAAAAATAACTCAGGAACTACTCTTCTGATCATTGTCATATTTGGTTTTTAGGTACCTTGGGCCCAACTCATTCAAACATATAGGTTTGGTGTCAATATTGGCTGCTTTCTATTTTATATGAATTTTTTTCTCTATTTTTTGCCATTTCAGTAAAAAATTGTTTCCTCTTAAAACAATGGTCTGTTCGCTTTAAAATTTGGCGTGCAGGTGCCTTGTGATAACTCAAAATTATGGCAAAATTTGCATATTTGTATTTTTGGGCAATTTTTGCCATTTTTGGTTAAAAAAATCTTCGTTGAAACTGTGTATGCCATTACTTTCTAATTGGGTGTGCAGGTTCCTGGGAGTGACCTGAAGATGACTCTGTGAACTCATGCTGAAATTTGCAAATGTTGTGGTACTTTTTGTCATGCTTTCAAATTTGGTACAAAGGTAAAATGTAGTAGGTCATTCATTCAAAGTCAAGTACTGCCTGTGTGAATGAGCAGATTATGATTGTACTGTTCCAGGCTGAGGTGCTATTTATAGGAATGATGCAATGTTAGACTGTAATTGATGTTTTAACTGAATTTGACTTACATTGTATCACAGTCCCTCTATCCCTCTATAGAGGGACTGTGATTGTATGTAACTCGTGTTCTGTATAAACCCTATCAATTCAACCTGAAAAATAATTAATATGATTTTAAATAATTGAATTAATTAGGAAATCAACAAAGCCAAACTAATTTTAGTGTAGAATTATTAGAAAGTTCAACTTTTTTGACAGTTCATGGTGAAATGCTTACCATCTTGGAGGATTAAAACATGTAAAGGCAACTTTCCTGAATCCCAACTTTGATGTATCCTGAACCGTCATATATTGTGCTCTACATGTTATCTAAAAGTTATTGCTCATAATAGTTTGTCATGATAGGGTGGTCAAATAAGTAGAGATAGAGAAAATTTCCATTATGGTTGACTTGGTAAGGATAAAATGAAATTACTTTTTGAGGAAAAAAATAGAGTGGTCAATTAAAAGAGTGATCAAAGTGATAGGGTTTTTATGGTAAAGCTGGGCTGTAAAATTTCTAATGTGCTATTTATAGCAATTATGAAATTTGTGTAAACAGTGCAGTGAAAGTGTTACATGATTCCTTATAATCCTTTTGATGACCTTGAACTTCTTAAAAAACATTTGTCTCATCTGTGTGATTTCTCTGAGTACCTACAGGCTCAACTTATTCAACACAACTTACTTGCAATGTAAATTTGAAAGTTAAAATGATTGTGCTTAGTTAATAGGATGAAAATCAGTCATTATAGCAAACACTTTTACCACTAATCAAAATGTTTTCGTTATTCCATAGTATTTCTGAAATAACTTCTTGAAAATTAGTTGGTAGAGTATAATTGTACAGTTCTTTCCAAAATCTTAGAATATCTTTATAAAATGAAGGAATTACAATATTCATTTTGTCTATGCTATAGTTACAACTAAACAAAAATTGTAGCCCCCCAAATCTACTAAAATAGCTTTTGCCAATAATTCCCCAAGGTAAGTTTGTTTTGATAATTCTTTCTGCCCAAGCTAATTTGAAGGCTTTGTTCTGAAGTTCCAAATCTATCATTCTCAAACCACCTTCATCGAGGTTGCCTATCAGAGTGCTACTTTTAATAAAATGTTTTTCCCCCTCCATAAATAGGAGAATAAATACGCTCTCGCTCTCTTAATACAGTCATCTGGAATAGAAATGGAATTCATAACGTACAGCAGATTTGAGGCTCCAAAAACCCTTGCCAGTGTTACTTTCCCTCTAATTGTCAAGTCACGTGATCTCCAAATATCTAGTTTGTCACACATTTTTCTTATCTTGGTATATACATTGAACAGATGGTTTTTCTTTTTATCGTGACCTAAAAAAATTCCCAAGTATCTAATAGGTCCACTAGTTGGTGTAATACAATCCATAGCTATCCAATTGCGCTTTAAGCTGCCCAATAGTAGCAGTTCTGTCTTTTCTAAATTAATATCTAAACCTGAGAAATTATGAAAGTCTTCCAACAAAGCAATAGCACGTGTTAAAGAATCTTGATTGCTAAGCGTTAGAGTAGTATCGTCTGCAAACCCACAAATAGTTTGTACGTGACCATCTGGCAGGGAAATTCCTTCAATTTGAGTATTTGTTCTCATAGCAATGGCTAAAAGTTCTATTGCCATAACAAATAAAGCTGTAGACAAAGGACAGCCTTGCCTGATCCCTCTTTCTAATTTAAACCATCCTGTTGAATAACCGTTGTTCAAAACACAACTTTCAATATCATTGTAAAATACTGCAATCCATTTCTTAAAGGAGTTACCAAAGTTATATAAATCTAATGCTTTAAATAAAAAATTCCATTCAAGAGTGTCAAAAGCTTTGGTAAAATCAACAAATAACATAGCTCCTGGTTTCCTGTATTTCACATAGATTCACCATATCTAAAATCAAACGAATGTTATCAATTATTTCCTCCCTGGTATAAAAGCTGACTGATCAGAATGTATGATATCTGGAAGAATACCTTCAAGTCTTTTCGCAATACATCTACTTGCAATTTTATAATCAGAGTTAAGTAGTGAAACTGGTCTCCAGTTTTTTAAATACTGGTGGTCTTTTTCTGGTTTTGGCAATAATGTAATAACAGCTTGTTTTTCTGTGTTAGATAAGACGCCACACTTGATAGCCACAGTTTAAAGAGTTTTTTAAAGCATCTCCCAATTCATCCCAAAAGAACAAATAAAACTCAGGAGGTAGACCATCGCTCCCTGGGGTTTTGTTTTTCGTTTTTTTTTAACGCTTGATAAATTTCTTCCTTTGTTAGTAACCCCTCACAAAGGGCCCGTTTATCTTGCTTAACCTTAGGTATATTTGCTTCCTGGAAGAAACCATAGATGTCGGCCTTCTCCAAATTTGGATGCGCAGACATGTAAAGATGGGTGTAATATTCTTTTATTTTGTACAGAATTTCCTTCTGGTCTGTAGTTTCACCATTCCCATCTTTTAACAAAGTTATATTTTCTTTGTATAATTCTTTTTTTCCAGGTTTAGGAAATATTTTGTACTTTTTTCACCATCTTGATACCATTGAGCTCTGGATCGTATGGCTGATCCTCGCACTTTCTCGTCTATAATCACATCAAGCTCTCTTTTCAGAGTTTCATAAGTATTAAAAACATTTTCATCAAGATTCTCATCAATTTATTCTTCTAGTCTATGTAAATTTTGGCGAATTTCTTTTTCTTTGTCTCTTTTTTCTTTCGTTTTCTTTTTAGAATAAATAACAGTGGCATCTCTAATTTTATATTTTAAAAATTCAAACTGTGATTGGTGATCAAGAGTAGCGAGTTCAGCGTCATTAAGAGTATCTCTTATAAGAGAATTCATTTTGTCAGTGTACACCTTGTCATGCAAAAGACTACAATTAAATTTTTGGTTTTTGTTTACACTGGCATATTTCAATAGTAATAACAATGGCGTCATGGTCGGACTTTACCCCAGGAATGATATCACATAACTTGACTTGTTTCTGAAAGCTAAATGGAATGAAAAAATAATCTAGTCTCGAGGCAACACCGCCTCTTCTCCAAGTAAATCTATAAGTGTGTGGGTTATTATGTCTGAAAATATCTATAAGATCATGACTTTCAATGAATGAAAAAATATCATTCCTAAATGAATTTCTTGGGTCTGGTATTTTACTCCTTTTATCCATTAGTGGATCTAAAGGTATGTTAATATCTCCTCCAACAATTATCTTACTGTATGGAAAATTACAATGCAGTACAGAGTTTACTCTTTTCAAAAAATTAACCTGTTCATTTTCCTTATTTGGGACATAGAAATTAGCCAGTACTACTTTATAGTCGTCAACGGAAATTTCCGCAAAAATTCCCTTGATGGTCTGTAAAATAATTTTTAAGAAAAAATCTAAATATCTACGGAAAGGAATTGCTGTACCACAGCTAGAGTGAGACCCGTGTGAGTAAATAATATTTCCTCCTCATTCATTCTTCCATTTACGTTCTATTTCAACACTGCTATGTGTCTCTTGTAAGAAAATTACATCTGCTTTTTGATTTCTGCAGAATCTGAAAATTGCTTTGCGTTTAACAAAATCTCTCATTCCTCGTACATTGAAACTAAGAAGCTTAACAGACATAACACATAAAAAAACGAACAAAAAGAAACAAAGCCAAAGAAGAAAAAAACAGACGGCAAAACCCCAACAGCAACGAAGGGGGAAAACGGCACGAAAGGGAACCCCCAAAAAAAACGAGAACAAGGATGTGCCGGAGAAAAATTTTACAAAGATCTTTTTCAAAAACTTAATCTAAATTAAATTCAGAAAGTGTCTCTTTAAATTTTCATTTATGCAGAGTAGAGTTTTCCGTCTATATACAGCCTGCCTCTACGGAACGATGGCTTCTTTCCTTCTCTGAATGCAGCCTGCATGATACCGCCGAGTTTTCGTTTAACTTGGTAGTCTTCTTTAATTAAGTCCTGCGTAATAAATATGTCCGTACCTTCAAGAGTTTTCCTTGCTTTTGCTTTTACTTTTTCTTTAACTGTTCTACTGTAAAATTTGACGATGATATGGCGTGGCATATTCGACGTCTTCTTTCCTTTCACTCGGTGAGCGTTTTCAAGAATGTCCGTTACATAACCGGGAGCCATCTTGAATTTGTTCGTTAGAATTCCTTCTATTATCTGCTTACAGTTTTCATTCTTTGTTTCTTTAATGCCACCGAATCGCAGGTTATATGCTCTTGAATATCTTTCTTGGTTCTTCTGTTGTTCACTCAGTTTTTCCACACTGTCCTTCAAAGCTAAGTTTTCCTTTTCCAACGCCTCAACTTTTGCCGTCATGGCTGCTGTTTTCTGATTCAAGGCATGGTTCCGTCTGTCGGTGTTCTTCCAGGTGGTCTTCAAACTTTTCATTTCTTTCTTCCAATTCTTTCTCTACTCTGTCGACTCTATTTTTTGTGTCAGTGTGCTCATCGACTAACCTCTTCAAGTTGGAATCCATTCTCAGCATCATTTCTTTCATGAACCTACGGTACGTCCTGTTCACTCTCCTCTATTTGACTTGGGTCTGTGCTACAGGTGTTCTCCGTTGCAACGACAACGTATTGCGTAATGGAAGGCTGCTGCGTGTCATCCGACGACGTTGCACCCTGGGCACGTCGCTTTTTTTCCGTCTTTTTGAACGAGTATCAGCAGACATTTTTATCCTATTCCTTTTTTTCTGTAGTCACCAGTAGTGTTGGTCGGTCTCTCCGTGAGTTCTGTGTCGAGAGTCACTCTATTTGGCACAAAATCTGAATTTTTCTCCGGAGCAGTCCTGACAGACGTCTCACTCGCTCGCCATTACAAAGCGCCCCTCCTAGGGTTGGCCTTTGTCAGATTTTGTTCAAATTGTGGTGAAATTTTCACAATTTGTATTTTTGGGGCAATTTTTCCCATTTTTTGTCAAAAAATCATTTTTTCCTAAAGTATTTGTTGGATTGCTTTAAATCATGATAGTCTTGATCCTAGGGTTGTTTTCTGTCAGATGTGTAAAAGTCATTATGAGATGGAGCATTTCATATTGCCGGGGGATAAGATTAGTTTGGACTTGCAATGGAATTTTCTTAGTAATCAACCTGTAAGAATGCAATGTCATGTGTGTACTAGCACTTAGAATCTCTGTAAAATGGAAGGACAGTGTCATGGACACTATTTTGTTTAATTTGGTGCCTAGCAAAGAATGATTCCAAGCTGGTAGAAATATTGAGAAGTACCCGCGTGATGGCTGTCTGTGAAACATCAAACGTACTGATAAACTGGACGGTGTTATTTCTATCTTCCAGGGCCTGGACCCTATCCAGCCATCATTGATCTGTACGGAGGCGGTGGCACCTACGACTATAGGGCTGCTTTGCTAGCATCACACGGATATGTCGCTCTCTCATTGTTGCATGTCTATTTTGAAGATATTGGTTACGAAGGGGCAGACTTGGATTATTTTGAGGTAGGATTACTTACAGTTTTCGTGAAACTTTGGTTTCCTAAAACGCTGCAGACTCCCCTTAGTTTTTATTCAGAAACGACTAAATCAGTCTTTCTGTTTCCCATTTTAATTTCCTTTTATAATATGATATAAATAGCAATCTACCTATACCGCTCCATCAAAGAATATATGGTTTAACTTCACCATCGTCAGCTTGTTTCGCCTTGAGAACAACACATCGATTTCATTAGCATGTGGTGTTTATATTTCGCAACTAGTGGTCGTAGGTGCGTCTTTTCCTTAGCTGTGACAAAAACATTGCAACTTGCCGTCTTCATTGAGGCTAATTTACATGACAATGTATACTTTGCATAATTTGTCGGCATGCAAAGGAATTTGTCATGTTTTTCAGAACAAGAATAACGAACTTGTCTAATAATATGCAGCTTTCTGTCAGAGACTGGAAGACAAGGATGCCTCTTCAGTGTTTAATAACAGTGTTTGGTAACCGTGTGACCGTGTTGTTTTGTGTGGGAAATGTGGAAAGGAGGAAAAAAGTGTTTCAGTCACTAGTAAATACATAGTGCAGATTAAATTATATCAACGAATCTGAAAGAAAATGAATAGTCATCTACCTACATATCGTACGTTATTCGGCATATATCATAAGCTAGCATCACATTTTTGTATAACTGTCAGATCAGCGATATCTGATTGCATCAATTATCTGTATAACTTGGTCGTCTTCAATGCTATTATGACTTAAAGTATTTTTACTCAATGTTCTCACTGGTCTTGTGAGTGAAAGTTCATAATTCACTGCGTTTTATCCACATATCGGTTTTCCGGAGAAGAACTTAGCCGTCGGCATCTGTCTTCGTACTTTTGTTATGCTTAATTATTTGGATGTGACTCAAAGTTCGGACTACAAATTGGAATCCTGTTGTATTTTGATTCATATAATTCTCAGAATCTACCGGTTTGCAATTTTATGATACCTTCTTCCGTATTTGTACATTTTTGACAGGAAGCCATTGACTATCTCTCCCATCATCCAAAGGTGAATAGAGACTGCATTGCGCTGTATGGCATATCAGGTGGTGCCACGCGGGCCTTGGAGGTTGCTATAGAAACAACGAGACAGGTACATCCAGGGTGCTAAGTGTGGTGACACCAATCAAGATGTGGCAATACTCATGCGGTATCATTTTTGTCGTTCTATAGAATTGGTAACTTTCATTGAAACACATTCGAAGTTCATAGGTACATAAGAAATTGTGATAGTTACCAACATTTACTTGTCAACAATTAAAAAGCACACGTACGGGCTGAGGTGACAGGCTGAATATTGTTCATCTCAACTGTCTTTGGGAGTATAACAACTGTAAAAACAAAAATTAGTGAAGCCTGTGCATTCAAATTTTTGCGTTAATCGCAAGAATTTGTCTTCCTCCTAAAGTACCATAAAGAGCCGTGCGCATCGTTCCGTATTAGGTATGTGAGGAGGAAAATAAGTTTGACATGATTGCTTTTGAGCCGGTGTTACTGGCGATGTTTTGTTTGTTACGTTCGCTGCTTTTAGAAAGTTGATAGTATTTTTATTACGATCATCCTGATTGTGTTTGAATTCGATAGAAATATTGATCATTGAATTTTTTGCTCAAAGTCTTGAAATATGAATGCATTATAACTGCAGCAGGCACTATCTTCTATAATCCTCAAATGTTTTTAAAATGTTCATTTTGCAGATTAAATGTGTCGTTTGCATCAACACTTCATACCTCAAGTACATTGACATACTTAGCAGAATGGCGCAAAATGCTTCGTAAGTATCATCAGGTACTTATGAGTTAAAGAAAGGCAGAAAAATGAAAAATAAAAATGGAACACAAATCATCCAATGTATTTTAGACCTTAGATATGCTACATATTACAGGCATTGACAGTCTTACATAGTCAGGCGTACTTCCATTTCTGATAATGGTGGTGTTTTGATGTAGGGATCTATTTGGTGAAGCAAAAGAGAAGACTTGGAGTTCCACTCTTTCAGATGTGTACACAATTACTGACGAAGATATCGAGAATGGTGAAGTAATAGAAGTAAGAATGGAATTTTTATGTGTGCATGATTTAATATGCAGGTAACTGTTTTCCAGTGTCTGAGTTAAATGCAGATACATAATGTAATTCACACCCTTCTGCGTTCACGAACGATTAAGGCAGGGAAGCACATAATTCGAAGGTTGTATGCGCCTCAAAAGTGAAATACTCAAACGTAATGGAACTTTCAATTTTCATACCAAATCAAGAATAAAGAAGTTCAGGGGTTAACATTCAATGTATGGTTCCACAGGAGTAAATTATCCGACATTTCCCGAAATTTGAAATTCAAAATGTCCGCCATCCCTGTCAAAATGAAATTTTTTGATTTTCGAAAAACTAAGACTGTGAAATTTTGTCTTACTCGAAGAGTTTAAAATTAGCCCCAACAAGTGGTGGCCCTTCAGGTCCGGACTAGAATTCGAATGTAAACAATGACAATCTGTTTTACTCACATAAATGCTAGGTTGACAAGCTAAATAGTGGTTTATTCGGCAATTTGTTTATGAGTAGAATAAGAGTTGCAATAGTTAGACGAAATAAAAATACTGAAAAAAAAACCCATCAAAGGTTAGCATTACTGGCTCTTTAATGGTCATGGCATTACAAAAGCATACATACATTTTGACTGGGTGTTACCTTCACAAACAATGATAGTATTGATACCGGATAGAAATATCTCATGTTGATGTTGTTTAATTTCACTTAGAGATGACAATATCAGCACTGATACAGTGTTGGGTGTGCTACTAAATACTGAACAATCAGATCGAAGTGAAAATTAAATTGTTGATGTCCTATGAAAAAATAACACGCGCCTAAACATGTAACTGCCATCATGGCTTTGAGATGGACGTGATAAATAAAATACTTTGGCCGGCCTTTCTTTTCTCGTAGGTCCACAAGTTAGAATGCCCTCTCCTGATCGTCGTTGGAAGTGATGACCAAGTTTACCACTCAGATGAACATGCCACAAAGGTGCGTCATTGCAGGTAGTTTGAAGGACTTTTAAGGGAGAATGGAAATAGGCTTCAGCGCATTACATTGTGAGACTCTCGAAAGAGCAGCATTTTGGCTCCGGTTTTTTGTGTGTGTATATGTGTGTGTTTTGGTACATAAACGCTGGATATGTAATCGACTAAAGTCTTTCTGTGGGTGTACACGGGTGTATTTGAGTAATATGTTGGAGTGAGACAATGTGTATATTCAGGAATTAGTGTAAACCTATTGTTAATATTTTTTTCTTATCCTGCAGGTTTTTTTACAATTTGTTTGTTTGCCAAATTGACTGCTGATAACGGACAGAAAAGCATGCGTATAGTAGAAACAAAATTTTTATTGCACGTCAGTACAGCTTGAAAATACTTGTGAAAGTACATTAAGAAAATCAAATTGTTTTAAAAATAGAATCGATGCCACTGTGTTTTCATTCGATCATGTTAATGTCAAATGTTGCAATAATGTGGTTCACCCTCTTTGCAATCATCTCCCAGATCAAAAATCACATGAGAAGCGCCGGCAAGGGTCACCTGTGCCGAGTGTTACGCTTTCAAAAAGCCGGTCATTTAGTGGAGCCCCCTTTCACACCACATCACTATTCCTCGCCCATATCTATATCCACGGACAAAGAGCTGGGTGTTGAAGATATCCCTCAAGACAAAAGTAAGATGTTTGTTTTCTTAGAAAATATAGATCAGTTTCAACGACAAATATTTCGTAGTTATAGACCAATATGCAGCAGACCCAGTGTTCCCCCAATAGCTATAGTCATCAAGACTGTACAATTACATCACAGACTGATTTTATGATACCCTGTCGCCCCCATTCTTTGCAAATGAAAACACCCTTAATTTTACTGTAAATGAGAGCAATAAGACGGAACCTCTTTTCAATGTTCAAAGAGATTTGTTCGACGCTACAGACGAAATCTCTGTGATATGTATGCGTCATATACGGACGGTAACGACACCAACAGGAGATGTACACGGTCTCTCGACTTACACTAACTTTCTTTATTTTATCTTCTATTCCAGCATTGTACCCGATAATCCGATGGGGTGGTGAGGTAGCACATCATGCCAAAGCACAGGAGAGAGCATGGAAGGCTATCCTTCATTTTCTTGACACAAACTTGCGACAGACCATTCCTACGGAAGGCACAAGAGACGTATCAGGAAAAGCTAAACTTTAATCATTGAAAATAAAAACCCGTATTATCCGATTACAGTAGTGTAATGAACGTGTAATGGAACAGTCCATACCAACATGGCAGCAGTGAAAATGTAACCGTGTGGAAACGTTGCTTCTCTAATTACACAGTTAGGAACCGATATACAATCTAGCAACCTTTGGCACAAAAACAAGCAAACATACCCGCATTATTAACATTACTGCTCGGGCAAATGCGATTCCCGCATGGCAGACTGTTCTTCTATTAATTCGCAAGCTAAGTTACATGTATCATAGTTCCCAGATCTCATCGAACTGGATCGGTTTGTTTGTGTCATCTCTTAAGTATGATATTAAGTAAATTATTACATTCACAGAACAAAACCTGGTACGTATGATGTGGTGAATTACTATAATTGTATATCTTAACGTCTAAGTGTTGAATGCAGAAAAGAGCTCATTTATCAAGCAAGGAATAAAACAATATCATCAAACGCTTGACGGATAGATACCCTGACGGGCAGAAACATATATCAAAAACAAAACCGATCCCGAAAAGATAAGTTTCATGCAAGTTTTTGTTGATATAATTTTTTTTGGAGAACAAGATGTGAAATGTCAAACGTTGATACAGATACGGTTAAAACAGCGTGCTTGCCTATCGTGTAATTCGTGTTGCTGTATAGGTCCGACGATATGGATGGTTATTGTTGGTGGAAACTTTATAATAATAAAAACTGAAATATGCGAAAAGGGAAGAGAGTTAACCTCGGTTTGTTTTTCTTTATCAAACTATAAGAATAACACAGTGTAATAATAACATAAGTTACCAGATAAGGAGTTTCGTTCGAAGAGGCAAAGAATTCGAAGGGGGCGATCAGGATCATGGTTATGGTACGTTGCATCTAAATATTAAGAAATCATATTTTGCATCCTTTATTTTCCATCGATTGCCCAGACCTTATAATCAGTCCCTATACTTGAAGTGCAGAATAATGCTACAGGGGAGCAGCCATTGTTCTTGAGTGAGGTACATCGAGGAGAGAGATTGAACTTGTTATCTATTTTTTATATCAGAAATAATGAACTTACTCCTAAAGTTTGTTGGTTCTGTTGCTTTCACACATTGCTGACCAGGGCACAATTTTGACTTAATGTTATTTTGACATGACGAGAAAACGCATATTGAACTGAATTCTGCACACTTTGAAGATAAGCTGGGTGATAAAGATCTTTCATAAACTGAGAACACCTTAAGGTAATGTGTTTTGTAATGTATCTTTACATTCTATGCACGTGGAGACTAAAAACAGTATTTCATCGGTCATGAAATCCTTTATCTATATGCCCATTTGTAGCTTACTTTCGACTGACATATGTTGTGGTTTTGTTAGATTTATTTAAGGCTATTACTACATGAATTTGCGGTCAATTTAATATTGCCTCTCGTATACACGTCATGCAACGCAGAAAATTCTACACAAATTGAAACCAAATCAAAAGTTTATTCTTGTCGCTTTTATTAGCGACATCCTGAATCATAATATCGAAAAGGCACTAAGTATATACAAACTTCAATGTGTGTCTATAGAGATAGCTGATACCAAACTCAGACAAACTCAGACAAGACAAAATGAAAAAGGCAAAGTAAACTATTTATGAACCTTTAATATGTTGACCTCATGTATAGATATTTATATTTATATATATTTTATATATACTCTTTCATTGTTGTTTTTGCAAAACCTTTATTGTACTTTATGATCAAGATCCCAACTGGGATACGATTTCAATAAAGGCTTACTTTACTTTACTTTACTTTACCAAGATCCCCAAAGTTATTTCAGGGGAGATTTTAGGTATATCTTTAGATGAAACCTTATCCTGGGATGTTCATATTGATAATATATGCAAGAAATTGAGTATGCGCATTGGATTTTTACGTAAACTTCGTACTTACATTCCTTTTGATCAGCGTATAGTACTGTACTATAGTCTATTCCAGAGTATTCTTGATTATTGCTGGAAGTTTGGGGGAACACAACAGTTAAGAATATTGATAAAGTGTTTATATTTCAGAAAAGAGCTTTACGTACGCTTTTTGAACTTCCGTTTGCTTTCCCTTCAGTGGATTTATTTTCATTACTTAATGTCATGTCTGTCAGAAAAAGAATATTTTACTTCACGGCAATTGAAACATTTAAATGTTTGAAAGGGTTTGGTCCACAGTATTTATCTGATTTGTTTACCGCTCAGAGTGATGTACAAAGTCATCACACACGGTCTACTTCTCGCCAGGATTCTTATGTACCTAGATGCTTCTCTAAATATGGTCAACGTAGCTTTCAATACCGTGCTGCCAAACTGTGGAATGCTTTACCAATTGAAATCAAACAAACTACTGTTCTGTACACCTTTAATTCTGACTTGAAAGATTAAGTGAAAATGAATGTTCCTTTGTAGATGTAATTATTGTAATTTTGCTTGAGCCCCGATGAAATTACTGTACAAGTAATAACTCGGCCATTCAGTAAAAGTGTAAATAAATAAATAAATAAATAAATAAATAATATATTATCTAAGAAAGGATCATAATGCAAAAAAGGCAAAATTAAGTGTCATTCTCGTACACAATTTGTATGATATATCATCTCGATGATTTCAATTCTTCTGTGGACGACGGTCCACGGCCTACGTAACCACACTATCTTTCATAATACGGGACCGGGAAAACTCATACGTTCATTCCTCATGCGTTTTCTTTTCTGGGGGCTATAAACTTTCTGAAAATATCTTCGGTGGCTTCATCTTGCTTCTCGCGAGAATTGATGGTTTGTTAAGCTTATGTATTTGTATTCTTGATTTCAATTTGAAGAGGAGTGGTCCAAAGTACTGAGGTAAGTTAATGCAAAAGTTTATCTTTGAATTACAAGGTACGAACTAACTTTATTCAACAAACTTCACTGTCCATATAAAATAATTTCTTCCGTCTACTGTTCTAAATTCAGTTCCTGTCATGCCTGACATGCGATTACGAACTCGCTAACTTCAGTGGGCACATATTATCCGAATGGTATTTTACTCAATTGTTAACACTACAAGCATAGGCCGTGCAAAATACTATAAAGTCCACAAGACTGCGAGAATGTAGATGGCGCTGGTAGACAACTATACTGATATATATAGATTAAAATTGCAATGGTTTAAAAACCGCCATGAGTGGAAGAATCTAAGACTTTCGTAAGAGTTTCTTCTCGAGCAAGGTGGTCAAAGTCAGCGACCAGATGGAAGTTACAAGACTCATTTGATTACGGTGTCTTTGACCCTGGTAAGTTTGAATTATATTTCTTTTCAAGGATGGTTGATTGAATTTAGAAAAGTTGTATTCATTCGGTTTAAAAACTTATTTTCTGTCATTTTGACAACTCACCCTGAATGTGAAATGTTAAAACACTTTTTTAAAAGTACCATACACATGGACAAAAACATCGCCAATATCAAAACTCATAAGTTTCTGGCCTACTTAGATCCTAACCAATCAGGTTATTTCAAAAACGTTAAAATTATCGTTTGTCGAATTCGGCAGATTTCGGTCTATCGGCTGACCTCAACTCTGCATTGTCTTGTGTCGCTGGTGGCGCTGAAGATACGTAGTGCAGGTGCAAAGTCCTAAGGCCGTATGAAGACTTGCCCTATGATCGCACATCGTTTATAAGCTTCATTTTGCATCTTCCTCGGAGGTTTGCAAGAGTCATTGGCTCGTCAGTGCGGGGTTCGAATATCACCACATTATTGCGTGATCACACAACTATCCTAGGGGTAGTTGTGTGCTGGGATATGAGGCACTGACTTTTGGCAAGTCCAACCACACAAGGACTAGATCTCTATTCAAAGACGGATATACGACCGAGAGAAATAAGACACTGCCCGGTGCCAGTTCATTGCACCAAATGGAAGAAACTAGCATACTGAACAGGTGAGATTATCAAGTTAAAGTAACTTGGTTTTTTTTACACGTAAACATGTAGCTAGAAACGGGGTCCATTTCTAGCTCCTTGATGTAAGCGTACTAAAACTCATCGGTGTACCCCTGAATGCTTGCATCGAAAATACACGCGAGTCCTTGGCGCATGGCAAACTGACGTACTATAGGTTGATCATAGTCCAATTCCAAAGTTCATCATCCAGGCCAACAACTTCCGGAAACGCTGATTTAGCCTTCCAGACATGTCTGATTGCCCTTGCAGGTTGGTTGGATCATTGGATTTATTCCAGAGGTGACACGATCGAGCTGCAAAACAAATATATGCAGGTACTAGGTTTATTACATAACATCAGCTGGGTTGCCGTCCAGCTGACCACAAGACATAACGATAACTACCGGTAAATATGAGGGCGTTCCAATCATTGTTATTTGACCAGATAAGTACAGGAAATAGTATCATCATGGCATAGACTCGCAAAATGCAATGTGTGGAGGGACTGTGATATTTACGTAGTAGAGGCAGTGAAACATCTTGAGCAAACCTACCTGTTGACTCTTCTTGCTGAGTGCATCATTTGCTGGATAATATTATTATATTTGAAAGGGGTGTTCAAAGAGGAATCAGTCCAAAAATAAACACTGACATGCACTCTTTCCAAGTCGTTCAAGATTTCTCCCCACCAAGATCTAATGGTATATCCATCAAAGCACCAATGTTGTAGGAGAAAGTCATGCTTATTGTTCTGGTAGAAACTAATAAGGGCAGATAAGGAATCAAGTAGAGTTTGACAGTGTTTGATAAAATAATCTTTCAGCTCGGACCTTCACTCTGACAATTACATATTTGATTATTTCTTTCCAACTCTCGACTGTATCTCTGCGAATTATGTATTTCAAACCACAGTGTGCCCTTAACATTGCAAAAACATGAAAATCGCACATATCCTAAGAGATCGCGTGTTTCGCAGCTTTTGATTGGCTGAAAAAGTTCACCGGTTATTTCACTAGAACTTTTAGTCAACACAAAGACGCTGATTTGAATTGATTTCGTCGATATACTTCTGTTCAACTGAGGAGAGCCGTATCTTTTCCAGGCCACTATTCTGTACCAGCAACAAGTGTTACGGTAATGACTCCAGTTGTTAACAGTGTTTATATCAGAGATATATTTAATTTTTGGAGATAATGATAAATGAAAATATAGTTATTTACGATAGGTCACTTGAAGGTAACAGACACAACGTATGTACCTGACCATATCCGGGCACCTTAAAAAGCACATTCACAAAACATTCTTTTCTGCCCAAAAATGACCCCTCGTGATAAAAAGGGGCATCAACATAAATTGCTCTTCTCTGTGAAAAAAAAAACCGATCGGAGACAAAATACTGTTTGTGACGTGTATTATCACATCAGTGCACATGCGCGATGGTTAGCTGCATGTTAAAAAAGACATGGAAATTTGAACATTTGAAAAATCACATTTTTGTGACTATGCAGCTTGTGACGGTCCCTGTGGCAAACATCTAGCGCAATTCATATGCAGCTTTGCAGAAGTTGGTGCTTTGAATTTGACAAATATTGAAACTAATCTTACATTGATGGCACTAATATTTTTTAATTGTATAGTTCACCTTTTAAACGTACTTCGCTTTGATGCAACAACGGAAACCGAATAAAACAAACGGGGTGTAACTTGATCTGACCCACATCAAAGATGTGAAAATTGCTTTGATATTGTTTGATACTGGCTAGAATTTTGCAATGTGAGGGCATGATGGCGTACTTATGTGTATTTCTGTTCTTTTCTTTATTCTGAAGTCCGTGGGAGAGTCACAGATCACGGCAACCTTGAAAAAAATCTGAAGTGAGACAACATGGCCAGCCCAATTATAACAGTTAATCCCTGCAGGGCTATGATGGACGAACAGGTGTCAATCACCGTGAGTCACCTGATACCAAATCAGCCAATTACATTGCTTGGAACAATTACAGATGAAAGAAATATCACATGGACTTCCTATGCTCATTACAGAGCAGACGAGAGAGGATTTGTTCATGGTGAGTAAAAAGAACAAAGTTTTCACATCACTTCAGTTTGCTTTTTTGAACTTTACAGATATCTTTGATTATATTTTGCCACTCACGTGAATCATGAAAGTCTTAGGCGGTCGACCGTATCTTCAATTAGTAGCGTATTTCTACAGATAAAACACACAAGATTACTGAAGCAAAAGTAAAGTTTAGATCATACAGCAAGTCAATGCCAGAAATGCCTAAAAAGATGAAAAGATGAATGAGTTTAGCTAGTTACACGAACAAATCGAACTGTTCGCTTTGGCAGTGATTATTTTGTTTAAAAATATTTATGAGATCAGTATCTCAAACTCTTGCTGTGATGAGAAGTCGACTTTTTACCCATAAAGAATTAAATATCATGAATTTGGCCCCCCCCCCCCCCCTCTCCCGGCAAAAGCTATTTTAGACAGCGAGAATTTCTTTCAGTAATACTATTGCCTTTTCAGGTACTTTGAGAACTTAAGTTCTTTATGGATTGGTAAAAAATTTAAGCGAAAATAATTCCTTTGTCAGTCCTTTAATTATCATTCACTGCTTTAATTGTCATATTCAAAGAGGTATATTGTAATGTAAACGAAATGTTGTTTGAACTTGACTAATCTAACTCATTTCTTCGCTATAATTTCCCCTTTCATCATAGTTATGACACACGAATCACTCGGAGGCACATACCATGGAGTAGAACCTATGGGTTTATTTTGGAGTCTACAAGCTAACCGTGACAATGAACGTCTTCGATGGCGAGACATAGACAAACCCTTGGTGTTTCATATCAAGGGATACCCAGAATTTCTCCAGGGCCCACCGAAAGATTTGGATCCACTCGCTATGACAACAATGGAGAGATGGTATCTAGGAACTAGTACCAGCTGGGAAGAAGTGAAAACTGGACGTATAAGGGGAAAGCTGTTTACGCCGAATGGTAAAGAACTTTTAGCGTATAACGTATTATTAAAGCGTCGGCTCTGCTAACGGTGATTTATAACGCTAGCAGTATACATTTGTATCCAACAGTTGGTAAATGAATATAGGTTGTTGCCAGATAACAGTCACTATGGAGAATTTTAGTGAATCAGTGGGTAGGAGACTTTTCATTCGGGGAGTCGAATGTGTCATCTGCAACCATACAAAACAAATTTTCATAATTATTCGGGCTGTTTGGATCGGTTCAGCGACAACTTATGAGAGGAGTATGTACGAGTAGAAATCTGATAGTGTATAGAGTATGTTGAGTTAAAGGGGGGCAGTCGTCGGAACAACGCATGTGCGACTTTCTTGTTTACAAACAATGTATTATATGCAAGATATCAAGATAGCATTCCACCACGACAACATTGCTGCAACATATGAATTTTACGATATTCATTGTTACTAAACATGTTTTAGCTTTCATCAATCGCTAACGTACCCGAGATACAGTGTTTACATCGGTCGTTGGGTCCCTGACAACCTTTGTGAGTTCCGACGACACCCTCCCTTAATTCAGCATGTTGAGGGGAGAAAGGAGTGAGGAGCTCTTGTAGTGGGGATATCGCAGGGATCAGCAGTTGGGAATGGGATAAGGAGACTTGGTAAGTTCGCAAGTCACAGAAACCTATCTTAGAACTGTATACTTATCTTGAATAAAACGACTGTCGTGATAATTTTTTGAATCATGATGGTTGGTTGGCTAGCCCCGTAGTTTGTTCAGGTTCAGTTTTTTCATTAGGTACCTAGCAAAGAACGATTTCAAGCTGGTATAAATATTGAGAAGTACCCGCGTGATGGCTGTGTGTGAAACATCAAACGTACTGATAAACCGGACCGTGTTATTTCTATCTTCCAGGGCCAGGACCCTATCCAGCCATCATTGATCTGTACGGAGGCGGTGGCACCTACGACTATAGGGCTGCTTTGCTAGCATCACACAGATATGTCACTCTCTCTTTGTTGCATGTCCATTTTGAAGATATTGGTTACGATGGGGCAGACTTGGATTATTTTGAGGTAGGATTGCTTACACTATTCGTTGAAGTTTGGTTTCCTGAAACGCTGCAGACTCCCCTTAGTTTTTATCAGTCTTTTTCTGTTTCCCATTTTAATTTCCTTTCATAAATATGATATAAATAGCCATCTACCTATACCACACTCTATCAAAGAAAATATGGTTTTAACTTGACCATCGTCAGCTTGTTTCGCCTTGGGAACAACACATAGATTTCACTAGCATATGGTGTTTATATTTCCCGGCTAGTGTTTGTGGGCGTGTCTTAGCTGTATAAAAGGTTGCAATTTATCGTGTTCATTTAGGCTTATTTTAATGACAATGTATAATTTGCATAATTTGTCTGCATGCAAAGGAATTTATCATGATTGTCAGAACAAGAACAACGAATTTGTCTAATAATATGCGACTTTCTGTCGGAGACTGGAAGACAAGGATGCCACTTCAGTGTTTAGTAACAATGTTTGGTAACCGTCTGACCGTGTTGTTTTGTGTGGGAAAATGTGGAAAGGAGGAGTAAAGTGTTTCAATCACTAGTTAGCATTTTGGTATACATGATTATTTGAATGTGACTCAAATTTCGGACTTCAAATTCATATGCCTGTTGTGTTTTGTTGCATATGATTCTCAGAACCTGCCGGTTTGCAATTTTATGATACCTTCTTCCGTTTTTGTACGTTTTCGACAGGAAGCCATTGACTATCTCTCCCGTCATCCAAAGGTGAATAGAGACTGCATTGCGATGTACGGCATATCAGGTGGTGCCATGCGGGCCTTGGAGGTTGCTACTGAAACAACGAGACAGGTACATCCAGGGTTCTAAGTGTGGTGACACCAATCAAGATTTGGCAATATGTATGCGTTATCATTTTTGTCGTTCGATAGAATTGGTAACTTTGAAACACATTCGAAATTCATAGGTACATAAGAAACTGTGATAGTTACCAAAATTTACTTGTCAACAATTAAAAAACACACGTACGGGCTGAGTTGACAAGCTGAATATTGTGCATCTCAATACTCTTTGGGAGTACAACAACTGTAAAAACAAAAAATAATGAAAAAGACATAAAAAATTACAGCTACTGTCCATTTAAGACTGTGTATCCACATTTGTGCATTAATGGCAAGCATTAGTCTTCCTCCTAAAGAAGCATAAAGAGCCGTGCGCATCGTTTCGTATTAGGCATGAGAGAAGGCAAAGATTTTGACCTGATTATTTTTGAGTCGGTGTTGCGGGTGATGTTTTGTTTGTTACGTTCGCTGCTTTTAGAGAGTTGGTAATATTTTTATAACGATTGTGTTTGAATTTGATAGAAGTATGATCAAACAAAATCTGATCAAACAAAATTTATCTCAAAACATGACGGGTTACAGTTTGAACATAGTAATCAGATACATAATATTGAACAAAGTCTGGTAAATAGGTCACGGTAATATAAATAATAGATTTGATCAAATATTTACCAAATTAGAGAGTAGTGGGGTTCTTTTTGGTGCGCTTCCAGACCCGGGCGAGAATTGGGCTACATTTGAATATAAATTAACCCTATTCAAACAGTAAATACCAAAATGTTATTCAAGTGCAAGGAAATCTACAGAAAGTTAACGTAAGATACGACTTTATTTAGATCTTTATGTAAAAAGATGCTATATATCATATGTAGTGAAATATACTTTTGTGTACAGAAAGTACCATACACCATATGGCAGGACTCCCGTCGTTTATTATTTCTGCCACCAAATATACTGCATATTATTCTGATATATATATATATATAGTGAACAATAATACTTGTTTTATTGTAGTTTAAATGGGCCGGGTTCGAGGCTGTGAGTGGGACGGTCTCCGGACGAGGCCACTTAATAGTTAATCAGTATTGGCTTCGCCCTCAGAGCGTTCACATGTGGATAACGTTTGTCCACAAAGCTATTGTTCCCGCTAACGAATAGCAACAATGTCAGACAAAGCACAAAGTTTCCGCGAATGGTGTGAGGCAGCAGGCCTAACGGAGGATACACATAACGTGCTAACTACACAAGGCATCCCATCAACCGATGTCTAATATATATATATATATATATATATATAAAGCAAATTATTTCAAGTGCAAAGTAATAATATCTGTTACTTACAGTGGTTTGCTTATAAGCATTGGCATTACGCGAAGTAGACATATTGTCTAAATTGAAGTGTTGCCAACACTATCAGGTGTAATTATCAGCTGAGCGGTAATTCAAGTCGATCACAGTGAAATCAACTCTGCCAACGTTGAAACATTGTCTTACAGCAGGTCAAATGTAGTCAAAACAACTACACCTGAAAGCAAGTGATAAGACTTGAACAGTGCTTGCGCATATGTTGTGGTGTTGTTTAGACTGCGTCTAACCTCCTGCAAGACAATTTCAACTTTTGAAGAGTTGATTTTTGTTATGATCGACTCACGTTACCGCTTATCTGTTAATTGTACCCGACAGTGTCGGCATCACCTCGATTTAGACAATATGTCTAGTTCGTCTAATGCCAATGCTTCAAAGCAAACCACCGTAAGTTTCATGGCTCCTGCAATCTTCAGACAGAGTGAAATTATTCTTTGCTAAACACTCTCATAAATATATTTGGGACGTACCATTCTATTTGTAGCTATTGGTATATTTGTAGGTGGCGTTAAAATTATTTAAATCATATCTGTTAATATTATATATATATATATATATATATATATATATATTATATATATATATATATATATATATATATATATATATATATATATGGTTCGCCATAGCTGATATCTGGTGAAAGTACTAAAATTTGATGCATAATAACTCAAGCAGGCAGTATCTTCTATAATCTTTTGTTCTTTTTGCAGATTAAATGTGTCGTTTGCATCAACACTTCGTACCTCAAGTACATTGACATGGTTATCAGATTTGCGCTCCATGCTCCGTAAGTATCATCGGGTATTAATGAGTAAAAGAAATTCAGAAAATGAAAAATAAAACTGGAACACAATTCATCCAATGTATTTTTAGTCCCCCGGACACGGTCCGGGGGACTTATAGGTTTGGTGGTCTGGTTTGGGTGTTTTGGTTTGGTGCGTCCGTCCATCCGTTCGTTCATGCAGATATCTCAAAAATGCCTGGAGCAATTTAATTCAAACTTGGTACAAGGATTATTATCTATGTCATACATATGCACGTCGCTTTGTTTTGTGATCCAAACCAATATGGCCGCTTGACGGCCATTTTGTTTCCGGCATTTGATGTCGGTGAGTACGTTGACACAAATTTCTCAGTGATGGTGGGAGCGATTCGATTCAAACTTGGTACAAGGATTACTTCATATATTATACATATGCACATTTATTTTTGTTAAAATAGCCGCGCAGCGGCCATTTGTTTTCCTATATTTGACGACTTTGTGTCCGTTCACTTCAATTTCTCAGCGATGCCGGAAGCGATTGCATTGAAAGTTGGTAGATATATTAATCCCTATGTCATATAAATGCACGCCGACTTTTGTAATGGTGTGAACAAAAATGGCTGTGTGACGGCCGTTTTGTTGCATGTATTTGATATCCGTCCACAGGGTCTTAAGGATTCATCCACAGGGGCTCAAGGATGGCCAATTAAGAGATAGTAAAGAATAATCCTGTGTCAATGCATAGGGGCTCATGAATGCAGATATCTCGGATATGCCTGTGCCAATTCTTTTAAACTGAGTACAAAGATACTACATTATGGCATACATATGCAGGTACATTTATATTGGTGTGGCATGCATAATTTGTGCTAATTTGCATAATTTGGGAGGGCTGTTTCTGGTACGACTGTGCCAAATTTGATTTAACTTTGAACAGGAGTTTTTCACACAGAGTTTTAATATCACACATTGACATATGTCAGTATTGTATCAATTAATTGTCAATTTGCATATTTGATGAATTTTGTAATTAGGGTGATGTCTAAAAATACTGCAACAGATTTGCGTGATTAATAAACTTACCCGATGTGAGTGATATGTCCAGAAATACTACAACAAATTTGATGAAACATAGTATAGATGTTGATCTCACAGTACTGTTATACGATTCAGTGACACTTCGCAGTGTCATTTAAATTAATTGCTAATTTGCATCCATAATGATGTTTTGTTTTAGGGTTAATGCCCAGAAGCACTGCATCAAATAGTTTGAAATGTGATACAGGTGATAATCTGTCAGTGTTATAATTGAATGAACAATGATTTACAACATCTATCTATTTATCTATCTATCTATTTATCTAGAAAATTTGTATAGCGCCTAATATCCAAAGTTAAACAATGCTCAGTGGCGCTTAGAGTTACAATGAAAATGCTCTCTGGAAGATGTAAGTTTTTAAGCGTCTTTTGAAGATGTTGACATTAGGAGAGGTTTTTATGTCATGGGGCAAAGAGTTCCAAAGGACAGGAGCTGCTACAGAGAAGGAGCGGCGATCATAGGTAGTCAGATTCCATCTAGGTGTGTGCAGAAGGCATTTATCAGATGAACGAAGAACACATGATGAGGCACAAGGTAATAAATTCCTGAGATATTGTGGAGCTTGTCCATTTGGGGCTTTGTAAGTAATCAGCAAAAGTTTTATACAATGCGATGATGTACTGGAAGCCAATGAAGTTGCATTAAGTATGGGGGTAATGTGGTCGGATTTCCTGGTCTTTGTAACAATTCTAGCTGCTGTGTTTTGGGCACGTTGTAACCGCTGTAATTGTGTATCGGGCAAGCCATATAGTAGAGCATTGCAGTAGTCAAGCTTTGAAGATATAACGGCGTGGACGAGGCTGGCACAGGAATCTCTGGACGAGTACTTTCTGATACGACCAATTTTGCGAAGGAGGAAGTGAATAGCACTGCAAGTGGCACCAATATGTTGTTGGAATGTATGGTTGTCATCAAATATTACAACATCCTGTCGATTAATTATTACTTGAATCATTTTTGTAATTAGGGTGGCAGCCCAGATTGGTTTTAAGTTTTCAACACCATGGAGCTCATTATCGGCCATTAAGCCTCATCTGTATCACAGTATTTTTAATAATCACAGACCCAGTTAATGAACAGGACTCTATCCTCGCTCTCCGAGGACCTGCAATCAAATTACCAATTAACAAGTGGGGACTGTGTCATTAACGATGACTTGTAGACCTTAGATATGCTACATATTGCAGGCATTGACAGTCTTACATGGTCAGACGTACTTCAATTTCTTATAATGAGGGATGATTTTATGTAGGGATCTATTTGGTGAAGCAAAAGAGAAGACTTGGAACTCCACGCTTGCACATGTTTTCACAATTACTGACGAAGATATAAAGAATGATGGAGTAGTAAAAGTAAGAATAGAATTTTTACGTTTGCATGATATAATATGCAGGTAACTGTTATCAAGTGTCTGAGTTGAATGCAGATACATATTGTAATTCACACCCTTCTGTATTCACCTACGATTAAGGCCAGGAAGTACGTCATTCGAATGTAGTATGCGCCTCGAAAGTGAACTAATCAAACATAATGGAACTTTCAATTCTCTTACCAAATCAAGAATAAAGTTCAGGGGTCAACGTGCAATGTATGGTTGCACAGGAGTAAATTATCCGACATTTCCGGATATTTGAAATTCAAAATGTTCGCCATCTCTGTCAAAATGAAACTTTTGATTTTTCGAAAAACTAAGACTGTGAAAATTTGTCTTACGCCAAGAGATATAAAATTAGCCCCAAAAAGTGGCGGCCCAGAAAAGAGTTGTAAAAGCTTTAGTCTGAATATCTGTCCTCGAGGTTCATTCTACCTTAAAGGGCCAGTAATGTTAAGTTTTGATAATTTTTTTAACCATTTCTGTTTGGAATGTGAACCATATTTTTGCCCTACTCCCCAAAGGATGTTGATATACACAGTGTTCAGCTTGTCAACTCAGCCCATACATGTTTGAACTGCATTGTTACTGTTGAAAAGTGACTTCCGGTCCGGACAAGAATTCATGTAAACAATAACAATCTATTTTACTAATATAAATGCTGGAGTGTTCTAAAAAGAGTCAGTCCAACTACAACCATAGAAGCAACACGTAGAGTGCGGGAACACACCAGGATCATGGCATAGATAAATTAATAAAGAAGGCAGTTCAACCAGTACTCCTTGTCTTCTAATGATCTTTATTTAAAAATACCGACGTTTCGGCAACACACAAGTTGCCTTCTTCAGGGCAAAAGCTGACAAATAAAAATGAGCACAAACAGAAGTAAAAATCGGGCTGATAAAAAGTAAACTGAGAGTAAAAACGAAATAAAATGAGAATTACAATACTTGTGAAAACTGGAATTACAGTGAGTGAAAAAGCACAACTACAGTTGTAAGGAACGAAATTAAAAATCAGTAGTGATAAAAAAACAGTGAAAAGCGCTATGACTAAAAATTAAAGATCAATAAGCCTTTTGAAACAAGAATGGTGGTTGAAACAAAGGTACAATGGGGTGAAACTGACCTGGGTGCGGAGAGCGGAACTGTACCAGCTGAAGTGGAGGGTCGGAATGAGCAAGTTCATGGTGAAGGGACTCCTAAGACGGAAAAAAAGGTCTGAACTAAGGGGTCCCTAATGCTAGGTTGACAAGTTAAATAGCGGGTGTTTCGGCACTTTTTGAGTAGAATAAGAAGTTGCAATTGATAGGCGAAATAAAAATACTGAAAAATCATCAAAAGTTAGCATTTCTGGCCCTTTAAAGGCCATGGTATTACAAAAGCATACATACATTTTGACTGGATTTTACCTTCAGAAAAAATGATGGTATTGATACCGGATAGAAATATCTCATGTTGACGTTGCTTAATTTCACTTAGAGATGACAATATCAGCATTGACACAGTGTTGGGTGTGCTACTAAATACTGAACAATCAGATCGAAGTGAAAATTAAATTGCTTGATGTCCTATGAAAAAATAACACGCGCCTAAACATGCAACTGCTATGGCTTTGAGATGGACGTGATAAATAAAATACTTTGGCCTTTATTCTCTCGTAGGTCCATAAGTTAGAATGCCCACTCCTGATCGTCGTTGGAAGTGATGACCAGGTTTACCACTCAGATGAACATGCCACAAAGGTGCGTCATTGTTGACAGTTTGAAGGACTTGTTAGGTGGAATGGAAATAGTCTTCAGCGCATCACATTGTGAGACTCTCGAAAGTGTAGCATTTTGGCTCCGGTTTTTGTGTGTGTATCTGTGTTTTGGTACACAAACGCTGGTAATGGAATCGACCAAAGTCTGTATGTGAGTTTACATGGGAGTATTTGACTATGTGTTAGAGTGAGGCATGTGTATATTCAGGAAAAAGTGTCAACCCGTTTTTCATAACCTTATCATGCAGGGTTTTTAAAATTTGTTTTCTTTTTTTGCCAAATTGACTGCTGATAACGGACAAAAGAGCATGCATAAAGAAAAAATCATTGCACGTCAGTACAGCTCTAAATGTGTTAAAGTACATTGGAAATTTACAGGAAATTTAATTGTTTAGAAAAAAGCATCGATGCAACTTTGCCTTCATTTGATCATGTTAATGTAAAATGTTGTATATATGATACTAATGTTCGAATGCTTGTTAATTTTCGGTACTAACAGAGCAGCTTTATCGAAAGAAACTAGTAGCGAAACATATGGAAACACACTGAATACTAATTACAGTGGGAAATTGAAAATGCTCAACGCAAAGAATTTTCACATTTCCTACGGTGAACACCTATTGTTAGATCATCACTCGGCGTGAACCCTGAAGACTTGCTTGCAACTCTCTTTTTCATTCTGTACAGAAATATAACATCCGTCCAAGAAAGTATTTTGAACCCGGGTACGCCTAAGTTAGTGATAGCTGAATATATGATGAGCTGATCTGAGCTACTGTAACGAGCACGTCTATTCACAGTCTCTGTTTGTGTGTAAATTGAGCGTTGCAGGTTAGATCCTACTGTTCACGTAACTATCGCAATAATGTGGTTCACCCTCTTTGCTATTATCTCCAGATCAAAACTCACATGGAACGAGCCGGTAAGGGTCATCTGTGCCGAGTGCTACGCTTTCCCAAAGCCGGTCATCTATTGGAACCCCCTTTTACACCACATCACTATTCCTCGCCAATATCTGTGTCCATGGACAAAGCGCACGGTATTGAAAATACCCCTCAAAACAAAAGTAAGATGTTTATTTTCTTTAAATATAGATCAGTTTCAACGACAAACTTTTCGTAGTTATACACCAATATGCAGCAGGCCCAGTGTTCCGCCTCCAGCTATCACCTAGACTGTACAATTACATCACAGACTAATTTTATGATACCCGTTTGCCCCAATTCTTTGCAAATGAAAATACCCTTACTAATAATTCTTCTGCTAACAAGACGGAACCTCTTTTCAATGTTCAAAGAGATCTGGTCAACGCAATAGACGAAATCTACGTGATATAAATGCATCGTTTACACACGATCACGACATCAACAGGAGTTTAACACGGTATCTCGATTTTACACCAACTTTCTTAATTTATATCTTCTATTCCAGCGTTGTATCCGATGCTCATATGGGGAGGCGAGGTCGTACATCATGCCAAAGCACAGGAGAGGGCATGGAAGGCCATCCTTCATTTTCTGGAAACAAACTTGCGACAGCCCGTTCCTATGGAAGGCTCGAGAGACACGCTAGCAACAGCAAAGCTTTGATCATTGAAAATAAAAAAAAACCCGTGCTATTCAATTATTATAATATAAGAGAACGCTTACTGTAATGAACATGTAACATGACAGTTCATGACGACATGGTGAAATTCAAATTTTAACCGTATAGAAACGTTGCTTCTCACACAAAGCCAGGAACCTATGTAGAATCTAGCAAACTTGGGCAAATGCGATTCTTGTATGGCAGCGTAATCTTCAATTCGCAAGCAATTTTATTGAATTGGATTGGTGTTGTGGGTGACGTCTCTTAAGTATGATATTAAGTTAATTATTACATTCACCGAATAAAACATGGTGGTAGATGATAGGGTGAGTTACTGATGTCACCCCATGGCGGACAAGTTTACTTTGAATGCATAAAAAAGAGCTCATTTTTGACAAGCACGGAATACGACAATATCTAACGGTTGACGGATAGATACTCAGACGGGTAGACACATATGTCGACGTCAAAAACAAAACCATCCTAAAAAGGAAAGTTTCATGCACTTGTGTTAGTTGATATAATTTTCTTTGGAGAACAAGATGTGATATGTCAAATGTTGTTAAAGATATCGTTCTAGCATAAAATGGTGCGCTTGCCTATCGTGCAATTCGTGTTGCTGTGTAGGTCCGACGACAAGGATGGTTATGGTTGGTGGACACTTGATAATAATAATTCAAAACATGCGAAAGGGAAAAGAGTCAGTCTTAATTTGTTTTCCTTTATCAAACTATAAGGATAACACAACGGAATCATAGCATCGGTTACCCGATAAGGAGTTTCGTTCAAAGACGCAAAGAAGGAGGCGATGGTCAGGGTTATGGTGCGTAGCATCCAAATAAAGGAATTATATTTTGCATCCGTTAGTTTCCATGATCGATCGCCCAGACCTTATGATATCAGTTCCCATACTTGATGTGCATGATAATGATACCAATCACTCAGCTAATTTCTAGACTACCGGTATAAGAAGCAATGGCTCTCTAGGAAGATTTAAATCACTGCCACAACTCGCTCAAGCGTGCTGATTTTACATTTGCATAAAACAGAAAACAAAGAGGGTCAAAGAAATTAATTTAAAATTTATAAACGTGGTAACCTGACTGTTTATTACGGCAGAGTCCCTCTAATTACACACCCAGTTGATGAAAGAAAATATATTTTTTGTAAAAAAAAATGATTGTTGTTTCGGATGAATGAATGTCAGTTTCAAATCAGCGATTTCTTGTCAGGATTGAGATAATATAGGGCTGAGCCTAAAAGCTCATGCATCGTAAAATCAGAAATGTAATTTGGATTGCGAGTAACAGTTCACTGCGCGATAGTAGTTCCTTTGTTTGAAAACAATCATTTGGGATACACTGTTTCATCATAGGCATTGATAGACTCGCTAGTAGGGACGGAAATGCTATGAGACAAATCGCCCCATTAGAAAAAGAAAAATAAGAAGTTTGTTCTCATCAAGGACATATTTCAAAATGATGCGGTGACGCAGTTTGTTTTTTATTCTCAATTTTTTTTTATTCTTCAATCAACAAGAACGCGGAAAACATGAAAACAACATAGGAATGCACGCAGAGATAAATGCACAGCAGTGCTGCTTTATTATTTTTGTATAGCAACAATTCTGACTTTTAGTACAGCAATGCAAAGTTTTGACAGCGTAATGTAACAGTGACATATGTGTACAGTTCTGAATGGAATGTTTGTGTCAATTATTTTGTTTACTGTTCTGTCTGTGCTATGCACTAACGTCGCGTATTTTTGCGTGTATTTTATTTCATCATGAGCAGAAAAAGGTAAACGCGGCGGGTCTGAATTGACGCGCTATGATGAGAAAAAAACTTATTTTTCTTGGCTTAGGCAAGGAACTGACTGACTGAGCTTCAACAGCAATTACGACTACCACATCAGTAGATTAACGTGAGCCGGATTGCAATTTTGCACTACCTGATTGCACTGCCAGGTGTTGCAACGTCATACGTCAAGTCAAACTTCTTCTTCACATAACAACTTCAGGCTGGCATCATCCAGTACTGTTGGTTCTAGGATGTAGTATGATTCTAAAGCTCTACAAAAACACAAATTGCGAGGGGATGGTTAAAATAGAATGCTTCTTAAGGTGCTTAGCATGCTGTGCATTTTCGACATCGTTTCGACGCGTTTTACAGTGGTTTTGTCATTTCTCCTTGATATCTAAATTGCGCCCTTCCCCCCCCCCCGTCACGATAACACAAACCACTTCAACCTAACAGTGTGTACAACCAGGGCCACACTAAATGTTCGCACGATATGATCGCATACGTCACTGTGCCCGCAAAGACATTTAGAACACCTAAAAAATCATATCATGTTATAAGTCACACCCACACTATCTTTCACAACACGGCACCGGGACTCAAACCCAAACGTTCATTTCTCAGCATTTCCTTTTCTGAGGACAAAAGAACTTTCTGAAAAATCTTCGGTGGCTTCTTTTTGCAGCTGAAGAGCTAGCACATCGTGATATCGTTTTCTTTTCGTGAGAATCAATGGCTTTGTTTATTTTATTTTTGATTTCAACTTGAAAAGGAGCGGTCTAAAGTACCTAGGCAAGTTTATGCAAAAGTTTATGTCTTTGAATACAAGGCGCGAACTACCTTTATTCAATAAACTTCATTATCCATAAAAAATATTTTCTTCCGTCTACTAGGCGATTTTCAGAACATACCATGCCCGACATGCAATTACGAACTCGTTGACTTCAGTGGGCGCATATTACCTGAACGATATTTTACTCAGTTGCTATCAGTACAAGCATAGACAGTGCAAAACACTGCAAAGTAAACAAGACTGCGAGAATGTAGATGGCGCTGTTCGTAGACAACTATACTGACTCATATAGTAACGTTGAAATGACTTAAACCAGCCATGAGTGGAAGAATATACGACTTATGTAAGACTTTCTTCGCAAGAAAGGTGATCAAAGTCAGCGACCCGATGGAAGTTATAGGACTCACACTTTGATTATGGGACCG